>NW_012153696.1:100053-101037 GCF_000956105.1 Propithecus coquereli
GCAGGCCTTTGGTCGCCGTGCTGGCCTCTGTCTGGGCCGGCTTCCGTGCAGGGTCTCTTTCTGAGGTCACTGGGCTTGGGGCTTCCCTGGCCCCACGGGACGGCCCCAGCAGGGCAGGGCAGAATGGGTGGCCTCGTGGACCCTGGCTGGGCCCAGGTGAGGAGCAGGGCCAGTGTCCCTCGATTGGCTGGGTGCCCGTCCTGTCCAAGCAGTCGAGAGAGGAAAACACAGCTCAGCCCCCTCCCTGCCCCTTGTGAGCTCTGGGCCCTTGGCTGGTTAACCTCTCCCACCCTGCTCAGGCCTTCGGGCCCGCTCCATGGCAGCTGTGACAACACCCATCGCAAACCCTTGGATTAAATGAGTGACTTCGTGTGCACCTTCATGCGGTGCTGGTACACAGTAGGCGCTCAGGCAGGGCCAGCTGCTCCTGCTATTAGAAGAGGAGGTCTAGATAAAGCCTTCTTGGGCCACAGTGCCTCCTGTTAACAGCGGTGCTGGTGGCGGTACACAAACGGTGATCGGGGACCCTCAGCCACAGTGTCCCTTGGCCAAGGGCTTGGGCTCAGGGGCTGTGTGGAGTGGTGACCTCTTGGGATGGGGTCAGGGCCTCGCCTCCACTGCCTGGTGGCTCTGCAGCGTGTCCTCCTCCTCCCCACGGGCTCAGCTGCGCTCAGGGGGTCCCTGGGGCCTAGGCGTTCTGCCGCCGTGTTTCAGAAGCCTCAGTCCCGCTGCGCTGTGTGTCTCCTGCCCCATCGGCTGGCGCAAGGGGGCGGGGGCAGGTGTGGGTGGGGCCAGGCGCTGGTCTTGGGGTGGGAATCTCAGGTCCCAGCAGGTGCCTGCAGCCCCTCTGCCTTTGTGGGGTCAGTGAGAGTCATAAGGAGATGCCCATGGGCCCCGGCCAGCGTGCCTGAAGGTGTCAGGGCTGGAGGCGGGGACAGGTCCTCCCCCAGCTGTGGAGGGCAAGTCAGGGCCTTGAGGGCCGGC
>NW_012153696.1:101087-164137 GCF_000956105.1 Propithecus coquereli
GGCCAGTCAGGGCTGGGCAGTGGCCTTCTGCCTGCCTGGGCACAAGAGAGCAGCTCCTTCTGCTCTCCCACTTGTGGGTGTTCTTGGGCAGAGCGGGCACCTGGCCTCAGTCTTCTCATCTGCTGAGTGGACCTTCAACCTGCCCCTCTCAGAGGGGCGAGCGGTACCACACGGTGGGGGGGGCCTGTGGGTCCAGCACCACTTGAGAGGTGGTGCCACGTACGGCCCGATCCAGGCAGGTGCGGGTAGGCTGGGCCCAGGCGTGGGGAGCCGGGGCTGGAATCGGGGGTCTGATCTCAGCGGGCGGCTCCTAAGCCTCCGCCTCTCCAAAGAAGTGGGGCTCGCTGGCTGCAGGGGGTTCCTGGCCTGTGGGGCTGGGGCAGGTGCCCAGGCAGGTGAGGCTGCCTGGGCCAAGGGGTCAGTGGCCCTGCCTGCAGGGCTTGGCTCGGAGGCCGTGGGACCCTGTCCCGAGGAGCCGGCCTCCCCTGAAAGGTTGATGTGGCATTGTGTGGCGAGGGCCGGGCTGTGGTGGGTGGCTGGGTCACGTGGAGGGCTAGCTGGTGGTGGGGTCCCCTGAGCTCCTGTGACCGGGAGGGACCCCCACTCCAGGGGTCCATGCTGTGGTGGTCCCTGTGACCCCCTGCTCCCTCCTCGCATAGGCGGTGTGAGGGGGGATGGAGTCCCTCGTCTGATGAGAAGGCGAGGGGAGAAGGGGAGGAGAAGGGATGGGGCAGTGTTTTTCCAGTGGAGGAAGTGACTAGTTCTCTCCAGGAAGGGAGGAGAGGCAGGAGGGAGAAGGAGGCAGCAGGGCAGGGACGGGGTGACCGCCAGCCGTGCCCCTCAGCAGGGTGTGCCAGCCCCACAGTCGCGAGGGTCCTGAGCCGGGGCTTCCTCCCCAGCTCTCTGACGGCGGCTCCTGATGCGTCCCGGCGCTCTGCTTCCGGCATCTGGAGGAGCAAAGGGCCTGTTTGGGGGGAGCTGGTGGGGGCAGGGCAGACATCAAAGCCCAGTTTCCTTGCGGAGCCAGAGGCGGGTCCCTGGGCCTGCGAAGGTGGCTCTAGTGAGGGGGGGAAACAGTGAGGGGGCTTGGCATGGTGCTGGGGGCTGGGAGAGGAGGTGGGGCCAATAGCCTGCTGTCCCGGGTCTTCACAACTAGGGAGGGCACAATGCTGGGCATGGCTGGGGCTGCCCCCGGGCTCGGTGTCCGGGGTGGAGGAGGGAGCCGGGGCTCAGGTACAGCTCTCGAAGATGGAGGTGTGTGCGGCAGCGTCCCGCCATCCTTGTACCCTCCAAGCCCTGAGCTGGGTCTGGTGACCCTCACGGCCACTTTGTGACCATCCCGAGTCTGGGGACGTGGCCAGTCCCTGGAGGCTGGGCTGGTCTCTCCTCACGGGAGACTTGGGGACCCGAGGCCAATGTCACATCATGATGGGGCCACAGCAGGGCCCAGTGAGTGTGATGATCTCTCTCCATCTCCAGTCTGGCTTGGCGTGAGCTTCGGGCCTGTCCTGCTAGCTCTGCCAGCCATGTGCCAGGCTGTCATGCGCCTTAGAAGGGCCTGGTGGCTCTGACCCGGGCTGGCCCTGCTGGCAGGAGGGGCACGGGAGCCAGGGTGGCCACACTTGGCAGGGAGGGTCTGACCTAGTCGGCACTCTGCAACCCGGGCAGCGACCACGTGGGTGAGGGGGGGCCTTGCCGTGGTGCAGGACGGGGCTGGGCAGGTGCAATCGGGGAGGAGGCCTCGGCCACTGAGCCCATCCTGGGGGTCCAGGCTGTGACTCTGGCAGGGTCCCCACGGGATCCTGAGCCTAAGCTTTGGCTTTCTTGGTTGTTTGTTTTGGTTTTTGTTTTTTGGAGGCAGGGTCTCTCTGTGTTGCCCCGGGTAGAGTGCAGCGGTGTCATCACAGCTCGCTGCGGCCTGCAACTCCTGGGCTCAAGCAATCCTCCTGCCTCAGCCTCCCCAGGAGCTAGAACTATAGGCATGCGCCACCATACCCAGCTAATTTTTCTATTTTTAGTAGAGACAGGGTCTCTCTTTTGCTCAGGCTGGTCTCAAACTCTTGGCCTTGAGCGATCCTCCCACCTCGGCCTCCCAGTGTGCTGGGATTATAGGCGTGAGCCACCGCACCCGGCCAGTTGTTTGTTTTTAAAAATTCATTTTTAGTGCAGGATTTACTTATTTATGTATTTTACTTTTCTTTGTTTGTTTTAATGATCCCCGGAAGGCTCTGTGGTCTGGCTTCTCCGGATGCACGCTGTCTGCCTGCCTCTGAGTCCCAGCGTGTGGCCAGCGGCGTGCACAGCCGACCATGCGCAGGCGAGAGCCAGCAGGGCGGGGGGAGTTTGGGGGCTGCAAGAGCGCCCAGGGCCGAGTCGGACCAGCGGGGTGGACCTGGCCAAGGCCTTTGGACCTCCCCACGTCACGCCATGGGGCCTCCAGTTAGGGCGGGGAAGCCGGCAAGGACCTTCCCCAGCAGCCCCTCTCTGTGGAAAGGGCACAGGCCGGGAACCGCAGGCCTTTGGTCGCCGTGCTGGCCTCTGTCTGGGCCGGCTTCCGTGCAGGGTCTCTTTCTGAGGTCACTGGGCTTGGGGCTTCCCTGGCCCCATGGGACGGCCCCAGCAGGGCAGGGCAGAATGGGTGGCCTCGTGGACCCTGGCTGGGCCCAGGTGAGGAGCAGGGCCAGTGTCCTTCGATGGGCTGGGTGCCCGTCCTGTCCAAGCAGTCAAGAGAGGAAAGCACAGCTCAGCCCCCTCCCTGCCCCTTGTGAGCTCCGGGCCCTTGGCTGGTTAACCTCTCCCATCCTGCTCAGGCCTCCGGCCCCGCTCCGTGACAGGTGTGACAACACCCATCGCAAACCCTTGGATTAAATGAGTGACTTCGTGTGCACCTTCATGCGGTGCTGGTACACAGTAGGCGATCAGGCAGGGCCAGCTGCTCCTGCTATTAGAAGAGGAGGTCTAGATAAAGCCTTCTTGGGCCACAGTGCCTCCTGTTAACAGTGGTGCTGGTGGCGGTACACAAACGGTGATCGGGGACCCTCAGCCACAGCGTCCCTTGGCCAAGGGCTTGGGCTCAGGGGCTGTGTGGAGCGGTGACCTCTTGGGACGGGGTCAGGGCCTCGCCTCCACCGCCTGGTGGCTCTGCAGCGTGTCCTCCTCCTCCCCACGGGCTCAGCTGCGCTCAGGGGGTCCCTGGGGCCTAGGCGTTCTGCCGCTGTGTTTCAGAAACCTCAGTCCCGCTGCGCTGTGTGTCTCCTGCCCTGTCGGCTGGCACAAGGGGGCGGGGGCAGGTGTGGGTGGGGCCAGGCGCTGGTCTTGGGGTGGGAGTCTCGGGTCCCAGCAGGTGCCTGGAGCCCCTCTGCCTTTGTGGGGTCAGTGAGAGTCATAAGGAGATGCCCATGGGCCCCAGCCAGCGTGCCTGAAGGTGTCAGGGCTGGAGGCGGGTTCAGGTCCTCCCCCAGCTGTGGAGGGCAAGTCAGGGCCTTGAGGGCCGGCCGTGGAGCCCTGTGGTGTTTGTGCGGGAGAGGAGAACGCTAGCACTGCATGAGGATGGCAGGAGGCTGCTCATCGTGCTCTGGTTTCTCTGAGAGACGCTTCGTGTGTGCCCGGCAGGGCGGAGGGGCCTGGCGATGCGGCTTCCCTGGCCCGTCGGCCCGCGGAGGGTGCGGCCTGGGAGCGGCTGGGCTCGGGCGCTCTTCGGCCATCAGGGCTGAGTCCCTTCTGCTCAGGGGTTCTCTGGATTCCAGTATTATCCCGGGCAGGTGGCACATTTTGCCTGCACCCTCGCGATGCTTCAGCCGTAGCCGCCCTGGGTCCTGGCAGAACCGTCTGCCGGGGGCAGCTGTCCCCAAAGTGACCCCAGTCCCTCCACATGCACCCGCCAGGTGGGCACAGGCAGGAACAAGGTTCTGGGGAGACCCTGCCTGCCTGTGTCTCCCTCCTGCTCCCGACTCGGGCTGGGCCGGGCCTGGGGAGCGCAGGGCCCGAGGGGGTTTCACTGGTCGCTGTCCTGGGCCTGGGCCTTGGTGCCTGCACTCAGGGTGCCTGGGGCCGGCCTGGGTTTGGGCCCCGTGTCCGGCTGTCAGGCCACCAGGCAGGCGGCCCCTGCGGGTCTCCCTCCTCTCCTGGGTCGTTCCGGGCCCTGTGGCCGCTGCCCCATCTGCGTCCCTCCAGGCCTGTTGGAGTCCCTCTGGCCTGCAGGAGGCCACCTCGGGCCCCAGGGCTGCCCTTTGCTTTCCTGCCTCTGCCGGTTGCGTTTCCTTTTCCGCTCTGGCCGTACGTCAGCCCCGCGCCCCAGCGTGGGAACCGGCTGAGCCAGCGGCCAGGCCCTGGGCTCCCTTTCCTCCGCCGGTCACAGTGCATCGCCCACAGGTGGCACGGTGGGGACCACTGCGCCCCACCCCCGACCATGGAGTCACACCTGCACTCACACGTGTGCACCCGGACCCACTGCCCACACAAGCTCACCCACGCCCTTCCTTGTGCAGATTTGTGTACACACACACACGCGTGCACTCACACCTGTGCACACATTCACACTAACATGCTCACCCCCACACATGCTCACTCATGGGTGCTCACCTGAGTGTGCACAGGCCCCCATGTCAAACATGTGCTAGCCCCCATGTCAAACATATGCTCGCCCCCTGTGCTCGCTCATATGCCCGCCCCAGCCACACGAGCTCACGCCCACATTCCTCATGCTCACACCCGGCCCAGCACTTGCTCCCCTGCCCCCCACGTGAGAGCTGTCCTGCAGACTTGTGCAGCTGGGAGCCCGATGGTGCCTTGGAGTCCTTGGGCCCCTCCAAGCTCGGGGACGAGGGTCTCCAGAATGTTACACTGACGAGTAGAAACCGCCCGTGACGGAGCTCAGCCTGAACGTCACCATTTTTGCAGGGGGGCACTGAGGCTCACACAGGTTAGAAACTGTCCTGTGATGTGCCCGCTAATAAGTGGCAGATCCGGAGCCTGAGCGTGTCCCAAAACCCAAGGTGTCCGGCCCTGCCCGGGTGCTGGCCCGGGTCCTGGAGCGGGCGGTGTGTTGGGCAGGGGAGCCGTGGGGACGGCTGGTTCTCGGCGGAGTTCCCCAGCGATGCCTGGACGGGTCCTGCCCAGCCTCCCCTGCTGTCCGGGCCCCCAGGGGACACGGCCTCTGGGCTGCAGCAGACCCCATGGGCGCCGCAGGCCCCATCACCTCCACCTGCCCTGGCATGCCTCACACTCGCGGGTTTGGACGGGTCCTTCCGGGGCCCCAGGGTCCTGTGGGCGCAGTCCCTGCAAGCCGACAGCACGAGGGAGGCTCCCCACGCAGACCCTTGTGGGCTGGGACACGGGAGGCACCGTCAGATTCCTCAGTGGCTTAAAAAGAAAAACGCTAAATATAAAACAAAGTCGTTACGTAGAAATTGCTAAATTGCAATGCAGAAGCATCCGTCCATCTCCTCCTTTGCTCTCATGTATGGAGTTTTTCATTTTTCTCTTTCAAGTTTCCCACTTGGTTCTTTTTTCACAGATATGAGGTGCCCGCCCCTTTCCTCTCAGGTGGCATCCGATTCCTGGTTTCAGAGCCTTTGTTTTAAAGCCTTGTAGTGTTTTCCCACCTCTGCGGGCCTGACGCCGCCCACCACCCTCTACCTTGGCCGCGGGCACCTGCCCTTCCCCGCGGCAGGTGCACGGACGACTCACGCCTGGCCGGGCCGTTTGTTTGTTCTCACCTTCACTCTACTCATTCCACAAAACCGAGGAGCATCCTCCAAGTTGGTGCTGGGGCGCGTGATGGTGGGCAAGGCAGAGGCGGCCTGCTCCAGGGACACGGAGCAGGGTGCTGGGGCCGGACTTGCACCAGGGGCTCCTTGAGGAAGGGACGTTTGGAGAAGAGACAGATGTCCTAGCCGGCAGAAGCTCGCGCAAGGGAGGGCTCCAGGCAGAAGGGCTGCGCCTGGGGGTGCAGGGGAGGCAAGGGCAGGTGGGGGTGAGGCCCGGAGCTGGGCGGGGGTCCGTGCACAGGGGCCGGGGGCCGTGCGGTTTTGTGCCAAGTCAACCAAAGGCATTGAAAGGTTCGCAACCAGGGGCACCGAGACCCGATTCGTGTTTTGGGCCGTGTGGCTGCAGGGTGGGGGTGGGAGTTGGGCAGGGGGGAGTGAAGGCTGCAGCCAGCTCAGCATCCGCAGGGGCAGAGATGGCCATGGGGTGACCAGCGCGGTGGGGACAAGGTGGAGAGACAGGGGCGTGTTGAAGGTACCTTGGGGGCAGAACCAGCTGGACTGGCTTTGGACCATATGCAGGCGAGTGATGACAGAGTGCCCGGGACAGTGCCGCGAGGAGGGACATGGTTCCCATCGGCTCCCTTGTCCTAGGAGCATCTGGGGCCGTCTCTAGCCCAGGATGGAGACGGGCGATCAGTGTCTGCGCTGGACACACAGAGGGAGCAGCGGCTGCCCCAGGCCTGGGGTCCCGGCGTGCGCGTGCGGTGGTGTCTGCGTGCTTCTCCTCCACTTGGCCGGAGAGACGGTGTCTTTAGCTGGGGCAGCTGTGGACACAGCACGGGGCCGGGCCACAGAGAGAAGGGGGCAGGGTAGGGTTTTATAAGAGAAGAGCATTCCTTTTCCTCTGGCTCCGAATCAGGCAGATGCTTCTGGTGGTGGGGGTGGAGGGCGTGGGCTGGGGGAGGCCACTGAGGACTGTGGCTCAGGCTCCAGGAGGGACCCTGAGATCCGGGCAGGTCCTCAGGGTGGAGCAGGGGGCTCCTGGGAGGGCAGAGTCCCCGGGGCAGGCTTCCGGGCCGGCACCAGCCCCCACCTGAAGGCGGCCGGTCTTGGCCATTTGGGGCTGGACGTCTTCAGGACCATGAAAACCTTCTTCGTGGTGAAAGATAAACACAGATGGCCACTATTTCTCAATAACATCGCATGAGTCAACAGGTTTCAGGCGCGGGTACTTGGGACACTGATGTTTCCTGTTACATAGGCCTGGGTCAGCCCCTCTGCCCAGGGGGGCTTCCCTGTGCCGACTCCGGGTCACGGCTCATCTGGCTTCCCTGCGGCCCCGGCCCCCTCGGGCTGCAGGTGTGCGACGGAAGGAAGAGGCTGGCAGGGCCTCTTGGCCAGGTGTGAATGAGGACCCACTGGGACGCCTGCAGGGTGGCCCGAGGGCAGAGGGGCCCCTCCGAGACTAGGCGGCTGTGGTCGTGGATGGCAGGAGAAGCCGCGTCCGCAAAGGGCAGTGTTTCTCTGCACCGGCCCGGCCGGGTCCTCCTGGCTCCAGACACTGACGTTGGAGGGTCTTGGGCTTGAGCGCTGGCCTGGGCCTGGGCACTCCTCACTGCGTGACCTGGGCCGGGCACGGATCATCCCTGAGCCTCAGTTGTCCTCACCGGGCTTGGACCCGCCAGCCAGGCTGCCGTCCCTCCCCTCGGCCGACCCCGCTGCGCTCCAGGGACCCCAGGTGCCCTGGCCTGGCAGGTCTCCTCCGTCCAGAGCTTCTCTCCGGACCCCCACAGGGATGCCATCAGTGACACGCAAGCCTGCGGAGCCCATGGGTCGTCCGGGGTCCAGGGTGGCAGGAGGTGGCCCAGTCACTGTTCAGAGTGTCCACTGTCCCAGTGAGCTCCCCACAGGGGTGGGGCATGGCCCGCCCTGTAGTCACGTGCAGGGTGGGGGCCGCAGTGGCAAGGAAATCGGTGCCTGAGCGCCCTGAGCGTGGGCACTTGGTCCGTCCTGGCGAGGGCACCTGCTGTGGGGGACCGGTGAGGCAGTCTGGCATGGCCAGCTGGGGGGCTGCCTGTCCGGCTGTGGCCTCCCGCACCCGCACACCCCAGCCTCTCTCACTGGCCCAAGGGAGCCCCCGGGCAGCTGGGGGCTGCGGGGGAGGGCCTGGTTGCAGAGGCTCTTCTATAGAGGAGGAGAAGGAGGCAGCCAGCCCCTCCCCCTCCTGGACCCCCTCCATCCACGGCCCACCTTCCCTCGCCAGGTCCTGCGGGCCTGGGCTGCCACTGGCCCTCCCTGAGCACAGGACCAGCCTGGTAGGTTCTACCACGGGGGCTCGAGGGGGCTTCTCGGCCAGGCTCCCAGCTCCCTTTGTGGCCGTGGGCCGCACCTGTCCACTCTTGCCTGGGCCGAAGCGAGAGGGTTTTCACCACACTCAGGGGTCTGCCCAACTCTGACTGGTGGTGGTCACGGCGGGGGCCACTTCAGGCTGCAGCAGGGCCGGGGTCAGTGTGTGGTCCAGGACAGAGGGAGCAGGGGCCAGTGACCTGGCAGGCTCAGCCCCTGGCACCCCGGGGGCCTGTCCAGGCCGTGCCTCCCCCTCCCCCCGTCCCTGCTCACGGACCGTCTCTCCTTCTCTCCACAGCCCAGTGCAGTGCTGGCCTCTGTTTTAATGGTGGCCACTGCATGCCAGGCTCAGCCCAGCCATGCCACTGTCCCCGAGGCTTCCAGGGTCCCCGCTGTCAGTACGGTGAGTGGAGGCCCCTCGGGCACCAAGGCCCCGGCTGTGGCCAGCCTGTCGTGGGGAGGGAAGTGGGGGGGCACATATCAGCGGCTGCCCGTCCCTGGACAAACGTGTTCTCCTGGGGACATGCCCCATCCCTTTACCCAGCTCCCTGCAGCCATCTGAGGTTGTCGGGAGGGGTGACCCCCGAGAGACCCACCTTCAGTAGCTGGCTCTGCACCCCACAATCTCAGAGCCCACCCTGTCCAACCCTGCCATTTATGGACAGAGACCCCAGCCCCTAAGAAAGGCAGGGAGAGGCTGGGGTCCTGGGGTCCCTGGCTGCACTGCCACCGCGCCGGAGCCCTCGTCCTTGCTATGGGAAGACGGGAGCCTGGGGTCCCAGCCGGGGCAACGTGTTGCATAAACCGTGGCACATCGTAAACTGAAAATCAGGCACCAGCAGGAGCCATTGTCATGGGGGGAGATGTTTATGGGGGACAGATACAGGACGGATTACAAATAAGCGTTCGGTGATAGACTTTTTGTGAGAAAAGCAGGTCAGACGCGAGGAAAGAGGTCAGAACTCCACAGACGCTGGCCGGGAGGTGGAACTTCCCTTCCTCTGAGGTCTTCTGCTCTGCCCAGTTTCTCCCCAGCGGGTCGCGGCACTTTGAAATTGCTGCTGGGGTGGGCGGCAGGGGCTGCTTCCCAGCAGAGGCCCCAGCAGGCAGGACACGCGCTCTGGCGGTGCTCAGGCAGGCGACAGGAGGGGATCCGAGGGACTCCAAGGGAACAGGACCTTCCCTGTGTTCTGTGGTCACTTGAGGGTTCGAGTGCCTGGGGCTGTTGGTTGCCCTCTGTTAGCGGGAGGGTCCCCCCACCGGGCAGTGCAGGCTTGCTGCTTCCTGACCCCTGGCCTGGGAGAGCTGCCGCCCGGGCCGTGGGGAGTGGCCCCTCCAGGTCCTCCGGCCGTCACTGCCCAGTGACATCCAGCCTCCAGGCCTCACCAGGCCTCCTTGTGGCCCTGTGGGCTGGCTGGCCGTGGCCACCCTGGCCTGAAGGTAGGCGGGGTCCCCGAAGGGTGGCGGGGCTCTGGCCACCTTCGCCTCTTCGTGGGAACTCGAACTGCGCACAGGTGGGGCCGGAGCAACGCTCCAGGGCCTTTCTGGCTCGGTCGCCTAATCTTTCGAAGCGTGCACTGCTTGGCCTGGGTTTCCGGAAATGCCTGGGCTGTCTGGGCTGCATGGCGAAGGGACCTCCTGGCGCTTGCGATCTCTGGGGAAGTTTCCAGAGCAGGGCTGTGGCTGGATGGTTGATAAAGCAGACCACACCTCGGTCTCTTCTCCTGAGGGAGGGTGACAAGGAGGTGACCCTGGGGTGTGGCCTGTCCTGGTCACATCCTCCAGGAAGGGCCAAGGACACCTGACCTGCCCCCTCAGGGCCAGCTGCCTGCCCAGCCCCTCCTCTGCCCTGTCTCTGCCCACCATGCCCCCTGCCCCATCTCTGCTGAGGTGCTCTGCTCTGAGCCCCCCTCTGTGCTGAGCAGCCTCCCGCCCTGAAAGCCTCACACCTGGCCTCCTGGAGCCAGAGGGGACGAAGCTTGCGGGGCCTCCTGGGGGGCCTGGGCACCTGGTAGGGGAACTTGATGTCAGTGGGGCCCAGCATCTAGCAGAGGCATGGGGTTGGGGAGCAGTGCATCTCTGGGGCTGGCATGGCTGTGGGGGGCAGGCATCCAGGGGGAGGGGCCTGTCTTGTCCAGGCCCAGGCAGCATCCACCGAATGGGCCACATTTGGTGCTCTCGGGTTGGGTGCGTTCACGTGCCCTGGGCCCTGCCAGCCTCCGGGCCCTGACTTCTGCGTCAGACTCTAGGGTGCCTAGAGCAGCAAGCCCAGTCCACAGCTGGGGTGGGAACAGCCCTTAGAGAGGGCCTGGAGGCCCAGAGCTCCTTCCTAGCTCTGAGCCACCATCCGCCTGCAGTGCCTCATTGAATCCGCACTTCGACTGGTTGTGAGAGAGGAAACCACGGCTGGGGAGGCCCGACAGCTGCCGACCACTTGGTGCCTGAGTGGCAGAGCTGGGCTGAAGCCAGGTCTGTCTGAAGGAGCACTTGGAACCTTCTGGCTACACTGCCTCCAGGTGCAGGGCAGAGCCTGGGTCAGGGTGGAGCCTGCTGAGATCTGCTTTGGGGGAGAGAGGGGAAAGGTCCCCAGGGAGAGCAGGAGCATCCTCCCCTGGGACCACCTTGTCACGCTAGAGGTGGTGGGCTTCCTGGGAGAGTGGCTGGTCAGTGGCAGATGTGGCCTTCAGAGGGTGGTGGACAAGTTGGAGGGTGGCTGCCTGGGTACTCTCTCCTGGAAAAAGGGCTGAGCATGCAGGGCTGGCTGTGCAGGGCTGAGTGTGCAGGGCTGAGTGTGTAGGGCTGGCTGTGCAGGGCTGGCTGTGCAGGGCTGGCTGTGCAGGGCTGAGTGTGCAGGGCTGAGTGTGCAGGGCTGGCTGTGCAGGGCTGAGTGTGCAGGGCTGGCTGTGCAGGGCTGAGTGTGCAGGGCTGGCCAGGGCCAAGTGTGCAGGGCTGAGTGTGCAGGGCTGAGTGTGCAGGGCCGGCTGTGCAGGGCTGGCTGTGTAGGGCTGATTGTGCAGGGCCAGCTGTGCAGGGCCGGCTGTGCAGGGCTGAGCATGCAGGGCTGGCTGTGCAGAGCTGATTGTGCAGGGCTGGCTGTGCAGGGCTGAGTGTGCAGGGCCGGCTGTACAGGGCTGGCTGTGTAGGGCTGATTGTGCAGGGCCAGCTGTGCAGGGCCAGCTGTGCAGGGCTGAGCATGCAGGGCTGGCTGTGCAGAGCTGATTGTGCAGGGCTGGCTGTGCAGGGCTGAGTGTGCAGGGCTGAGTGTGCAGGGCTGGCTGTGCAGGGCTGAGTGTGCAGGGCTGGCTGTGCAGGGCTGGCTGTGCAGGGCTGACTGTGCAGGGCCGGCTCTGCAGGGCCGAGTGTGCAGGGCTGAGTGTGCAGGGCTGAGCGTGCAGGGCTGGCTGTGCAGAGCCAGGTGTAAGGGCCACGCTGCCTGCAAAGCAGCCCGTGGCCTTGGAGCCCCTAACCAGACCTCTAATGGTCACCTTCCTGTCCCCCCTCCATGGGCACCGCAGACCTGAGCTCAAACACAGTTGGGAATATTTAACTAACTCCCCAATTACAATTGATTCCAGTTTTGAAAATAAAAGTCATATTTTCTGATTCCCCCAAATTTGTTCATTTGAACAAAAGCGTGGCGGGGGGAGGCAGGGACTGGCAGGTGAGGACTGTGCAGGCAGTCGGGGGGGGGAGCCCCCTCCAGAGAGCCCCTCCCCCGTTCTCCCACCCAGATGGGGAGTCAGGGCTTGGGCCTGCGGTAGGAGGGTGGCTTAGCCGCGCTGTTCCAGCTGTTCCACGATCACCTGAAGCCTTTCTGCAGAAGCACCAAGCACCCAGGGGCCCGGCCCGGGGTGCGGCCTGTAGCGGAGGCCCTGTCCAGCGCTGCGCAAGCCCTCGTGCGGTTTGCCCAGTGCTGGCTTTGGTGCCCCCCAGGCCTGCTCCCGTGCGACCAGGGTAATCTCCCCGCTCGGGCCCGGTCCCCCCTCTGCCGGGGGAAATGAGGTGGGCGCAGGTTGTCTGAGTCAGTGTAGCTGAGGCCCAGAGCCCGCCTGGAGGGAGTGTCAGGATGTGGGGGCTGCTGTCGGGGACAACCACAGTGAGGGCAGCGAGTTCTGGGGGGCTGGGGCAGGCTTTGCCCCCGGTTCTTGGGGCAACTACACTCATGGCCCCCCTGTGCTTCCGTGGGGTGCAGCTCCCATGTGGCCTTTCCCTCAGGTGGCCTGGGGTCGGGAAGCCCCCCAGGACTGCCAGCCTCCTTGCCCTGCGGGTTGGTGCTGTGGTCGGCAAAGGAGGGAGGGACTCTGGGGACCCCCATTCCTCACGGGGCTCCCGGGTCCCGTCAGAGCATCGATTCCATCCGACCGACCGGGAGTGGTTTTCATGGCTGAAAATACGGCCTGGTCCTAGCTTGGCATTCGGAGTCCCAGCTGTGCGCGGTGCTCCGGGAGTGCGGCCGATGCCCTCGGCCCCTGCCCACACCTGCTGGTGACTGGGCTAGCGCGACTGCCAGCGCCGTCTCTAGGGAAAAGATGGGCAAGAAAAACTCACCTGTAAGAACTTGCCCTTTTACTTGAGCTGTCTTTTGTGCTGTAAATCGCGACCGAATAACCACTGTCATCTCTCTTGACCCAGTCTCAGCCAAGCTCACGGGACAAGGGCGGACTCTGAGAACCAAGGCTTGGGTCACCTCTAGGAATTTCTTTGGTTCAAGCAGCTTTGGCACTGGTTCCACTGTGGGCCTCGGTTTCCTCACCTGAGAAATGGGCAGGTTGGGTGGGTCTCTGAGGCAGCTCCACATGAAAGTGCTGCACCTGGGTCCGGGTGGTGGTCCCGAGGGCTTCC
This sequence comes from Propithecus coquereli, assembly GCF_000956105.1. Lineage (NCBI taxonomy): Eukaryota > Metazoa > Chordata > Mammalia > Primates > Indriidae > Propithecus > Propithecus coquereli. The sequence goes on from NW_012153696.1 coordinate 113,984, forward strand.
TGGAGGAGGTGGGCCTGTGGGCTGGGGAAGATGCAGGTGGATCCTGGCAAGTTTCCAGATGGCAGAGGCAGGAGCAGGGAGCAGAGAGGGGCAAGAAGTCAGCCCAGCCCTGACGAGCTGGTTGGGTATCAGGGGGAGGGGTCATCTTCCCTCCCGCCTAGAGACTGAGCCGGGCTGCCTGGGGCTGGCCTCGCTCCTGGCTACCTGCTGGGGACCTGCCTGGGCCCCGCGCCCAGGCCCACTCTGGGGTCTGGTTAGCTTTGAAGGAGCCTCAGTTTCCCTCACCTCAGCAGGAGGCTGGTGGGGGCCTCTGGGGAGTGGGCTGGAGGCAGCTGCAGCGCTGGAGGCCCCGGGGCCACACCAGGCAGCAGAGCCAGGAGGGGCAATCTGCGGCTCCTGGGGCCTGGGGCAGCGGCAGGGCGGGGCGGGCCTGGCTCCAGGGCGACTGTTTCTAAACCGGGATAACCGATGAATGCAGAGGACGGGCTGCCAGCTGCCCTCAATGCTGCCACTGTGTCTGAGGGTGAGAGTCCGACCCCTCGCCCCGGGGCCAGATGCCACCCAGGGCTGCTCTTGGCCCCCAGCCAGGGCCTGGCCTGGGATTCCAGCCCTCCAGGGAGTGGTGGGAAGGGAGGGTGGGCTGGCCTTGCCCTTACGGGGTGGGGGGGTTCTGGAGGGGCAGGATGTGCTCATCTTGCACACACGGCTTCCGACACATGCTCCCGGGCAGTGCGGGGCCCTGGGGCCTTGTCCCTGGGGATCGATGAGGAGCCCAGGCTGGGGACGCCCGGGGAGGGCCGGAGGGCTGGGCTGGACCCACACCATGTGGAAGGGGAGGACGCCGTGTGGACGGGGAGGACTGCGGGTGTCTTGGGCAGGCCACCGTGTGGAGCAGGGGCCAGGGTGAGCCCCTGTGGCTCATGGTGGCAGGGGTGGGGGTGTGGTGTGCTTCACACCCTGCAGGCAGAGAGGGCCCAGGGCAGGGCAGGGACAAGGTGGCTTTTCCCTGGAGGTGACAGATTGCAAGGCTAATGCCTGCCTTGGGGTGTCATGGCTGGTCCTGGTCCCAGGAGTCCCTTGGTCCCTCTTTCCCCAGGCCCACGTGGTCCTCTGCTGACGCAAGCTTGGTGGCACGGCAGTGGTCCCCTGAGAGGGGCTGGAGCCAGTGGGTGGCTGGGTGGGTGGATGGAGCCCCTGGCCCCAGGGCCGGGAGACACCCCCTTGGTTTCTGCCCCATCTGGGCTGCCTCAGCTCCAGGCCTTCTGGGAGCTCTGCCTTGTGTCTGGTGCTTCTGGGTGGCTCCTTGCTGCCCCCCATGGGGGCGTCTGCCCGCCTTGACTCTGCCACGCTGGCCTCGGGCCCACTGGTGTGACAGTTGCCGGGCCAGGTGTGGCTGCTGCAGGCCCATGGGCCGTGTCCTCTGCAGGGTAGCCAGGGACAGGGGCCACCGCGAAATTCCCGCCCGCCTTTCCCAGCGCTGGCTCTGGGGAGGGTGTCCCTGTTCCCTCCCCATCGTGTCACTGCCAGGTCCGCCCTCCCCGCTCCGCCCCCCACAAAAGCGCCTCTGTCTTTCTCCAGGGATGCTGCATCCTCCCTGGGCTCCGTGCACAGCGCGGCTGTGTGGCCTCTCCCGGAGCTGGCTTCAGAGATGGGTGGTCTTTAATGACATAATTACAGCAGGACACAGTGAGAGGCAGGCCCTCGGGCAGGGGAGGGGTTCTGTGGGCTCACCCCACCTGTTTCCACGCCACCCGGCCAGGGTCTTGGCGAGGGGGCCTCTCAAGTCTGCCCACGGCAGGGCGCTGTCCAGGGGCAGTCGTGCCTCGGTGGCAGAGTACCCGGCACTGTGCTCAGAGAAGGGTGAGGCCTCCTTGGCTCCCCAGGGGCTGGCCCGGCTGGAGACCCTGTCTGCCCGCATTCTCCTGGGTGGTCTCCTCGGACAGCCCCCCCTAGCTGGACACCTGAGACCCACAGCCCCCCGGATGCTCTGAAGCCCCTTGGCCTGCCTTGGCCATCCCGTCCCAGCCTCGGCCCCTGGGAGGCTGTCCCAGGCCCCCGGACCTTGGCGGTCTGGGTGTGAGCCGGGTGCTGACACAGCGTTTGGGGACAGGGCTGGGGCCTGTTCCCCTTCCCAGGCAGGGCCGCTGAGCCTCGGCAGTTCCCGAGTTGCTGGGGATCCGTGGTGGGCTCTGCAGGCCCTTGGCCTCTTTCCCCTGCCAGGGTGGGGCTGGGGGTGGGGGAGCCGCACGGTGTGGGGGGCGTTGGCGCGGCCCAGGTGCCCTGCATCCGGTCCCAGAGGCTGTCACTGCCCTGACGCTGGAGTCGGCTGTGGGAGCTCCCTCTGGGAGTGTCTGGCATCTGGGGCCGAGGGGTCGTGCCAAGGCCTCTGGCAGACCTTTCCTGGCAGCCGCTGGTGCAGGGAGGCCAGGCCTCTGTCCACTTGCCAAGAAGCTGCGGTGCCTGATTTACAGCTCCCACCGGCCGCACTGAGGCCTGGTACTTTCTCTTCTGGGCGTGGAGCCACCCTGGCCCTTCTGCACCCCGGGCCCCGCACGCCCTGGTGGGCTCAGGCTGCCTCTGGCCGGTAGGGGGAACAGAGGGGCCAGCCCCACCCAGGGGGCTCCGTAAGGCTCGGAGGACACACGTGTCTGCCCTTGGGGAGCTCGGAGCCCTGCGGGGTGGGCGTCGGGGGCGCTGCGGGCACTCAGGTCAGGACACGGGCTGCAGGGGTCGCTGGAGGTGGCCAGGGAGGGGAGCATGGTGTGTGGGTGTCCCACTCTTGGGGGGCTCTAGGCCTGGGCGCTAGGGAGAGCCTTCAGGGTGCTGGCGATGGCCCCTGCCCTGGAGAAAGCAGGTGCTCACGCGGACTCAGCCGTGAGCCCGTGTCCTGCCTGCTGGGCCGAGCACAGCCGGGGCTTGGGCTGACTTTCTGGAGGGCTCCTGCGAGCGGCCCTGCGCTCTCAGCCTCTCAGGAGCTTTCTGGGGCCAGTTCTGCCCTGGATGAGGGAAGCGGGGGGCGGGGGGAGTGTGTCATAGGACACCAGCTGCTTTCCTGCGAGGGCGGGCTCTGCGTCAAGGTCCCTGCAGCCCCAGGCCTCAGCCTGGACATCGGGCCTGCACAGAGGTGGCTCGGAGGTGTCTGGGTGGTCACAGGCACTGAGGGCCTGGCATGGCACAGTCGAGCAGCTGGGCCAGGCTGGCACTGTCCCCGGCACGGGAGGCTGTGGTTTGAGTCTCTCCTTGCTGCAGGGTGGTGCTGGTCGGAGCCCTGCGCTCAGGGTGCTGGTGGTGGCCGGCTTGTCCTGGGAGAGCCAGGCTTGGGGTCCTGTGTCAGTGCTGGGGTGCAGGGGGATCCCCACCACATAGAGCCCACGTGCAGTCAATCAACAACCTCCTGCTGCTGCCGGTCTGCCAGGGGACCTGCTGTGGGGAGCAGAGCCTGGAGTGGGGGCCTCTGTGGGGAGGGCAGGGTCTCCAGACCTCCCGGAGCCAGGGCCTGAGGGGCAGGTCTGGGCTGGGCGAGCCCCTGGGGTGCGGCGGGAGGACGAGGTGCCAGGCTCATCTCAGCCTGTGGCCAGGTTCCCGCTCAGACCTCTGGCCCCCGGGCCCTGGCAGGGTGGGTGTGGCTGTGCCCATTGGCCAGCCCAAGTTGACCAGGCCTGGGGCCCTGCCAGCTGTCATAGAGGCACCTGCTGCCGGCGTGGGGCCCCAGTGGGTTTGGGCGCTAAACCTGGCCCGGGACCCGGGCAGGCCAAGCAGCCTCTCTGCACCTGTCTCCTCCCTGGGAAATGGGTGTGGCAGAGCCCCGGGCAGGAGGCCGTGGTGAGGATTACGCAGGACGCCACAGGGAGTGAGCTCGACCTCAAGCCCAGTGACAGCACAGGCCGGTCACTGCAGTGGTCGGAGCACAGAGGCCCCGCTCCACTCTGAGTCTGGGCTGAGCTCTGTGGGCCATTGTCTCTGAGGACTCACCAGCCCAGGTGTCTCCTGGGGACCCTGCGAGGCCCCCGCATTGGGGACTTGCCGTGGTCCACGTGGGCAGCTGCCCTTACTCCGCCTGTGGCCTCCTTGGCCCTAGCCGTGTAGGCCGTGGATTGCGTGGGTAGGAAGGGCCTGGCGGTCCCTCCAACGGGCAAGGGAGCCGGTCCGTGGGGTCCGGGGCGGTGCCGCCCAGAGGGACTTGCTGAGCCCACAGGGGCCCTTCCAGCAGGGGAGCGCTGGAGTTCTCCAGAGTGGCCGGGGAGCTGCCCGCCCTACCTGCGTGCTGGCTCATGGGGCTGCAGCTGTGCAGGGAGGCGGGTTCCAGGACATCTGCTGACTCCGGTTTTCGGGATTCCTGGGGCGCATGCCTGTCCCTCCCCCAGCAGGATGGTGAGCGAGGGAGCTGCTGGCTGCCGCCTGGAATCTGCGCTCGGGCCCTGGCGGCTCCAGGCATTCCGGAGCAGGGCCCGGCTCTCCGGTCTGGTTGAGCCAGGGCCTGGGCAGTGTCACCCAGAGCCAGGCCAGCTGATAACAGGACGTGACGGCGGGAAGAGGAGAGGCGTCGAGGTGCCGGCCCTGGCCATGGGGAAGCTGCTGTCCTGGTCGGTCTCCCGGGCCAGTGTTTGCTCTGCTGGGAGCCAGGAGCGCCGGGGTGGTTACCGCACCACGGTGGGGTCAGGGCACGATCGACATCCACGGCGGGTCCTCCAGGGGCCGACCCTGTGGCCAGAAGGCTTAGGCGGGGGGAGACCGGATCCCCACTGCACCCCAGAGGGCTCCCTGTCCTGCTGCGACCTGAGCATCCAAGAGCCGGCAGTGCGGGCCCGGCTCTCGCTCGAGGGCCGGTGCGCTGGGCGTCAGCCTGAAGGGCCACGCGCTCCTCAGCAGCACTTGAGGTCAGAAAGGGAGTCAGTCCGTGTCCCCATTGATAAAAGGAGATATTATAAGAAGTTTATTTTTAAAGACGTCTCCAGAATCATTTTCAATTGCAGTTTATTGATACAAGTCACATAAATCGCAACTTTTCAGAAAACGTTAATACACCATTTAAACGCTCACATTAACGTGTCGGGTGGTGGCCTCCGTGGTGGGTCCTACCCGGCAGTGGGGGCGGGGCTGGTGCGCATGGTCCCCTGGGAGGGTGAGGACGAGGCTCCGCCGAGGAGGTGACGGACCGGAGAGGAGGGCGCCGCGTCTGTCCCAGGCATCGATGCGCCAAGGCCGGGCACGGCTGCAAGCCCAGCCCCGTGCTCCCGAGCTCTGGGACGGTCTGGCCGCCAAGCGCGTCTCGGGAAAGCAGCTCTCTGGTTCACGGAGACGCTGCTGAGCCGGCCTTGGCAAGCGTCTGCGATGAAGTCTGTGAACTGAGCTTGTGCTGAGATGCGACGCAGAGAAACCCTGGTTACGGTTGCGTGAGCTTCGGGGGCAGCGAGGAGCTCTCGCCCGCTCAGAAGGAACGCAGCGGATCCGTGCGCCGGGAGCGAGTAGGCGGAAACGGATCACTGAGAAAGGGAAGGGTACCCGGACTCAGAGGCTTTTCAGAAATCCCAGAGCAGTTTCCCGATCGTTTATCCACTACTTTCATGGTTTGGTTCCATCCACAAAGTATTATCAACATTTTTATTTCAATTAGCCTTACGCTGTGTAATAACACGGGGGAGGTACTGGTGTTATCTCTCCTAATATATATTAAAATAATACAGGACAGAGCGACCGGGCGTGGCTGGGGCAGAGCAGGGTAGGGCCAGGTGTCCCGAGCACCCCGGCGCACCCCTGTCCTCAGTGGACGTGGCCTTCCCAGCTTGGGGATCCTCCGCCCTCCTGGGAAACCGCGGGGTGGGTGGGCTCTGCGCTGAAGCTCGGGGCAGAGAAACCTGGGCGGCCCTGTGGTCACGCGCTTTAACCAGGCGGTTGGGAAGGTTCCTGGGCACCGGGCACCTGGTGCTGAGCCCTGGGTCCCACTGTGGACAAAGCACGCCCAGCCTGGCACCGACAGCTCCGGTTCCCCCATCACGCCCGCCGGCCCTGTCCCCTCACCCCCCACCCCCGGCCCGCCTTCTGACTGTCACGGCTCCCTGGGAGGGTCCGACACCGCCCAGCCCAGCGTGGCCTTGACCTTCAGCATGGACTTGCTCTGTGTTTGTCACTTGTGGACTCAGTTCCAAGGGGGCCGGGAGCTCCCTACTGGGAAGAGGAAGGGCAGGGTTTGCCACAAACCTGCTGGGGACTGCAGAACCTGCCCTGCAGCTCCCTTCTGGCCGACTCGCTGGACGCTGCGTCCTGCGACAGCTGCCTTCCTTGCTCAGGGGGCTGCGGTCACTGTCCCTGGCGTCTCCCTCTGTGCTCTACCGCCTCCTGGGAGGGGGCTTGGGCAGTGTGGCCCTGTGGCCTGTTGGGGTGCCAGCCAGCAGCCTGGGTGCTCCCCCAGCCCCCGGAGGCATCAAACACACCTGCTACACCTTGCGGAGGGTGAGCTGGAGGGGAGGCGGGCGGCGGCTGGGCTGTGGGGACGGAGCCTGGGCACAGCTGGCTTCGGGAGCAGCCTCGAGAGAGCACCTCGTTTCGGAGCCTCAGCCAGGCCGGGCTCTCAGACGGGGCCCAGGGGAGGCTGTGTGTCTAGCTGTGGTCTGTGGATAGTCACAGCGCACAGCCCTGGGCAGCATGGATAGAGGGGCCACCCCTGACTGTTTCTGAGGAAGAGGGCAGCCGGGCCCACACCTCACAGCTGCCTGGCCAGGCCTGGCTGTCCCGGGTGGGTGGGGACTCGGTTTCCCCCAGATGCTGTGGGACGGCACTTCTCCAGGGAGGCTCCCAGACCTGCGCGTGGGAGCAGCCTGGCCTCTCGCGGTCCGAGGGCACTCGGTGGGCATCTGGCCCCCACCCCTCTGAGACTGTGGCCTAGAGAGGTCCAAGGAGCCCCCAGCTATGTGCTCTGTGAGGGCAACACCAAGTCGGGCTCTGTGTTGTTTGAATGAATGAACCAATGAATGAATGAAGTGGGTGCTCCGGGGCCTCCTGGGCTCGTTCCTTTCTTCCTTGCACCTTCTGGGGTGGGCAGCACCCCCTGGGGGCCCTGGAGGAGCAGGTGGGCTGGGCTCTGGGAAGATGCCACAGCAGTGGCACAGGCCCCGAGGGACGGGAGGGCAGGCAGCAGGGCCTCTGGGGCTCCCTCCACGCGTGGCAGGTGTCATCGTGGCCATGTGTTCTGTGGACTTCTCTGCCGCACTGGGCCTGGCAGGGCTGGGAGGGAGGGTCAGGGCTGGCCGGAGCCTGCAGGCCCTGAGCAGACGCGGCTCCAGAGCTGTTCCTGGGGCTGGCGAACCCCAGACTCTTGCAGCCTGGCCGGGGATAGAGGCTCACAGACCCCCCCAGGAAGGAGCACCTGCAGCCAGGCCAGGCCGGGTCCCCACCTTCCTCCGGGCCTGGTGTTCGGGGCAGGGCGCTGGCGCCCCCTGGTGGCAGTGAGAGGCCAGTGCAGGGACCCAGACTGCTGGGATTTGAGGTCAGGTTAAGAAGGCAAACTGCGCAGAACTTGGGGGACAGAGCAGGGACTGAGGACGTGCCCGGCCAGGCCCCCTCATCCACTGCTGACACCACCTCTGTGCCATGTGTGGTGCGCAAGGGCCGGAGGATGCCCAGCTGCCCAGGCCTTGGGGATAGTGTGGGAGGGGGAGAAGACCCAGGGGAGGGTCCCAGGGCAAGAAGGGGGAAGGGCAGTCTCTGTGTGCATTTGCTCATTCGTTCATTCATTCATTCATCCGCCCATCGCTGGACCCCTGCGGTGCCGGGCCCTGTGCTGGAACCTGCCCGCCAGGGGCCTGCACCTGGTGGGGAGAGAAGTGGGAGTGAAGGTCATGACTCCAGGGGTGGCCCGTGCTGTTCGTTGGGACGAACACAGTTGGGACGAGGGGACAGAGACAAGACTGCAGGGGTGGTGGGGCTGCCGGGCCTCGGCGGAGGTGAGGTCAGACAGGCTCGAGTCTGTGTGAGGACCTGGCGGGTCCCGGCGGGGGACGCTGCCAGCGTGGCCAGGGTGGCCAGCATGGTGGGAGGGCCGGTCACGGAGGTCTGGCGGCCATGACGGGGGGTTTTCTCTGACGGAGCGCTCACTGCCGCAGGGTTTCGCAGGGCTTTAAGTCTGGAGGGGTGGGGACAGACACCTGCTTTCGGAAGCTCCCTCAGGGCATCGGCGGCCGAGACAGGAGGTCCTGGGGGCCTGCGGCCACCCAGGGGAGAAGGCGGCTCATGCTGGGGCAAGCGCAGCCCAGCACGGTGGAGAGAGGAGGCTGACTCCGCACAGGCCGGGGCAGGGGGCAGGCGGCTGCTGGTGGGCTCCGTGTGGGCAAGGGAGGAGGTGACTCCCAGAGTCCTGGTCCGCGTGGTGGGGCGGTAGTGGTGACGTGGGGAAGACCAGGGCAGGAGCTCGAGGTGGGCAGCCTGGCGGGGGCAGTGCCCCCTGGCCATGGCGTTTTGTCCCCTGCCCTGGGAAGTGGAGGCTCTGGCCGCTCAGGGCACCTGGGCAGTCAGCCATTCCTCCCAGGCACAGACACCACAGTGCCTGGCTCTGACGGCTGGGGCGGCTGTGCCAGCCTCCCCTGGCCTCAGTGTTCCCACCTGCATGATGGGAGCAGGATGTGCTAACCCCGAGGGCCTCTTTAATTCTAGCAGCCTGAGTGTCACCTCGTCTCTCTTCCTCCGAGCTGTCTGGGGAGCTAGAGGAGGGACCTCAGCAGAAAACATAGAACTCAATGTTCCGTCTCCCTTCTTTCGGCAAGCGTTCTTCCGACAAAAGTTTGTCTGCCTTTACCGTCTGCTGGGCACAGTCCGGGGCTGTTCTGAGGGACCTGCAGTCCAGCGGGGAGGCAGACGGCCACTGTCACGGATATGACTTGGGCCATGAAGGCGGGACCTGTAGCCAGGCCTGGCCTGGTCCAGGGCGGGGCAGGCGCCCTGTGGGGGAGGCTCTGTCCCCCAAGCCCAGAGCTCTGGGGTGCCCGTAGGCGCCAAGCACGGGCCTGACTCTGGGGTCTGCAGCCACCAGCCCTGTGGCCTGAAGTGACCCACGGAGAGACGGGCGTGGACCTGGGGGCAGTGACAGGCCCGCTGAGGGTGTGGGTGGGCGGGACAGGACCCCCTCGGAGGTGCGGGCGATCCGTGCCCCTCACTGCGGAGGTGCTGGGGCCGGGCTCACTTGTGAGGGGGGCGGGGGGCCGAGCTGTCAGCAGAGCAGGAGGCCTCTGTGCGGTGACCCGGACTGGACTGACGCTGGGCTGCCGTGCAGAGGGATGCCTGTTCTGAGAGCACGTCCAGCCAGCCCCGGGGGCTCCTGGGGAGAGCCAGCCCCCTTCCCGGGGGTGGGTGCAGGGAGGATCCGGGGACGGCCAGGCCGGGTCCTCACCTCCACTGTAGCCACCGCCTGTCTGGAGCGGGCCAGAGGGAGGTGCTGCTGCCATGCCACGTGTCCTGGACAGAGGGTCTGGCCAAGGGGCTGCTTGGCGGGTGCCTGGCTGACTAGAGGCTCCAGCATGTCCAACCCTTGGTTTCAGACCAGGCAGGCGTGAGGGGACAGTTGGCCCAGCCTGGCCGAGGGCTCCCAGCCCAGCGTGAGGCCCAGCCCGCCCTGGCAGCGGCCTGAGCTCTGCTCCAGGGAGTAACAGGAAGGTGCGGAGCCTCCAGCTCTTCCTGCTCCTGGCCCAGAAACAGAGCAAGCAGCGAAAAGAACGTGTCACGTCCTGTCGCCCAGACCGCAGTGTTCGCCTGGTTGGGGCCCTCAAGGCCTCTGGGCTCCTCCGTGTGGGTCTCGACTATGTGCGGGTGTAGAGGTCAGGGTGGACCCCAGGGGGACTCAGAGATCAGGGCCCCTGTCAGAGAGGCAAAGAGACAGAGAAACACAGAGACACTAAGAGACAAGGAAAGAGACGGGAGAAGCAGAGACAGGCGGGCAGATGCGCACGCAGAGGAGGGGGGCTGGCGTGTGCGGGCTCAGTGCTCGGCTGGCCCTGCTCGGCGCAGCAGAGCAGCGTGGCGCGGGCCTCCCCATGCAGAACGTCCCAGGAACTCGGCCGCGGAAGGGAGTGCAGACCTGGATCTTTGGGGGAACCGAGGAATGTTCTTGGCTTCCTTGTAAGCCTTTGACATTTTGTCCTGTTTCGTGGGAAGCAAGTGGGAGAGAGAAGCCCCACTCCCACGTTTTTGGAGGCTGGTTTGTACAGACCGACCGGCGCGGTCGCCGTCAGAGCCGGCAGAGAAACCCTGCTGGGAGCGGGAACGCGACGTCAGCCCCGCGGCCGCACTCACCTCCCTGGCTGGAGTCTTCTCCGCGCTGCTTCGTGTCTCCTCCTGCTGCTTCCATCGCTCTGGGGGAGGCGCCTGGCCCAGGCGCTGGAGGGGCGTGGGGGGGGATGGGGCTCCATGGTCCGCAGCAGCCTCCTCCGAAAGGCTCTCTCTTGCCGGGAAACAGAGCAGCCCCTGCCAAGGCAAGGGCGACCCCAAGCCACCTCTGTGCCTAACCCGCTGTGCTTTGGAGCCCGTGGAGCACAGCAGAGGCCTGGGTGAGGGACCCCAGCAGTGGACCCACGCACGGCCTGCCCGTGAGGCTGTCGCCAGCTGTTCCTCTGATGGCCGGAGGGCACTGCCGGGTGACCCTGGAAATCCAGGGTGGGTGAGGCCTGTCTGACCCTTTCCAGGCGACCCACTCTTGGTTTCCAGGGTTGCCCTGGTAACCACAGATGGGGAGAGGCTGGTGGCGTCCAGCCTCCCAGGGCCTGGGGAGGAACCCCCTGAGCCCGCAGGACCTGCCCCGCCCCCGCGAGCTTTCCTCCTGGATGCGGTGAACGGCGCGGCCTCCTCGGATGTGTCTTGCCAAACGAAGGAAGCCAGTTTGAAAAGGCCACGCGGCAAGATTCCAGCCACATGACATCTGGAAAAGCAAAACTACAGACAGTGAAAAGATGAGGGGGCCGGAGGTTGGGGAGGGGGACGAGTGGGTGGGGAGCAGGGCTTTTCCGGGCAGTGAAACCCCCTGGGTGACACTGTGACGGCGGGTGTATGTCATTCCACATTTGCCCAAACCCATGGAATGTACAACACCAAGAGCGGACCCTGGTGTAGACTGTGGGCTTCAGTTAATAACAATGTATCAATATCGGTCCGTCCTTTGTAACAAATGTGTCACTAACACGGGATGTCAGCGGAGGAAGTTAACGCACTGCGGAGGGGAGGTGGGAACGCTTTGTACTTTCTGTTCAATTTTTCCATAAACCTAAAACTGCTCTAAAAGCTAACATCTATTAGTCAAAAAAAAAAAAGCCCAGCTTTTGCCTTCCCCGCTCGACTTGCCCGCCCCGTCCCAGCCCAGCGCTCTGCCTGCTTGTTCCGATGTTTCCTTTGCCTTGCCCTCAGGGTGAGCCCCCGCACCCCCAGCCGTGTGGTTTGTAACTGTGATTGTCACAAACGCTCTCAAGTTGACGTTTGGCTGGTCCTGTGCCGCGGTTCCCAGTGGCATCGGCAAAGCCTCTATGCGCCTGGCGGGAGGAAGCCCCTCTGCGGCAAGGCCAGATGCTTAGACCGGGGGAGACCACCGTGGGGACAGTGGTTTTCAAATGGTTTCTGGGGTCCTAAGGTTTAACTAGGGCACAGCAGCTGGCACGGGGGACGGCCCCGCCGCGCATGGCCGAGGCCCACGGGTTCCCTTCACCCTGGCACGGAGGGAGGTGTCAGTCCAGACCTGCCAGGTGCAGGAGGCTGCGCTGAGCGGTCTAGGATATTCAGTTTTGGAAGAAAATCAGAGAGGAGGTGGGCAGAGTCACGCGTGTGTCTGCGCGTGAGCAAAGGCTGACGTGGGAGCGGGAGGGGGTGAGAGTGGGAAATGCGGGGAGCGGCACCCCAGACTCTGCAGAGGGGAAGAACGAGAAAAGCGGCCAGGCAGTTCCTGGCGCTGCCACGAGGGAGTGACGTGGGACCAGGACAGCTGGGTGGACCCGTGTGCTGCCGGCGGTGCCGGGGGTCCGGAGGAGAATGTGGCACTGCAAATCCCGACCGACCGTGAGCCCTGCACAGCAGGGCACGGAGCGGGGAGGGCTGTTGCACTGCGCGCTTTCCCCCCACAGAAGGGTCTGTGTGATTCCCCAGGCAGCAAAGCATCTCATGCAGGAGAGGGCCGGGCTTTCCACATGTACGTCCTCAGAGGCGTCGAGAAGCCCAGCCCCAGGATGGCTGTACCTGCCCCGGCTACTCCTGGTTGGAGAAACAGATGGTTTCCTCCGAGCCTGTGTGCACAGCGTCTGCCCAGAGGATGCCTCTTCCAGGAGGCCTTCCCTGATGCACCTTCTGGGCGTCACACCTGGTCCCCACCCCCTGGCTGTGCTTCTCAGGACTTCTGGGCTATAGGAGCAGCGATAATCACCCGGCGAGGTGGGCGCTCGGCCCTGGGGCCGGCTGGCTTAGGCGGCATCTCCCCCCGTCCTGAGACAGAGACCCCTCTAGACCGGCCCAGCTGGGCAGGATGCCCCCCGCTGGCCTGGGAGCCCAGGGCGTGCCGCGGCCAGGGCAGCCACCCAGCTCCTCCAGGGAAGTGAGTTTTTTTGTGTTTTTATTTTCAAATTTTAAAGGTGCTACGTGCCTAGTAACCGTATTCGTGTTTCTTTTGCTCCCATGGCAAGTTGCCATCAGCTCACTGGTTTAAAACTGCGTAGCTTTATTATGTCACAGTTCTGGAGTTCAGAATTCAACACCGGCCAAGGTGGGCTCAGGGCAGGTTCTGTCCGGGGACTGTGGGATCACGGTTTCCTTCCCTGTCCAGTTTCTGGAGCTGTCACAGGTCCCTTGGCTCGCGGCGCCCCCTCTGTCTTCAGAGGCAGCCCTAGTACACCCTCTGCTCACCCCCGACATCCTCCCTGCTCCCGGACTGTGACCTCCTCTCCCGCCCGCACTGGCCAGCCTCGTGATTGCAGGGACCTGCCTAGATAATCCGGATTGTCTCCCTGTGTCGGGGCAGCCGCTTAGCGGCTTAATTCTTTCTGCAGCCTTAACCCCGCTTTGCTGTGATGAGCGTACTCGGGTTCCGGGGATTAGGGTGCCGGCATCTTGCTGCCCACCACAGTCACTAGAAACTGGAAAACAGAAAAAGAAGGGAAATAACTGCGGCCTCGCCACCCCCGCCCCCAGAGCTCCTGTGGCACCGCTGTGTTGGGACAGCACCTCTCGGGCCCCTTCTGCTCCCTGTGTCCCACTTGGGACAATTTCAGTGCTGCCTCCCCATCCGCCACAGCGCCCTAAGGTCACTTTCGGTCTAGAATGTTTCCTGCGCCTCGGGGGGTCCGGCCTGTGCGGTGGGCGGGTGGGGGAGCTGTAGGAGCAGGGGGCAGGGGCGCCGGGGGCCCCAGGCAGCTTCTGCCTCACCGGAACTGCTCCCACCCCTGCCTGCTCCAGCCCTGGGTGGAGGCACCTTTGCGAATTTAATTTCATCCAGCAAACGGTTTGGGATGTGCCAGCTGCCAGAAAATGAGTGTGACGTTTCTTCCTCGGTGAGCTCAGGTAGCCTGATCCCAGATGGCCCTGGGGGCCGTGCTGTCCCTTAGGGCCCAGACCATGGAACTTGGTCCTGAAACTGGACACGTGGCCTCACACAGAGCTCAGGGTTATCTGTGGAGCCCCCAGCCCCGCCCCAGCCTGGGACGTCCCGACAGGGCTGGGGAGTGGGAGGTGGACTCACGGGATGGCCATCGGCACTGCTAACATCGCTTGCTCTGCCTGTGACAGAGGGGACTCCATTGGCCGCACACCTTACTCTGCTGGGTCTGGGACGAGCCAGGGTCCTGCCAGTCCCCGAGAAGTGGGAGACTGGATGTAGTCACGGGCGGGGCCCTCAGGACCCCTCCCCTGGGCAGTGGTGGGACAGCTTTTTGAGTTGGGGGCTTGTTTAGGGCAATTTTTCTTGGACAGGTGCTCAAAAGGGTGCTAGCCAGATTCTCCCAGGACAGCTCGTCTCCTCAGCCGGGGCAGGGGCGGTTCTGCGTGGGGCTGCCAGCCCTGGTCCCCATCCTGCCTGGCAGACACTTCCCTGGAGCCACGCCACGTGGCCTTGGCCCAGCACCCCAGGAGGAGCTTCTGGCACAAGCTGCGGCGGGTCCTGGCCTGGCAGCGCTGTGCACTCCGCCCTGTGGGGTCCCAGTGTTTCCCTGTAGGCCCCGCTCCCCAGGGCCCTGTGCAGCCACAGGGCATGATGAGGGCCTTGGTTCTGGCTGTGGAGGACCTGGGTCCCAGAGCAGGCCCTGGGGGCCGCGCTGCCCCAGGCTTTCGTTTCTGACCCAAACATTAAATACCGTGCGCTGTAAATGCCGACGCCTGCTGTGCCTCTGCCTCTGCTGTCTGGAGCCTGCGGGGACGTCGGTCCCGCTGGTTTCCGCCTGCGCTCGGCCGAGATTCAGGGAGCAGCCTCGGCCTGTCTGGTGGCACCTGGCTGCAGGAAGGGAGGGTCCTGGCCTCGCGGCAGGCAGGGCCTTGCAAATCCCGGCTCCTGGAGGGTGGGCGGACTCGGGTCGGGATAACCGTCCCCGCAGACCAAGCCCGCAAGGCCCCGGCCACCTCCCCTGCCTGGTGGGCACAGGGTGGCCTCTCTTCAGGTGGGCTCAGCCTCGATTCCACAGGTGCGTCCCCCTCCTCATCAGCTCCTCCTCACGGGGTGGGGCGGGGGGCTCCTGACTGTGCCCTCCCCGTCTGCCTCTTCCTGGGGACTCCCAGGAAGGGACCCAGCATGCTCAGGGGACACATGGCGAGGATGCCGCTGGAGTTCCTGGGGTCACCAGGGCACCCAGAGGAGCTGGGGCAGGCTGGACCCACACTCAGGCTGGGGCGGGAAGCCAACCGGGAAAAGAAAAAAGGGAACCGGGGTGGGGGCCCCCCGGCCCCCAAGCCCGGAAGCCAACCAAGGGCCCGGGGGCCTCCCTGTACCCTTGGAAGGGCTACGCTTTCTCTCCCTGAGGTGCCGGACACCTGGCCTGAGTGGCAGCTAGGTCTGTCTGGAGGGGCCGGGGACCTTGCAGGGTGGCCTGGGGACCTGCCTGGGTCTGGCTTCTGGGACGGGAACTGAGCTGTGCAAGGACCTGGGTCGTGGCCTCTGCCCTATCCCCTGGCCAGGCCTCGGGGAGGGGCAGCCCAGCCCCTGGTGGGGGGTAGAGGACACCCCCTCCCACACACACACCACCCGGCCGCAGGGCGTCTCCCAGGGCTGCTTTCCGATTCCTCAGCCCTTTCTGGGCTCGGACCTGGGCCCCAATCCCATGGCCCTCCTGGCATCAGGCCCGGCTGCACGTGGCTCGTGTGGCTGTGTGTCCTTGGCCACTGGGACGCCTGCTCTCCCAGTGTCCCCAGAGCCTGGAGTGGGAGAGGGCCCCTGCCTGGGGGGCTGCCAGGCGGGGCCGGGTGCTAACGTCCTGCCCTGTGCTGGCGCGGAGGGCCCCGGGAGGCCGCGCTGTCATGGTGAGGCGGGAATCCCAGGACAGCGGAGAGCCGGCGTGCTGGTTCCCAGGGCGGCACGGGAAAGTGCACCGGAGTTGGGCCACGGTTCCACCCGTCCACAGGAGCGGTCCTCGCCTGGGACCAGGCTGACGTAATGTCCACTTAGGGCCTGTGGGTTCTGGGGCTGGGATGCCAGGCGCCTGGAATTGCCCATCTAGGAGCAGACGCTGGAGGGAGCTCGGCCCTCAGGATCCCGCCTCTGGCACCAACTGGGAGGTGGCTGTGAGTTTCACAAGCCCTGGTGGAGCCCAGAGGGTGGCCCTGGGCAGGGCAGGGCAGGTCGCCACGTGGCTGGTTTGCCTAGTGGAAGGTGCAGCCCTGCTGGTCTCTGGCTACCCCAGGGTGGCGCTCGGCCTCCCTGCAGGACAGCGGAGCGCCAGGGGGCCTTGCTGTGTGCAGGGGCTGTGCCCAGGTCTGGTGAGGGGTCCTCACTCTGCAGCCCGCGGTTGTTGGAATAGCTGTAAGGGCCGGGTTTTTGGAGCCCTTCCCCAGGCTGGGTGGCTGCTGCGTACTTGAGACATTTTCAGAGTTGCTGCCACTAAGTGAGTCCCCGGTGATGGGGCCAGAGCCACGGGGAGCCAGGGCCAGGGCGCCCGTCTTCCTTCTGCACCAAAACCCCTGGAGAAGTGGGGCGTGGCGTCTGGTCTGAGGATGGCTTTCTCGACCCTGTTGGAGCGCACCCTTCGGTGGCAGTTTGTACGGTCGCGGTGCTGTGCAGCCGTCATCTGTCCAGTTCCAAAACTTTCCCCTGACCCTCGAAGGAGACCCCGTGCCCGTTAACGGGCATCCCACATCCCCCCGCCCCTGGCACTTGGCCACCACTGACCTATTTTCCATCTCTTTGGGTTTCCTCTTCTGGACGTTTCATACGAGTAGAATCTTACAACACATGCCCCTGATCGGCTGGCTGCTTCCCAGCTCCTCCACGCTGCAGCCCTTCACCCCACGTGGAGCCCTTTACCCACGTGGTGGCCCTTCACCCCACGTGGCCGTCCTTCACCCCATGTGGAGCCCTTCACCCCACGTGGCAGCCCTTTACCCCACGTGGAGCCCTTCATCCCACGTGGTGGCCCTTCACCCCAGGTGGTGGCCCTTCACCCCACGTGGCGGCACTTTACCCCACGTGGAGCCCTTCACCCCACGTGGGGCCCTTTACCCCACCTGGCAGCCCTTCACTCCTTCCTTTGACTAACAGCCGGTTGCATGGACAGACCACATTTATTTTTCATCGCCCACTGACAAACATGTGAGTTGTCCCCCCTTTTGGCGGCTGTGAGCACGTGTGCACAGGCATCGGTGTGAGTCCGTGGACACTGAGAGTGGGACAGCCGGGCGTACGGTGGCTCTGGGTTTGCCTGGTGGCGGGAGGCACTGCTTTCTGCTGGTAGGAAGCTTCCCGCGTGGGAGAGCTGGGGTATGGAGCCGCCCCTCACCACCCCTCAGCCTGGTGGCTTCTGCCACGGCTTGCAGCTTTGGGCACAGCAGGGGTCCCTAGGGTGAGGGCTGGTGAGAAGCAGGGGGGCAGCCTTTGTGAGTCAGTGAGCGTCTACACCCCACACTCAGCCAGGCCTGACTCAGGGCTAGAGGCAACTCTGCGCTCAGCCTCCTCCAGAAAGTGGGGACAGTGCCTCCCTCCCTGCCCAGGGGAGGAAGATGTCTACCTGCGTGGATCCCGGGACCCCTTGGGAACGCTGCCCTCTTGGGTGGGTTGCACGGAGGTGGGGGTGCAAGTGTCTGCCTGGTGAGCGTCTCCAGCAACAGCCAGGCAGGCCCAGCTCCAGCTCCAGGGGAAGCCAGCCAGAGTGGGGCCAGGCCCTGACCTTCCTTGCACGCCCCCGCCTGGGCCCAGGTCACCCTGAGACAGCCGGAGCAAGGGCCCAGCTCATGCCTAGGCTGCTGCAAGGCCCCCAGGACTCGCCCCACCAGCAGGAAGACAGTCAGCCCCGGGGGTTTCCTGGGCGGCAGCATCGAGGCTGGTTCGCAAAAGACAGGCCAGAGCTGGAACCGGGGTCGTTGTGGGGCCGCAGCGGGGTCAGCGGCAGGAGCAGTGCGGCCCTCTGGCCATGGGGCGTCGGCCCCCTATGCCTGGAATTCCAGCCTGGGGTGGGCTGCTCGGCTGTGGCATCCCACCCTGAGCCTGACCACTCTGGGGTACCAGGCCCAGGACCCACAACAGCCCCCCCCACCCAGGGTCGCCGGCCCCCAGAAAGATCCACTATTCACTGTGGGTTTTGAGTAGGGGCTCCTGGCCAGGGGTAGAGGGAGGAGAAAGCTTCCCTTCCCCCTCCCCCTGGCGGCCAGTCCCTCGGAGGGAGCCGCGGGCACCACCTTCGCGTACGCAGAGCAGACCCGTTCAGCAGAGGCGGCAGCGCCCGCACGTGGGGCCACGTGCTGTGTTGGGTTACGGCGGGGAGCCCAAGCGGTGGGAGCCCTGCCTGCCTCCCAGGCGGGCATCCGGGGGGCCAGCAATGCCCGAGACACGTGCCACTCGCGCAGGCGCTGTGGAGAAAGAGGACGGACCGCGCTGGGGGCGTGGGGGTGGGGAGCAGCTTTAAACAGGTGATGGGGCCCCACTGAGCAGGTGACCTGGACCCTGAAACTCAGTATCCAGCCCTTCCTCAACACCCCTCTGCACTGCCCAGGATGGGGGTCCCCTTCCCTCGTATCCGCTGCTGCCCTGGTCAGGGGGACCTCCAGGGGACGTTGAGCCGCCCTGCGTGCCCTGGCTTCTCTCCTGCAGGCCCTTGCACCTGCTGTTTGCTCAACATCCTCCGAGGGTTTCCTGCGGCCCCTGTGGCCTGGGCTGGGCACGAGGCCCCTGAGACTAGTGGGGCACAGACCCCAGCCTGAGGCTCCCACGGCCCAGCTGCAAGCAGACCACCAGTGCAGAGCACAGGGCTCAGCCCGGCCTGGGCAGGAGGGGGCTGTCCGGGGTGCCCAAGGAAGGGCCCCCACACGGAGAGGCCAGGAGTCGGGGGATGAGGGGAGGGGTGATCACAGCAGCTTCAAGGGTGACTGGGCAGCAGGGGCCATGGTGAGTGCCAGGCCAGGCCAAGGGACTTCCCCTGTGGGCGTGGGAGCCCCTGAGGGCTCCGGGCCGCAGCGGCCCCCTCTCATCCTGGTGCCCAGCAGGGGCAGGGTAGGGCGCTGTGAGGCTGTCCCTGCCCTGGCGGTGGGGCTTGGTGCTGGGCAGCTGTGGGGACCTCGCTGGGTCTCCAGCCCCACCTGCCTGCCACCTGCCTCCCGGCTGCCCAGCCTCATGGCCCGAACGTCAGGACAGGCCCCAGAGCTTGTGTACATGTCTCAAGCACGTGGCCTGCCACTTGCCCACCAGGGCTGCTGCCCAGGCCAGGCTGACCGGGAGCCCTGGGCACCCCGGCTCTGATTCCTGGCCTGGGCCGGTCTCTGTCTTGCCCTGAGTGACTCTCTAGGAAATCCCCAGAAGTCCCCGCCGTGACCCTCCACGGGGCTGTGCTGGCGGCTGCGTTCCAGCAGCGCAGAGGCAGCCGGCCTGCATTCCGCCACAGCCTTTCCCGTGGGACTGTGGCCGCCCCTGAGGCCCCTGACTCGGCCCAGGGGCCTGCCAGGGACCTTCGTAAGGAGGTGCAGGGAGAAATGCTGGATTCACTGGGGGCGCCGGCCCCTGGTCCCCTCTGCCTCCAGTGCTGGCTGGAAAGGGTCCTGCCAGCCTTGCGGGGGCAGCATCTGTGGGCTGGGCGGGGCTGGGCCACCTGTGCCCTGGCACGTGGGGCTCCACTGGCTCTGAGCCCGCCTCTAGGTTTCGGGTCCCCTGTAGCCTGGGAGGGCCGGGCCTTTGGCCTTAGGGCTGAGGGTATGGGAGGCTCACCTCACTCTCGGACCTCAGATGGGGCAGCTTGGCAGGGATGCGCAGGCAGAGGTGGCTTGTCCCTGTGTCACCGATATAGGGCCCTACACATGTTCATGGCGTCCTAGGACACAAGGCAGGTCACCAGACCCCACCGGCAGCCTTTGTCCCTAGAGGCCCTGGCTGGCTGGGTTGGTTGTGGGTGGAGGACAGAGCCCCGGCAGGAGTCCTGCTGCCCCAGCCAGGCAGATATGCAGACCCAGGGCGATCACCTACGTTCCTGAACCCACATGGGCAGGTGGGGGGTGGGGAGGACGGGCGCTGTGGTCTCCGGGTCCCAGCAGGTGAGGCTCAGCCACTTGGCTTGGGGTCCAGGGCGCCTGACCTGCTCCAGGCTGCCACCTGTTCCCCACAGACCAGCCAGGAGGGGAGCAGGGGGCCTGGGGCTGTCCGAGGCGGGGCCGAGGGGGTGCACCCACCGGCCAGGTCCGGGTAGCTGTGGGGGTGACCTCGGGGGTCTCTCCAGGCCTCAGAGCTGAGGGAAGCCTGGTTTTCCCTGGAAGACCCAAAGGTGTGGCAGACGGCTTGGCCGGAATACACACGGGGCCAATCTCTGGGGCATCGCAGAGCGGGCATGGCTGCTGTCGCGGGGTCCGCCGCTAAGCTGTACCCAACGGCGCTCCGTTCACACAGCACTTGAGTGCGGAGGCGGAGGCCGCTTTCTCTGGGCACTTGGGAGGGACCCGCTGTGCAACGTGGCCCTCCTGCTGCCGGGTTCACACACCCGGTCCCCTCCCCGTGGGGCCCGTCCTGCTGGACAGTGTCCCCTGTGGTGTGGGAGGCCCTGAGCTTTCTCCGCCTGGAGTCGCAGGGCGGGAGGGAGGTCGCGCGTGGCTGGTGCTCACCTGCCTCTCCCCTCACAGACGTGGACGAGTGCGCCAGCGCCAACGGCGGCTGCGAGGGTCGGTGCTGCAACACCGTGGGGGGCTTCTACTGCCGCTGTCCCACCGGCCGCCAGCTGCAGGGAGACGGCAAGGCCTGCCAAGGTAGGATGCGGCCCGGCCCCTGCTTATCCGCGGGGCGGCTTCCTTCCCAGCCCTGGGTGCTCCACGCGGTCCACTCGGGTCCTGGGTGGGCGCCCAGGTCCTCAGGGAGCTGCTCACCCGACCCACTCCCCACCTGTCTGATCTCACCCCTGCTCCGCAGTGGCCTGGCGGGGGGCTCAGAGAACCTGCTGTTGGTGGGACGTACCCTGGGGCTGAGCAGGGGCCAGGAGGGGCGGGTGGGGACAGCTGGTGACTGTGCCCAGGAAAGATACAGGCCGTGGGCCCGGAGCTGTGGCTGGGTTGCCAGGGAGGAGGCAGGGACTCTCCGAGGCCTGCGGCTGGACGTGTTCCCCAGCTCTGGGCAGACGCTGCAGCTCAGCCGCGTGGCTGGCAGGCAGGCAGCAGCGTCAGAGCAGACAGGAAGGAAAGCCCCGGGAGAGACGGGAACGGATCGGGACTGAGGGGAAGGAGGCAGAGGAGGGCGGCCCGGCTCGCCCCACTTTCCTTTGCCTGCTCTGGCCCCGCCCAGTCCCGGACCCGTTGGCGGGTGTCTGGGCAGCTGGTCCCTGGGAGAGGGCGGGGCGGTGGGGCTGATGGGCTGGCGGCCTCTGTTCTGCTCTCTGGGTCAGTCACTGTCATCATCTCTCGGAACTTCCTCTGGGGAACCCAGCACTGTCTCCAGCTGTCCAGCTGTGAGCCTCTGTAGGGGCAGGGGCAGCGGCCAGCCTGCTGGGCTGGGTGCACGAGAGGTGGGGTGCGGTCCAACTGTCCGAGATGCCCTGGACACACAGAGTCCGTGTGCCTTCCACCTGGGCATAGCCTTCATCAGCCCAGACACCACCCAGTCCTGGCTCTCACCTTGGTTTCCCCTTCTGTGAAATGGGCTCCTTTGGTGTGGGAGAAACCACCCGAGGCCGGTACCTCTGCCCCGGGACACGCTGAGTGTAGGTGGAGGTGGGGAGGGCAGGGGAAGAGGACCCTCTGGGTTTGCAGGGTTAGAAGGGGGCCTGGCGGCTGGCACCGGCTCTCCTGCTGGGGCCCCGCCCCATCTGCTACAGGTGTGGCACAGCCCTAAGCCCCAGTCACCCTATACGTTAGGGACCCAGGGGACTGCAAGCCACAGGCTCAAGGTTTGAAGCCACACCGAGGTGGGGGACAGAAGGTGCAGGCATTTGCATTTCCCCACCTGGGGCCACCTGGACGGTCTCTCCGGGCACGATTTGGCCTCACTGAGACCTTTGCCTGTGGGGTCTGCCTGGCCCCACCCAGGGCTTCTCGTCAATAGGGATTGGGTGTCAGGCGCTGGGCCAGGACCCCCCACACCTGGCCTCTGGCATCGTGGGTGGCAGGTGATTTGAACTGATTTCACCTTGAGGTTGGGGAAGCAGCCCGCCCCTCCCAGCCTGGAGTCGCTGGGCCCAGAGTCGCCGCTGGGACAGCACCGAGACCCCCAGTGCACACGGCTGCCCTTCCCCGCGGCTGACGGTGTGTGTCCTGGGGAGAGGGCTGAGCGTCCCCCACCAGTCACGGGCCCGGGCAGCTTCCTCTACCCCTGAGAGCCTTGTACAGTCCGCCCTAAAGTGGAGTGATGGCAAGGGTGGTGCGAGGAGCAAGTTCAGGGGCCTGGAACATTCCGGGCCCTGGGCAGGCGCCCAGTGAACTGTGTCACCTGAGTGTCAGCCTAGACCCAGCCCCGAGTGCCCCACTCCCCCTTGGCCACCCTCCTCCCAGGTCGAGATGGACTTGGGGTCCCCCATGAGGGGCACTCAGCCCTATGGCCTCGCAGGTCGGGGCTGGGCCTGGGACTCCCGCGCCCTGCCATCCCTCAGCCCCTCACCTCACTTGGCACCGAGTGGGGCCCCCGACCCCGATTCCCTGATGGCGTCTGGGAAGCCCTGGGTTGACCAGGTCACGCCAGGCCGTGGGGGGGCATGCCATGGCTGCCCGAGGTGGCCCCAGTGCCCTCCGTGGGAGCACTGGGCGGAGCAGAGTGGAGCAAGTGGCTGAGGCCCTGCTGAGTCCCACAGAGGCTGTGGCCTCCCCAGGCTCTGGAGTGGTCCCCAGGGGCTGGGCCACGTTACGGCATCTGCACGGTTCCAGCAGCCCCTGCATGCGGCAGACACCTGGGCTCCGGCTGACCCCTAGGCCGAGCGGTGACTCCACTGACGCAGCCCAGGCTGGCCCATTGCAGCCAGGGTGGAGGCCCTGGGGCCCTTGCACAGAGACCACGCTCGGGTTTGGGAGCACCTGTCAGAGGGTGCAGATGGCACTCGGGAGGAGGGACAGGCGCTGCCCTGCAGCCCCAGGAATCCCTGCCAGGCTGTGGCTCCAGGACTCTGGAGGGACAGGCTTCTGTGATGGTGGGGGAGGGGAGGGTAAACCGACGGCTCTGCCTTCCAGGTGTCTGAGCCTGGGCTGGTTGGTGCAGGGGCTCAGTAGTGGGGTCCCGGGCAGGTGTGTGTCGGCCTGGGGAAGGAGGGCTTCCCTGAGGGCCCATGGAGGGCCCCAGAAGACGGAGCTGCCATACTTCAGCCTCCTGCTGCCGAGAGACGTGGGGGCTCAGAGGCCCTCCAGGATGGAGCTACTCCGGCTGGGCGAACGGGCCCCCACGTCTGCCCCCCGAAGCTGGTGTCTTCTGACTGTGCTCTGGGGCTGCTGGCCTCCCAGAACTGACTGGGCATGGCGGGCGGTGGGGCTACGGGTCCTGGCGTGTCGAGCCCCAACACGGCCCCACAAAGCCCGGCACAGCGTCGGCAAACAGATCAGTCCTGGACTCGACTCACATTCCTGCAGGAGGCCTTGGAATCTCTCCATCCCGGGGGTCCCTGAGGATAGGCGATGTCCGCGCCATCTGGCAGAGCTGGCTGGAGGCCAGGGCATGGAGCAGGTGACCAGGGCCAGCTGGGGGGCTAGACAGTGTCTAGCCAGGGATGCAGAGCCTGCGTCCCAGCAGTGCCCGGCTCCTCTCCCCTCCTGCCCCTTCCTCGGCCCCGGGGCTTCGCTGCCCCCCACCCTGCATGTTTGGGATGGCTGGGGCTGCAAGTCACTGCGTGGCTGAGGGGGCCCTGCCGAGAGCCAAGAGCCTGCTGTGTTTTCTGTCCCCCTGCCAGCCCAGCCTCCCCTGAAATCCCAGCTCTGGCGCACGAGTGAGCGAACGCGTGGGCTCGCAGGGCGCCGGCCGAGCGTGTGCGAGCGAACCACAGCGCACAGGAACTCAGGGTGTCCCGGGGAGGAGCGGCCAGCCCCGCTTGCTCGCAGGGAGGGAGGCGCGAGGAGGAGTTGATGGCGGGGTGAGCCCAGAACCGCTCAGAGTGATGAATCGACGCTGTGAAACCGAGTGCTGGCACGGGAGCCTGGCCGCAGGGTGCCTTGGCCCTGGCTCCGGGGCGTCTCCAGCCCGGTGTGTTTGTCATGTTCTGGGAGGTGTCCTGGAGCAGGACCATGCTCCACTGTGCCAGGCTGGACAGCGGAGTGGGCGCATCTCCCAGGTTAGGCCGGACGCCTGTTGCTGCTTCCGCCATTTCCTGGGCAGAGCACGGCCTCTGCCACGTGCCAGGCCTCCCTCCAGACCCCATTCCGGGCAGGTGGGCTCAGGCGCCTGGGTGACGGAGCTGCAGGCCCTGGGGAGAAACGTGGGCTCCGCTGTGAAGCCCCTGCCCGGGCTGCGCCAGGCGCTGCGCTCAGCTCCAGCACGGCCCAGCCTTCCATTTCAGCCCCTCGGAGAGGCCGCTCCAGGGCCAGATTTTGGTGTCAGCAAGGACCAGGCTGAGCTTCTACTTAGCTCCTTACTGTGTGGTAAGTAGCTGTACCATTCTGAACCTCAGTCTCTTTCTCTGTGGAGTGGGACATGTAATGCTCTCACCACTAAGGCGCTTGGGTTCGGGGGAACGGCCCATGGCTCCGCGACTGCTGGACAAAAAGCTCAAGATAGCAGCCCCCAGCCCCGGCCGGCTTTGGGGCAGACCACGGACAGAGAGGGCCACCCTCATCCACACCGGACCCATTGTCTGCCGTGGCCTTGGTCACCACCCCTATCCATTTGCCCTCCTGCTTCTCTTGACCAAGGCTCTCGGGGACAGGGACCCCACCTCAGGCCCAGAGTCGGGGGCAGTCAGGACCCTACATCCAGGCCTGGGAGACCCGTGGCAGGTCTCCATGCAAGCCCAGCCTCC
The DNA here is from genome assembly GCF_000956105.1 of Propithecus coquereli. Lineage (NCBI taxonomy): Eukaryota > Metazoa > Chordata > Mammalia > Primates > Indriidae > Propithecus > Propithecus coquereli. The sequence continues at coordinate 138,526 of NW_012153696.1, forward strand.
TCCCTCCACTGCCCGCCGGTTTGGAGCTCGGTCCTGTAAACACTCCTGCCTGTGAGGCGGGTCCAGTCCTCCCGGTAAACCACAGTGACGTTCCGGGAGAGCCGTGCTGTCCTGCTCCGAGGGAGCAGTGGGTGCTGGCGGGCGGAGGAGACCAGGGTTTTCCATGGGGGAGCTGGAGGCTCAGGACCCCTCGCCCTCATGGCCGGCCCACCCGAGGCTGGGCCCCCAGGCCTGCCTTCCCACGGGGGGTGGGCTGCCCTGACGCTGTGCTGCTGCCCCCGCTCCTCCAGGAGATAAGGCGGCAGCCTGGGAAAGGGGGGCGGGGCGGGGCGGGGGGCGGCCAGCGGGGTCTGGGCAGGGAATCGGGCTCTCTCTGGGGAAGTGGGTGGCTCTTCCTGGAGGAGGCTCAGCATGCGGCGACCCCGGCTCCCTGGCTGCTGCTTGGCTGTGGGGGCTTCCAGCATGGAGCTGGGGTGTTCAGTGGGTGTCCGTGAGAAGCCTGTGGGGGCTCGAGGCCCTGGGAGCCCTCTCTGCCTCGCCGCCCACCCCTGCCCGCGCCCGGGTCACTTGGGCTCCAGTCTGGCCCGTCTGACAAGTGCGTCTCTCACACTCACGGCCTGAGGGCGCTGCCAGGGCCTCACTGTCCCCAGGGAGAGGAAGGAACGTGGGAAGTGACCTAGAGCCAGAGATTAGGAGGCCTCCGTGCTGCCCGGCTGTGCCGTCCCGGCCGTGCCCTGCATGGGAGGGCACACACGGGCCTCATTCGGACCCTTGTCCTGGTGCCCAGGACAGGTGCCCGGCCCCTCACGAGGCCCTTGGTGGTGGAGCTTTTTCTCTGACCTTCCTGGGGGGGTGCCATACTTCCTCCCACCCATGGCAGCACTCCCCATGGCCCCCGGAGAGCAGCATTCCCACGGGGCCTCTCTGGAGTTTCAGCGCTGTTCTGGGGTCACCAGCGGTCACGGTGGCAGAAGGAGCTTCGGCGCCTTGCGTAGCCCACGCTCCGTGCTGGGTCTGGCTGGCAGCCCCCCACAGTGCTCACGGCCGCCCCGTGGCAGTGCCGCACCTGTGTTACATAGTGAGCGGCCCAGGGAGGGGCAGTAGCGTTTGCGGAGTTACAGCTGGGGGTGGGGGAGGGGACGGATGCCCAGAGCCCCTTGGTAAAGTCCAGAGCCCCCCGGCACTCAGGCTGTTCGACCTAGAGGGTCTCCCCTCCCTCTGGCCTGCAGCTCCCCGGGACTTGGAAGGGGCTTCCTACTTGCTTACACTTGCCGCAGCGGTGCTGGGCCGGACTGGGCACGTGTCACGTGTCTGGTGCTACGGCCTGAGTGGCGGTGTCCCTCGGAACGTGTGCCGACACCCACTCCCCAGTGCGAGGCTCTGCAGGGGTGGGGCCCCTTGGAGGAGGGGACTGGGTGCTGAAGGCTCCACCCTCCTGGAGGGACCAGTGCCCGTGACGGAGGTGCGGGAGCCGGCTCCCCTCCTGCCTGGGCGAGGAACAGGCCTCGCAAGACGGAGGCCCTGCCGCGCCCTGGGCGTGGGCTTCTCGGCCTCCGGAGCTGGGAGAAAGAAATCCTGCTGTTTGTAAGTTGCCCAGACTAAGGCATTTTGTCGGAGCAGCAGGAAGGGCCGAGGACGGCTGTGGAGCAACCTGCCCTTCCCGAGAGCGGGACGAGGCTCAGGGTCCCCACCTGTGGGCCCCGGAGCCCTGGCGCACACTTGGGCCTGCTGGTGGCAAAACCGCAGCCCCGTTCTTTGGGCCGGCACCTGTGGCAGGCCGTCCTTTGGACGCAGCAAGGAAACCGCTGCAAACCGTGTTCCTTCCGGGGAGGATGGCAGCATTTCCGACGAGGTATCTGTGGCCAAAGGCCTCCTCTGTCGGATGTACCCAGCCCTGAAGCCTCTGTTTCCTGCTCTGCTCACGTTCGTGTCTCTCGTGAGCAAATTTGGCAGCTGCGTTCTCAGTGAAAGCCAAGGCAGGAATACAGCCCTCGGCGTCAGCAGTTAGAGCCAGCCCAGGGACAGACGGGAGGCCTGCGCTGACCTCCCAAAGTCTGGAGGACACCCCAGCGTGGGCAGCCTACCGGCCTCCACATGGCCGTTCCCCAGATGCCCGTGACCAGCTGTAGGAGCTGTGGGCCCGGAAGGCCTGGGTTTGAATCCCGCAGCCATCATTTAGGACAGGTGTGACCCTCAGAAGCCACAGTCCTTGGACTCAGGGCTCAGGGAGAGGAAGTGGACATACCCGAATGGTGAGCCCCAATGCGCCCCGGGACCCTGGCCTGGCTGGGTGGCCACATAGACTGGGAAGGCAACCGGTGGACAGTCAGGCGGGTCTCGCCCTGCTCCTGGAAGCTTCTGCCGCTGAGCCGGGGCCTCCTGGGCTCAGGAAATGGAAGCGCCAAACAGCCCCTCTCCTGCCCTGCAATCTCAGTGACCCTATTTCCTAGTGGTCCAGGGGCCCCCCGAGGAGGCTGGGGGGGATTGAGCCCCAGAGGCCGGGGACTCTGAGCTTTCTGGAGCTGTCGGATGCCTCAGGAAGGCAGGTGTGTCCTGCCTGACCTGGGTCAACTCATGTCCGCTCTCTGCCTCCTCAGGGTGGAACCAACTGGGCCCTGCTGGCCGGGCCGAGGCACAGAGATGGGTGTGCGTGGTCCGGGCCTGGCAGGGTCTGGCCCCTTAGGGCACGTGCCTGGGAAGGGCAGGCCCTGCTCAGCCTGCCTGTGCCTTGTGCCACCTCGAGCCTCTGCTTTGCCCCGGCACCTTCCCCGTGCATTTCTGCCCTGGTCGCAGCTCCTGCTGCCTGTGTCCCTGGCTGCTGCTTGGTGTGTAGGGACGGTGGCACCTTACACCCAGCCACCTGGGGCCACCTTCCCCACCACACCCCAGCTCTTCTCCAGAGCACCCCTGAGAGGGGGGTTTGGGCCCAGGCCCCCACCCCATCCTCTCTCATCCTCCTCACCCCCGGACCCAACCCCCAAACCCTCAGCCAACCCCCAAAGCCCAGTCCTCAAATCCTCCCCTCCTCCAGGCTGGCAGAAGTGGGGAGCGGGGGGATCGCGGAGGGGAAGAGCTTCCCTTCTGGGCAGGGCGGGCCTGTGAGAGGCTGTCAGGGCTGGTGAGGCCCTCGGGACTGAGCGTCTTCCCCTGGAAGGGCTGGAGGGGAAGGTGTGGACGCTCAGGGCCGGGCCACGAGTTGCAGCGGGGAAGCCCTGCGTGTTAGAGGACACTTCTCTGCAGTCTGTGTGGACGCGGGCTGCCCTGCGCCAGGTCTGTGCAGCAGGTGCGCAGTGGCCTTGGGGACTTGGGGACTTGAGTGGGACTTCGCAGGAGCTGGTAGGCCGGGCGACCTCCCACACGTGGGGTAGGGTGGGGAGGGCGGCATTGGCGGCCTCAGAGGCAGAAGGGGCCCTGGCCAGGCCCCGCCAGCTTCAGGCTCAGGCACCTTTGAAGGCCGCGTAGGTGCTGCTGGGCCCCGGGCTCCGGGCAGGAGCTGGCTGCCACCCCCGACCCCAGCATCCTGCCGGCAGGTACAGCCATGATTTGGGGGGAGGGAGAAGTCAGCAGGGGCGATCGGCAGGGCCCACAGGCCGTGTGGGGTGCTGGAAGCCGGTGGGTGATGTGCCCTGGCCACCCGGGGTCGGCTCACTCAGCCCTGCCGCGGGCCGGGCACCAGGCTTCCAGGCACACAGTTTCCGCCGACTACGCAGCTCGTCCTCCCCCGAGCCCCACTCTGGCCTCTCCTGCCTCTGCCCAGCCACCCCACACCGGTCCCATAGGCCTCTGACGAGCCTGTTCGCGTCCCTGAAATTGTCACATCGAAGGCCAGCTCAGGGCCTCCCTGCTCCCTGCCTCCCCTCCCCCTCCCCCTCTGGGTGCAGTGAGACCCGCGTGGTCTGTCTGCCTGTTATGGGGTTGCTGCTCCCTGGCGGCTCTGATGTCCCGTGAGAGTCTGTGCCCCGGGGGCAGCTGGCCTCGCCTTGGGGGGGCTGTGTCCCTGGTGGGTGCTGCGTCAGCACCCGAGGGCTCGGTGATTCCCGGGCCTCACTAAGGGGGAAAGAGCTCAGGAAACGGAGTGCCACCAAGAGAGCCTGGTCACGCGCACACATCCGTACACATGGCTCCAGGCTGGCCCGCAGGGGCAGAGGGTTCTCAGTGTTGTGCGGGGCTCTGATGTCCCTGTCCCGGGCCGTCTGGTCCGAGCAGAGCGTGCAGGACGGAGCTGCTTCATGTCGAGCTCTCCTGGGGGCTGGTGTCTGCCAGAGGAGGGGCTCCCCGCTTTCTGCCTGGCCCCAGCCAGGACAGCTGCAGTTGGCAATGGTAGTGGGGCTTGCGGAAACAACCGTGGTTTTAAATTTCCTTCCATGGTTTTAATTTTCCTTCCTTTGGTTTGGGCACGGAGCAGAGACGGAGTAATGGGTTTACCATGAGGCTGATGCTGGACTGGTCAGCGAGGCCCAAGCCAGGCCTGGGCGCTCTGAGGCCAGTGGGGGCCCCGCTCCTAAAATAAACCCCACGGCGGCCGAAGGAGGAGGTGTGGGAGGCATGTTCTGGAGGCCGGTTCTATGCATCTCAGTCGGGGGCAGGATGGACTGTGTGTGACCCCAGACCACAAACTGACCTCCTGCTCTGGGGCATTGCCCCTCCCGGCCCGCCATGTGCTCTCCCTGGGTATTAGCAGGGGCCGTGCCCGCCTGTGTGTGGGCTGGCCCTGTTGCAGGGAACATGCCCTCACCTCCCCGTGTCCCCAGCCCACCCTGATCATCTCATTTAGACCCCAGGCCAAGCGGCCCCTCGTGTGTGCCCAGGGCCCACTGTGCGGGCGGGGGTGGGAGAGAGGGCCAGAGTCTCCCGTCTGCTCCTAAACGTGTCCACCCAGAAGTGACACCTGTGCCTTCTGTTCACGTTTCACTGGCCGGCAGCAGTTACGTGAGCAAGCCCGCCTTTCCTGGGAGGGAGGGACGTGAGAAGCAGGTGTCTGTGACAGGTTAGCCTGGGGCCTGGCGCCCACTGCTCAGCCCGTCCAGGGTCTGTCCACCCAGCTGGGACTCACCAGCCTGGCCTGGCGCAGAGGGCACACGCGGGTCCTCGGGGACAGTCGGCAGTCGCTGTTCTGCCTGGAACCTTGCTGTGCCCATGAACCTCTGCCCCTAAATGGGCACCTTAGGTTCATGGGCAGTGGCCTCTGGCAGCCTCTCCAAGTGTCCCTCCTGTCTCTTACATCACCCCACCATCCTCACCTGCCAAGGGCGCAGTTCCCCCGCTTTCATCCCAGGTGCCAGATCTGTACGTCCTCCCCCGGTGCCTGGCCACGTGGGAGACTGGGGGAAGCCTGCCCGGCGGGCGCTGGGCTGCAGAGAGTGCCAGGGCCTTGGCCTCCTGGGGTCCCACTGGTGCCCCGTGTGCATTGCGGGCACCGAAACTTCGCCCAACACCCGCTCTGCAACAGAGGCCGAGGCAGCCCGCACGGCCGGGCCCTGCCTCACTCTTGGGGCAGTGGCACTCGCTCAGGTGCCTGAACCACAGGCCACAGGGAGGGCTTCGTGGAGGGGGTGTCTGCCGGGAACACCGAGGGGCAGACACCGCACTGAGCAGCAGGGGCCAGCTGGGCCCTGTTCCGCTTCCAGGCTCCAGTTCTGCCCTGAGCCCTGCAGTCAGGAGCCCCGTGGGGGACAGGCCCAGCACCAAGGGGGAACAGTGGCATCTGGGGGTGGCACTGGCCCTCGCCCCAGCCTGGGTCGTGGCGGAGGAGTGTGTGGCGGCTGAGCTTGGAGAGGAAAGCGGAGCCCGCGGGGGTGGGGAGGGGCCTCTGCTGACACACAGACATTCCCGGGCAGAGACGCCGGCCACGTTTCCGCATCAGGAAGGCATTTCCCAAACAGCTTCCAGACCCCACAGCTGCAGGCCTGCGTGTGCTCAGCAGCCCCGCGGGGGCCGGTTGTCACGGGTGCTGCCTGGGCCGCTGGTGGCATTCTGCACTGGCAGCCTCTGACCCCCTGGGCCACACCCAAGTTCCTCCGCCAGGCCTGGCAGGATGGAGGGCCCAGACCTTCCCGGAGGTGAGGCCGCCGCAGCTCATCCGCACCACGCAGCGAGTGTCCCAGGCCCTGTGGACCCGAACGTGGGTCTCGGTCAGGTGGGGAGACGTCGCCACAGCCCAGAACCACATTCTGCCTGTCGTGGGCACGTGTCCTTGTTGGATGAAAAGACGAAGGCGTGAGTGAGGAGTGAATGAAGGGCTATGAACAGGATAGGCCGGTGGCAGGGAGGCCCCAAGGCGGCAGCCGCTGGCCCTGCGGTGGGCAGGCGGTTGGGGACGTTTTGCAGAAATGGCCTCCGAGTTGGCTCTCTGAGGAGGTGCTGGAGTCCACGGCCAGCAGGCGGCAGGCAGGAGGGTGTCCGCCAGCCGCAGGAGAAACCATGAGCCTGCCCCAGTGGCCAGCGGGGCCTGCCAGGGTCCTTCACCTTGAGGACCCTGAAGGGGGTGGCCCGGCGAGGACAGGAGTTGGGTCTGAGTCACGCCTGGTCCCCCTGGGCTGCCCCTCTCTCTCCTACGTGACCTTGGGCAAGTCATTTCTCCTCCGGAAACCGAGAGCACAGGAGAGCGTCCCGGGCACTCGGGTTCTCTTTCGGGCAGGATTGGGGGGCTGGGCGAGTGTGGGGTGGGGCAGCCCCTGCCAGCCCTGAGGGTAGGACGAGGATGTGACCCCATGAGGCCTCGCACAGCTCTTGAGGGCTTCCAGGGTGAAAAGGACGGTTTGTTTTGCCAAACACGTCCTGGGCATTCCGAAGGCCTGGCTGTGCTTTGTGAGCTGGTCCCGGAGGCACGGATGGCTTCCGTGGCCACCCTCCTCTCCCTGGACCCCGTGGGCATGGTGATGCTGCCACACCGGCCTGTGTCTCCTTCCCAGTCACTTGTGTCCCACAGCTTCAGGCCCACAGGCCCCCGTCCACTGTGCGGATGAGGAAACTGAGGCCCAGAGGGGTCCTGGGACTTGTCTGTGCCACACAGTGCTTCAGAGGCCCAGGACCCACAAATGCGACACTGTCCCTGTCGTGGGTCCCGATGCCTGGCCTTGGGGTGTTTGCTCGGGCACAGAGCCGGCGGGGGACCCGGCCTCCCATGTGTGTGGCCTCTGTCGAGCCCCTGTGTCAAGCGCTTCCCCGTAGGCAGGAGGTGGCTTAGTGTCAGCCCATGGCTGGCGGGAACCTGAAGCCCCCGATCAGGGCTGGGGCGTCTGAGAGAGCAGAACGCGAGCCACATACGTGAGCCACGTACACGCGAGCCACGTACACGCGTAGCCTCGATAGAAAAGTAAAAACAGGTGAAATTGATTTTAACAGCATATTTTACTTGACATGGTGGACGCAGCTAAGATCATTTCGGCACGTGATCTACATAAAAAAGATTAACGAGATGGTTCCCGCCTCTCATTCTTACTGAGAACCTGGTGTGCGTGTCCCCTCTGGGTGGAGCCGGGTTCCAGGCGCGGTAGCCGCAGGGCCTGTGGGCTCTGGTCCAGCCCTGGGCGCTTGCCCTTCCCTGCCTGGGTCCTCTCCCCAGGGACAGAGGACAAGGCAGGAGCCCTTTCCTAGGGCGGGCAGGACGTGGGGACAGCGTGGCAGACCCAGTAGGGGTGCTGCCCGACTTGGCTCCCCCGTGTCCATTCCCCACTTCCTGTCTGGCTGTCCTCCACCCACGGCCTGGGCTTGGAGGGTGTCAGAGTGGGGTCTGCATGAGCAGGGTGTTGGCATCGTCACCCGGAGGGCCGCCCGAGGGAGACCACCTCCAGGAGGGTGCCGACGGAGGAGCCTGGCCCTGTTGCCCGTTGGCAACTTGACTTGGAGGTTCCTTCCTGTGTGTCTGCACCTCCCCGGGAGACAGATGTTGTCCCCATGGCCCCCGTGCTGGCCCCTGGTGTCTCACCCCTGCACCCCGCCAAGCCTGTCTCCCCTCCAAGAAACCGGTGGGCCGAGGGCCTGCTGGCTGCAGAGGGTGGGACCCTCCAGGTTCTGTTAGCACTTGTTTGGGAGCCGTCGGCAATGAAACGCACGTTGCAGTCCTAAACAGCACGGGAAGGCGCTGTTCAAACTGAGGTCGACAGCTCGTCCTGCTATCAGCTATGGCGGCCCCCCCAAGGCAAGGAGCCGCTTGTGTGCCGCTCAGGGGAGGGCAGACGGGGGCTCACCAGGGCGAACGGGCGGGGCCCAGGCAGGCCCGTTTCTGCACTGCCAGTGCCGGGGGGTGGGGCTGATGGGCGGGCTGGCCCATGGATTGCAGACAGGACCGGGCAAGGTGAGACGGTGCCGGAACTGGGTGAGGCTGCCTCTTCCCACAGGCTTGAGGTCGCCCCCTTGTCCCTGCTCCCAGATGGCCGGGCACTGGGCTGGGCTCTCGGGGGCAGGCTCCGGACGCAGGCGAGCCCCTCGGCATGGTGGAACCAGGGTGGACGCGCTGCCCTGAATCGCTGGGGCTGGGGCCCTGCTTGACTGGACTTGCTAGGGACAGTATCTTGGTCTGTCAGTTTCCACCACTTTAAAATGGGACGGTGGCCCTCCGTGGCAGGGACATGGAGAGGATGGCAGGTGTGTCCTCAGAGCCCAGGGCCTGGCGCACAGTGGCTGCAGCTGTGGTGACCTCCTCACTCCTCCCCGCCGACCCGACCCAGTGTCTGTCTGTCCCTGCATGGTGCTGGGCCCTAAATAGCTCGGTGACTGCAGCTGTGCCCACAGCCCTGCCCCAGCCTCACTCGCCCGGATACATGGCCTGGAGCCCCGGGGGTGCTGGCCCTCCCCGTTCTGGGCAGTGGTCAGGTGTCCTGAGCTCTGTGTCTCTGAAGTGGCCCCAGTCACATGGCCTGCGTCTGCTGCCCACCTGAGTCTTCAGAGAGAGACACGCGGCAGCTGGGGGAGCGGACTGTGCTCTGGGGCCACTGCCACTGCCTTTTTCGGGGAGATGGTGGGGAGCTTCCTGGAACAGGTGTGGGGGCACCCAGCCTCTCTGTGGGCTCCCCCGGCCCTGGTGCTGGAGATGTGGGTGCTAGGTTGTCCCAGGCAGGGATGGTTGCTGACAGTCACCGAGCCCCCGCTGGGCCCCGCTCTCCGTCCTCATGTAGCCCTGGGGGAGGAGGGCACCGCTGCTCCCCAGCACAGGTGAGAGGTGGGGCTCAGAGAGGATGAGGGCTCCAGGGTCTCTGGCCTGAGCTGGACTCCCAGACCCAGTTCTTCTGCTGCCACGAGATGCAGGGCTGCAGGTCCAGGGCTCCTTGAGGCACTGGACGTGGGGTTCCTCTGGAGGCACAGCCCCGAGGACGGCTGCTTCTGCTGCAGGTGGAGCAGAGCGGGCACCCAGGGTCTGGGGTCGGAGGTACCTTGGTGGCCTTAGCCGGTTCTCCCTGCCCTCTGGCCCCTCCGGCCTGCTGTAGGGGTGCAGGATGCTCTTGCCCCGCTCCTCTGGGCTCTGGCCCTGGCCCTGCAGGATAGTGCAGGGCACGGGTCGCTGGGCCTGGGGGTGGGGTCCTCACCCCTAGGGTTTCCACCTCGGTGCTGTGGCCCCAGCTGCGTCTAGCTGTCCACCCTTGACAGCGTTCAGCCCACCAAGCTGCCTCTGCAGGGCCTCGCGGCCTTGCCAGAATAGAACACACATGTTTGTCTGTGTGTCTGTGCATGTCTCTGTGTGCCTGAGTTTGTGTGTGTGTCTTGTGCGCACGTTTGCACACGTGGCTCTGACTCGGGGCTGTGTATGTGTCTGCACGTGGGTGCCTGCCTTTGTGCAGGGATCCTCCTCTGGGTCCGCGGCCCGTGAGCGCGCGCACAGGAATGCGCGGCCCCCTGAGGCGGGGTCGGGGGCGGGGCCAGGGCGGGGCCGGCCCCCTCGGGCGTTTGCGGACTTGGCCTTTACCTGCAAGGGGCGGGGGGAAAGCTGAGAACTTAAAGGCGGGTGGGACGGGGGGCCCAGAGCGATTGCCCGGCGGGCAGAGCAGAGCGGATAGCAGCGGCTGAGCGTGCCGGCCCGGAGCCAGGAGTGGAGCCCGAGCCCCTGCCTGGCCTCCGGGCCGCCGGCTCCGGCACAGCGGCTGGTCCATGGAGGCGTCCCGGGGCCTTGGCGGGCTGGCCGTGCTCTGGTGCCTGGGGCTCCTGGGGGGCCTGGCACGCGTCGCCGGCACGCACTACCGCTACCTCTGGAGGGGCTGCTACCCGTGCCACCTGGGCCAGGCCGGCTACGCCGTGAGCGCTGGTGACCAGAGGCCAGGTGGGAGAGCTGGGGCAGGGGCGGGTGGGACCAGGGTGCTGCTCCCAGGCACGGCTCCCTTTGTTTCCTCTTTTTAAAGTTTGCCGGGGCCAAGCTGGAGGGAGCAGGGCGGGGCTGTGCCGGGCAGGCGGCCCCTGCCTCTGGGACAGGGCCCTTGTGCCCTGAGGAATCAGACACTCATATCCCCTCTCAGGCCTGGCGGCAGAGGCTGCTGATGGCAGGGAGGTCCCCTGAGCAGAGGGAAGAAAAACATCCCCTTGCTTTTGCCTGTGGACTCGGGGGTGCTCCCTCCACGGCACTGGCGGCTCTGGGAGTCGAGGAAAGAGACAGGCTGGAGAGAGGGGCCCTTGGGGACCCCTGGCACTGGGTCTCCCCCTCCAGTGTCCCAAGAGCCTAGCCCCTTTGAGGTCATGTGTGCGGATGTGGCAGGCGCTGTCCTTCCTGCCTGCTCTGCAGCCGCAGGGTCAGCTGCGAGGCCCACACCTGAGGACCCGGCGGCGTGGGAAGCAGGATGCACCCTGTCCTAGGCCCATCCTCTCTGCAGCCGGGATCTGGGGCCCACCCTGGGCCAGCCGCCCTCCAGGGAGTTTCCTTTGAGCTTCCTGGGATCCACAGAGCTTGGAGCTGGGCATCCTCAGGAACTTGAGGGGAGTGGGTGAGTGTGGCTCCCTGGGAGTCAGCACCCGTGTCACCCGGGGTGGAGTGGGGGCTGGCAGCTGCTCCCTGCCTAGCCTTCCCAGTGCCCTGAGACGGCTCCTTAGAGACATTGACCCTGCCAGGCTGTTTCGGTCGCCTGGGGTGAGGCCCTGCCTCTCTCCTGCCTGGAGGGCTCCCAGAACACTGAGGCTGGGATTGTGGCAAAGTCTGCCCGCCTCCCTCCCACTCGGCGGTTCAGCCCAGGCCAGGTCGGCGCTGTCACTCCACCAACAGTGACACTAAGTGCCATGAGACTCTGTAGCATCTAAGCCCTCGGGCTGGGAGTGGCTGGGCTTCGGGGAGCTGGGAGCCCCCGCCTGGTCCAAGGCCTAATGCAGCTCTTCGGGGAGAGAGGAGGGCCCATGGGTCATGGTGTGCACTCCCCGGGGGAGGGCCTCATGGCATGTTGGGGGCAAAACAGGGCTCTGAACTTGGTGAGCTCCCCTGAGAGGAGCTTTCTGAGTTTCCTGTAAGTAGGGCAACCTTCAGAAAGGGCTTATGTTGGGTGGTTTCTGCAGAGACAGCAGGTTTGCGCAGGCCAGCCGTGCCCATCTGCCCCGGTGAGCCTTCCCGGCAGGCGATGGGGGCTTGGGTGCTGGTGATGGAGGCCCCGTGGGCTCCCCGAGGCATCTCCATGGGCTCCCCGAAGCTCCGCCAGCCCCCAGCTCAGCAGACACCACGGGTCTAGCCTGGCTCCCAGGGGAACCAGCCACGCTGGCACAGCCAGGTCACCGTGTGCTGCTGACCCTGTCCTGGGCTGCCGTGTAACTTGCCCAGGGCAGCAGCAGGACCCTGGCCTAGCTGTTCCTTAAAACAGCCACAGTCAGGACCCGCCAGCTCCCCACCAGGTGGCTCCTTCCTGGTACCTGTCATAGCTGCCTGGGCTGTACCTGGCCTGTCCCCTCCCTGGGTATGGGGCTTGGCTTTGGGCTGCACAGGGTGGAGTGGACTTATTCCCAGGCCAGCCCGTTGTGCCTGGAATGAGCTGGCTTCATCCCCTGACTCTCCTGGGTGGGCATGGGGGGAGGCTTCCAAGCTCCTTCCATGCTCCGCTGGGGGTCCCCTCACTCCTCGGGGCTCAGCCGCCCCCCACCCTGTCCTTGCACAGGAGAGTGACTGTTTCTGCTGCTGGAGTTTCAGAGTTTTGCGTGCCAATGCTCTGTTGGGGCCCTGCATTTGGGGTGTTCCAGGGCACTGGTCCCACTGCTGGGCTCACATCACGCCATCCGGCACCATCTGGGGTTGGCCTGGCCCTTGGGCACAGTGGAGGGCGGCCGAGGGAGTCTGGACGCCAGAGGGGCAGACGGCTCCCATGAGCCTGGCTGTGGGACGGGCCCCCGCAGACACAGTGGACCTCACTGCTGAGTCGGAGGCGGGGCTGGCGGGAGCTGACGCGGGAGCCCTGGATTTCCAGCTCGGACGGCCCGGGACTCCGTAGTGGCTCCCGAGACAGCAAGGTTGTGCTCTGTGTTAGTGTCCTGTGGCTGCCATAGCAACTTACCACGCACTCAGTGGCTTCGAACGACAGATTTAGTACCTGACGGTGCTGGAGGTCGGAGTCCAAAGTGGGCCGAAATCGAGGTGTGGGCAGGGCTGTGTCCTTCCGGAGGCACCAGGGCTCGAGGCCCCTCCCGTCCTCACAGCCAGCAGCACGGCATCTTCCAGCACCTTCCAGTTCCTCCCTCTGACTCCCCTGACTTCGCATCCCCGCTGCCTCCCACCCTCTTGCCCCCTTGCTGTGAGGACACGTTGGGCCCACCAGCTACGCCAAGATGGCTTCACTCCCAAAACCCTTAGCTTAATCCATCCGCAAAGGCCCTTTGGCCATGGAAGGTTCTGGGGGTGAGGATGTGGACATCTTTGGGGGATGTTATTCGGCTGACCGCAATGTCCTCAGGTTGCGGCCACAGCCCCCGCTGGGGTCCTCAGAGCTGCCTGAGAGCAGCGCTGCTCCAGCATCACGTGCGCTCCCTGGCAGTGGGGTGGGCAGGGTTAAGTGACCCCCCTGCCTTGCTAAGAGTAAATCATTTCTGTAAAGGGGATTTGCTCAGTTCAAAGGGGCCGAGATCTCAGAGCTAGAGGGGACCTCAGCAGGAGGTTGTCTGGCTGAGCGCCCCGCCCATAAGCAGGTGAGGGGAGGCCCCAAGTCCCCCGCCTTGAGCTGGCTCGCTGTGTCCAGATACTGATCCCGGCCGACAGCAAACAGCGGGCACCGGAAGCCATGGCGGTGCCTCAGTGCCCCCTGCCTGGGCCACTGGCACCTGTCTCCCCCGCCACAGCAGCCTCTGACCGCCAGACGCTGCGGATTCAGGGGTGGGAGGGCGTGGGCTGCGGTCAGCGTGCCAGCCCCTCCTTCAAGGGATGCGGTGGGGGAAGGGGCGAGAGGCCAGCGCCTGTCCTGGCACCTGGGCCTGTGCATTTCTGCAGGGACGTGGGGCTGGGAGCGGCTGGGCCGAGCCCTGGGGGGATGCTGGAGTCTAAACAGCCCATCCTCATGCAGCCTTGTGGAGGCGGGTGTGAGCAGGGAAGCCCGGCTGCTCAGAGTTGGCCACGCCTGGAGAGGACGGCAGCGGCTGCAGGGGCCCTGCTCACCGCAGGTCTGCCCTGTGCCCAGGCCTCTGCCTTGCGCCTGCTCCCAGACTGCTCTGTGTGCACCAGGATGCCGCCTCCCGGCCCAGCGTGCCTGCCAGGGCTCAGGGCGGCTCTGCACCCACCGCCCCTCTGCTCTCTGTCCGATGTCACCTCAGTCAGCCTCTCCGTTAGCCAAGGAGTCAGGAGTGAGGCTCAGATGGCCGCAGAGTCACCGTCCGAGGGCTGGGATTTTACAGAGCCAGCTGGCTCTTACTAAGCACCAACTGTATGCCCTGCAGTGTGCTCTGTGGGGTCACACCGTTACCTCTGAGGGGTCTCGGAGTGAGGGTGCAAGCTCAGGGGAAAGGGGTCTCTCCTGGAGCCCCTCCGGCAGGTGCTGCCCACCCTGTCCTGCCCAGCGGGCACAAGTCTGTTCCCCCAGCTGACACTCCCACCGGAGGGCCCTGGGACCCTCTGTTCCCAGGAGCCTCTCTGGGGTTCTGTGGGATCTTCTGACCCTTTGTTTTCAAGCTTCCTCCCACAAACTGTCCTGGCCTCTTTCTGAAGAACGTCACTGTGACTTAGGGACATCTTGTGCAGGTGAGGGGGGCTCCTCGTCTCGTTTGCCGCCGCCTCCCTGAGCAGCCTTGGGGCTTAGGAGGGGCCCTGGGGTCTCCCCAGAGTGGGCGTGGCTTGTGCGCGCAGCAGGCGGAGACTCTGGCTCTGGGGGCTGTTTGCCGTTTCCGGGTTGCCAGGCACATTCTGAGAGCGGGATGTGGTGGGTTTCTGCACGGGGGAGACATCATGGGCGGCGTCTCCACTGAGGAGGCTCTGGGCACAGCTGGGAAGAGCTTCGCCCCACGTGCCGCCCTTGCCACCTTCCGGCCCCGACGGCTAGCGCTTAGGATGGGCGCCTCGCACGCAGTCGTTTTCACGGGGATGGTGGGGGGGCCTGGAGGTGGTGGAGCGGTCACAGCCGATCATGGGGACCTGGCGGATTGTCAAGCGGAATTAGAGTGAGAGCTGGGCTCTGCGTAACTGATGGGAGTGAGGTGTCCCGGCCAGTCTCCGGCGCAGTGGAGGACATGCCACCGAAGCCTCTCTCTTGAATCAGCCCCGGCCTCTCTGGCCAGGGAGTGAGCTGCTTCTCGGCTGTGCCCCCCAGGAGGGCTCTTCAGGGTAGGGGTCACTGGGGGTTCTCTGGGCAGTGCTAGGCACATATAGCTCCTGTCTGTCCCCACGCTGGTTTCCTCCTGGCAGTGGCAGCTTTAAGAGCCCCTGTGTGCGGGCTGCTCCGCTGGCTGGCAGGGCTGCTCCTGGGGGCCCAGGAGCTACACACCTGGGAAGCCGCTGCCTCTTGCCCTTCTGGTCCCGTCTGTCTGCCTGGGCTCCCCGGGGCCTGGCTTGGCTGTGTGGGCCTGGGGTGGGGGAGGCCAGGGCAGCCCAAGCCTTCTTCATGCCTGTGCTGTCTGGCTTCGTTCTTGTAGCAGGTGGTGCACGCCTGGGGTGTCGGGGTGCCCCCAGCCCTGGGGAAGGGTCAGCACTTTTCCTTTGGCTGGAGCCATGGTCCTGGGGGAGGGGCAGGTGGACAGGGTGTCCTGCGCTGCTGGTCCTGTGATACAAGGCTCGTCCCTCCCCACCCTCCCCACCCCATGCCCAGGGCTCTTGGGGGCAGGAGGCCGTGCTGGTGAGCAGGGCTGAACCGGCCCCGCAAGGGCCCCAAGGCCCTAAGCCGCCGCCCCGCCCCCCCTGGCCGCCCCCCCAGGCTGTGGCAGTCACGGCAGTGCGGATACTGCTGGGACCTCCAAACCAGGCCAGCCCCAGACGCAGTCCCCTGCCCCTCTCCCGCACCTGTCCTCCTGGCTCCTTCGAGCGGGGACCCCCAGTTTGGAACCCGTGAATGCACAGTTCTCCATCTGAGCCGGCCTCGGGGCAGCGGTCCGAGGGGTCTGGGTGCTCGGGGCAGGGGCTGGCACTTTGCAGGGCAGGGCACAGCTTGGGGGCCTGAGTGGGTTCCCTGGGGCCACCGCAGCAACACCACACTCGCGGCGGCCTGAAACAGTGGGAGGGGCCAGGAGTCCAGCTGCAGGTGTCGGAGCGGTGCTCGCCTGGACCCGGGGGCAGGGCCCTTCCTGCCTCTTCTGTCTGGCTCTGGAGGCCCTGGCCGTCCTTGGCCTGCAGCCAGCTCAGTGCAGTTCCTGCCTGGTTGGCCTCCTGTGTGTCTTGTCGGGACACCCTTGTCCAGAATGATCTCATCTCGATCCCTAACTTGTTACATCTGCAAAGACCTTGTTTCCTGCTAAGGTCACGTTCTGAGATTCCAGATGGACGTGAATTTGGAGCAGACGCTGTTTGCGCCAGCAGCCCCCACCCTCCCCGCTCTTCGCCTTTTCCCACCCCGGGGCCTGTGCAGGGTCATCTCCGAAGTTGTCTGTTTCTCCTTTTGGGCTCCTGAGCCCCCATGGAGTGGTGGCTTTGCCTGGGAGCATTTTCTGCATTCGGACTTACAGAAATAGCACGTGCTCCAAGTTCAGTCTTGAAAGGCGCTAGGAGCTAGGCTGCCCCCACCCGAGCCTGCTCCCCTCTGCTGTCCCCCGCCTGAGCAGGTGGCCACGGTGGGTGGACAGACCCTATGTCCTCTGCTCTAGCTCTGGCGGGAGTGGGTGAGGGGCTCGGGGAGCCTTACACTCCAAGGAGGGTCTTGGGTCTGGGCCCCAACACCTGGGCACCTGGGTGGGGCAGGTCCTCAGCGAGGTGGCAGTGCTGGCTGTTAACGTGTCCCTGCTCCTGCCCAGATGTGGACGAGTGCCGAGCGCACAACGGCGGCTGCCAGCACCGGTGCGTCAACACCCTGGGCTCCTACCTCTGTGAGTGCAAGCCTGGCTTCCGGCTCCACACGGACGGCAGGACCTGCCTGGGTGAGTGTCACCTGGAGACCCCTCCCCGCTGGCCTCTGCCTGGGACGTATGTGCTGTTCTCTGGGGGCCAAGGGGTGGGGCACCTCTTTCCACCTTAGAGAGCAGGCCTGGGCTGGCTCTGAGCAGCTCGCTCCTGCTTGCTCTGTGGCAGGGCGGCCCGCCAGCCCCGGGGGGCCCTGGCCACACTCACATGTCCCAGCCGCTGTGAGGAACCAGGCAGCTGCCCTGTAAACTTTTCCTGGGTCAGAAAGTGGAAACAGATGCAGGATGTGATGTGCTTCGGGACGGCTCAGATAGAGGGGGGGGCCCAGCCCGATAACCACTGGGGGGGCTTCTGGGAGCCTGTGGCCAGGGGCCCTATAGCCCTGGACACCCTGGTCCCCTCAGAGCCCCTGGAAGAGGTGGCTCTGGGACACATGTCCTTCTCTTACCCCTCCTCTCAGGCAGGGCCCTCCTGAAGGGAGACGCTGGGGGCCAGTCCAGGTTGGGGGTGCCTGTCCTCCCTGCTGGCCCCCCACTGTTAGAGGCCCCAGGCTGGGGACACTCCCTAACCTTCCTCTCCACCACCTGTGCTGCTGGTGGCCTTCCGTGAGACGCCCTGGAAGGTCCAGGGCCTGGAAGGGATGAGTAGTAACAAGCGCAGGGTGCTCGCTCTGCAGGGTGAGGAGTGACCCATGCTGGCTGCTGAGCCCGGGAGGGGCCCCTGCCCACGCCCCTGCACGGCCGTACTGGAGCCGCCTCCCTGGAGCCTTGCCTGGGAGACGTCTGCACACTTGGGGCCCCAGAAGTCTTGATTGGTGGCATTTGCTCTTTTGAAATGGTCCTTTTGGGGTCAGATGCTGGGCCCCCTGGGCAGGGTCTGCTGGGCCTGGCAGGAGGCTGCGGGGACCCCCAGCCCCTCTAGCCATCAGCCCTCGACACTGTGTACCCCGTGTGGTTGGGGGGCTCCACAGCTTTCTTGGGTGCGGGGCCACCTCCTGGCTGCTCCCACCAGAGGGCCCAGACGAGACTCACCTGTCATCGGCAGGGCTTTCCTCTACTGCGGTGTCTGGACGCAGAGCAGTGACCTCAGAGTCACTTTCTGTTTCTTTCGACTGCACGTCCCAGCACAGACTTTGCACCAAAACTTTACGGAGCGACAGCCCCACTGCCGTGGTGCAGCCGGGCCTGTAGCGCCGTCTGTTTCACTACGAAAAGGCGCTGGTAGCCGCTCGCTGGGCTGGTTTCACCCGGGAATGGGTGGCGACCCTCACTTCGGCAAGCACCGCCCTGGCGGCCCGGGTGCCACTGGCCTCTGGCCGGTCGAGTTGGGGAAGCGCCTTCCTCCCCACCCAGGTCCCTTGGCGGTGGCCTGGGGGCCCATGAGGATCACCCCGTTCCCAGGCCGTCCCTGCCTGGGCACCACCCAGACCCCCTTCCCAGTGCTCCCTGGGGCATGTTGTCACTGCTTGTCCCCTGCCCATAGTGGCCACTCACTCTGCATGGGGGCTATTCCACGCGTCAGGAATTCCTGGGAGGTGACACTGGCCAGTGGGCTGCTGGTTCCCAGGTCTCCTGGGAGTGTCCAGGACCATGACGGTTTGTTGGCCTGGGCCCACCAGGTGCTGCCTTCCCTGTGGGGGCCTGAGAAGCTTCCAGAGTGGACATGGGGTCTCCTGGGGGCTTCTTCCCAGGCAAAGCCAGGTGGGTTTGTTCTGGGGGTGCCCCGCTGTCTTGAGCCCCTTCTCGTTGCCGAGGTACCTGCTGGGCAGTAGGCCTGAGATACGGGCTGGGACAGGTGGGGTGGGTCATGGCTGAGGGGCTGCCCTGCAGGGGGTCTCCTGCCACAGCGTGGCCTCGGCACTGCCCGGTCCATGCCAGGCTGCCTGGATTCTGCCAGGGCTCTGAGGGGGTCCAGCTGGACTTCCAGCCCCTGGGAAGGGGACCCTCCCCCACCCTCTGTTTCCCCCTCAGGACTCCCGGGATACAGGGTGTGGGGAGGGCCGGTGGCCTCATCCTCCAGTTCACAGTGGCCCCCTCTGGGCCCAGACGGCAGCAGGGCCTCAGGGGTTAGTTGGGAGCAAAGGTCAGACCAGAGGGTGAAGCACAGTTAGCTCCTGGCGTGGGGGCAGGATGGCCCAGCCCCTTGCCCCGATGTGGGCCAAGGGGTCAGCTCAGCCTGGGTCTGCGGAGGGGTGGTGGTGTTTCCCTCCCTGGTCTGTGCTCCGG
The DNA here is from genome assembly GCF_000956105.1 of Propithecus coquereli. Classification (NCBI taxonomy): domain Eukaryota; kingdom Metazoa; phylum Chordata; class Mammalia; order Primates; family Indriidae; genus Propithecus; species Propithecus coquereli. Next base: position 157,171 of record NW_012153696.1, read on the forward strand.
CCACCTGGTGGCTGTGCTGGAGGGCTGTGTGGCCTGGGCTCTCTGTGTTGCTGGGCCCGTGGTACGTGGGCGAGGACGGCGCTTGCGTGGCCGTGAGTGAGTGGAGCACCCCGTGCAGAGGGCGTGGGCAGGCAGGGAGCTATGGGGTAGGCCGCACAGCTAGGGCACAGCTGCTGCGGAGCCCTCCCCAGGCTCGCTGGGCCCCTCCTGGAGGAGGGCACCGTGACCCCTCCTGGGGCTTGGCAGGTGGACCAGGGACGGGCAGTGCAGGCCTGAGGCCCTGAAGTCTCGGACCTTCCCCCCGGCAGCTTGGACTGAGGAGGAGGGAGGAGAAGGTGCCCGCAGGGATGGGGCCATCCTTTCACGGTGCAGGATGGAGCTCTCAGGGCGTCCAGGGCCCAGAGCAATCTGGGAAGACCCCAGAGGAGGCTGTGCTGGCAGGGGGCCTTGAAACACACTTGCACTCCCCTGCGAGGCGGGGAGAGGGCAGGAAATGCACGGCCTCCATGCATCCCCCTTCCAAATGAGCTTACAGAAATAAAACACAAAAAGCTTCCATTCTTAAAAGTGAGACTTTATGAGAAGAATTTTGCCGTTTGCTCTGTGAGAAGTGGCCAAGCCTGGGGCCTTGTCCCCCTGCCCTGGCCACCCCTGTCCTGGGACACTCGGTCACCCAGGCGCCCTCCTGGGTGTGTCCCCCAGTCTCTGGGTGGGAAGAACAGGGCCCAGCGAGGCCCGAGGGCCGGGCCAGGCCTGCTTCTCACCCCGGGCCCGGGCCGGCCCTCCCCAGCCATGGAAAGCAGGGCCTGCCCAGGGCAGTGGTCTGGCCGGCGTGTCTGGGAGTGTCATTCTCAGTTTCCGTGACATCTTGCAGAGCACCAGCCTGCAAAACCCAGGGAGGAGGACAACTCCCAGGTCGTCTGACACTTTGCACGGGAGGAGCCTCTTTCGTGTACCTGGGGTGTTCCGAGCCAGCGCCACACCTGCCCGGGGGTCCCAAGGCCAGCCTGGCTGACCTCTGGCCCCTGGCCTTGTATATGGCTTGTTGCCCCACGTCCCTGGGTCAAGTGACCCTCCCAACCTGTCTGAGAGACTACAGATGTGACTGGCTGAACCAGCAGGGGGTCCCTCCAGACAAAACTGGGCTGGGCCCACAGAGGGGGAGGGCTCTCTGTCCTCATGGCCTCAAACCCGTCAGGCCTTTGGGGTGAATGCTGGTGGGGATTCTGCTGTCAGCTGCATCCCCTGGTGGCTTGGCTGCCCCCGCCCATGTCCCCTCCCTGCAGAGTCAGATGGGCCCTGGTGCGTGCACCGCTGGAGGAGGCCTCCGCGTCCCGCCTTCCTGCCTGGCTCTGCCACTGGCCTGCCGTGTGCCTCGGGGTGACCCTCCCTTCCCCAGGCCTGGGTCTCCCTGTCAGGGCAGCAGGGCAGTGGGGGGCTGCACAGGGCACCCCAGGATGCTCCCTCGACTCCTGCTTGCAGGGGAGGCCCCGGGAGGCTGCTGCTGGCAGCAGCTCGCGGCTGGGCCAATGACGCAGGCACTCATGTGCAGGCCGCCAGGCCCGTCTGCAAAACCCATCCGTGCGAAGCCACAGACGCAGCTCTGCCAGTGTGTCCTGGTCTCTCCCAGCCCAGCACAGGCTGCAGCTGCACAAGGCGAGTCTGCCTTCCCAGCTTGGAGGTGCCAAGGAAAAGCAGCCCCCACCCTTCTGCACAGGGGGAGGGGTCTGTCCTGGCCGTGCCTGAGTCCAGGACCCCAGAGGTGCGGGCTGAGGCTGGAGGGAGCCTGGGTGCAGTGGTGGGGCGTGGGATGGGGGCACCCCAACCCAGGGAGGCTGGGGCAGTGGCCTAGAAACGCAAGGGGAAGGTGGGGCAGAGCAGGGCGGGAGGGGAGCTGGTGCCCTTAGGGTTAGTTGGGAGCAAAGGTCAGACCAGAGGGTGAAGCACAGTCAGCTCCTGGCGCAGGGGCAGGTTGGCCCAGCCCCTTGCCCCGATGTAGGCCAAGGGGTCAGCTCAGCTTGGGTCTGCAGAGGGGTGGTGGTATTTCCCTCCCTGTCTGTGCTCCGGCCACCTGGTGGCTGTGCTGGAGGGCTGTGCTGGCCTGGGCTCTCTGTGTTGCTGGGGCCATGGTACGTGGGTGAGGACGGTGCTTACGTGGCTGTGAGTGAGTGGAGCACCCCATGCAGAGGGCGTGGGCAGGCGGGGAGCAGGAGGAGAACTGTGGACTGCCCGTGGCAGGGCTGGGGATGAATCCCCGCGTCTCCCCAGTTCTGCCGTCCCAGCCCTGTCCCCAGCAGAGGGCTTCCTAGAAGGAAGGGCTGCTGTGACCATTGGCCACACGTGGTGGGAGGCTCTGAGGACCTAGAAACCAGCCCAGGCTGAGGGCAGTAATTACAACACCTTGTGAAACCCCTGGGGACCAGAGCCGCCCTGGAGCCAGCCCCGGGCTGGGCTTAGAGGCCTGAGCAGAACGAGCCGGTGGGCTTGGCACGCCGCTGGCAAGTCGCCACGGCACGGCCCTCAGCTGGCGAGCTCAGGCGGGGTGGCTTGGGGGCAGAGGCGGCCAGCTGAGCCACCCTCAAGGTCTGCCGTCCAGGGCCCCACCTGCCGCTGCCTCCGAGGCCCTCGGCCACACCCGATGCTTGGCGCTGGGGCCTCACTCAAGCCTCGGGTCTGGCCTCAGAAGCTGCCCCCTGGTCCGGGAGTAGTGTCCTCGCCAGGAGTGTGGCACCTCCACGAGTGGGGAGCCAGCCGCACGGGCAGAACGGGCCCTTGGCCCTGGCGGAATCTGGTTCCTGAATATGGCATCTGGCCCAAGGCAGGCCCCTCCCTTGGGACAGCACAAGCCCCTCCCCAGGGACAGTGCCAAGCCGCGCACTTAATGGTTTCCCGAGTGGTGGTGACTCCTGCTGGCAGGGGCTGGGGCTGCAGCCCAGCTCTAACGCACCCTGCAGGGCCCCTGGCTGGGGGGGGGGGGTGTCCTAGGATTTGCAGACTGCGCGGTCAGGGCGTCTCAGCTCTGGCCACCATAACCCAATACCTCAGACCGGGCGGCTTATGCAACAGAGATTAATTTTCTCATCGGTCCGGAGGCTGGCCACCCCAGATCAAGGTGCCAGCTGATGCCGTTCCTAGCAAGGGCCTCCTTTCTGGCTGGAGAGCGCGGCTTTGCGCTGCGCGTGAGAGAGAGCGAGAGAGGGAGAGAGAGCGCACACACGTGAGGGGTCTCTTGTGTCTCTTCCTGCAAGGACACTAATCCTATCCGATCAGGGACCCACCCTCATGCCCCCATTTATCTTTAATCACATCCATAAAGACCCTATCTCCAAATGTGGTTTCGGACACTCATTCAGTCCGAAACACAGAACGCCCCCAGCTACCGTCACTCCGTCTGATCTGGACGTGGGCAGGGACCCAAGTCAGGCCCTGGCGGAGGGAGCTCGGTCAGGAGGGGCAGCAATGCCAGGCAGGCTTGCCAGAACCCCGGGCGGGGTTGCTCACCCTGACCCGCAGAACGGCACTGTCTGGGGCTTTCTTTGAGAAAATGCCCCTTGGGTGTCATCATACAACGGAAATGAAAGAGCAAGCGCGGCTTGTGGCACCTGCGTCTGTCTGTCCACAGGTGAGTCAGGTGACGGCTGTGTGAGCACAGCTGGGAGGATCTGTCCCCCACTCAGAGGAGGCAAGTCCCAAGTCCCTGTCCTCTGCTGGACTCTTGGCTCACGGCTGGGTCCGATTTGCAGGACTGCGGCCCGGCGTGAGCCTTTAGCCATGGCCTGGGCAGGGGTCGCTGGGCTGTGTGTGCCACAGCTGGGACCCATGGTGACCAGAGGGGCCTGGGAGCATCCCGACCAGCTCTGGCCCTGGTCACACAGACCCGCGACCCAGCACCTGAGAAAATCTGCCTCGCTCAGCTTTCTGGGAACCCACGGCTGGGGATGTGCAGGGTGACTCTGGGCTTGGCTCCTGGTGTGCACAGCCTGGGAGCATCTGGAGTGTCACAGCTGTGTGACGAGGAGAGGACAGATCTGGACAGACCCCAACCCGACAGCCCCCCAACCCCCCACCCCCGCTGGGCTCTAGTGGTCCAGTGCCTGGTCCCCATGTCCCTCTCGGGCCCCGCCTGTCTGGAGGGCTGACGGGGAAACCTGGCTCCCTCCCAGCCCTGCCACAGCTCCCTGGGGCCTTGTCCACGTGCGGGCCCGGCCTGGCTCCCCTGCCCTGGGCTCTGCGCTCTCCGTGCCTGCTGGGCCCTGCCAGAAACGGGTTCTGGTTCCTATTACGTGTTCCAAGCAGGGATGCAGTTGGTGTTGTGAACACAGATAAACAGCCCCCAGGAATGTGGGGCCGGCTTAGGCCATGCTTGGAAGCCCCTGGCGCGACTGCCAGTGGCTTAACAGACCATCTCAGGGGAGGCATCAGGACAGCTCCCGTCTGGCTTGGGGGTCAGCACAGAGTTGGGGTGGGTGGGGAGAGGGCTCGGAGGCTGATGGGCCCCCTCAGTTCTGCCCTGGGCCCTTCCCTCTGCATGTGCCAGGCCCAGGTGGAGCCAGGAGGTGGAGCGGTCACTGCCACCACTGGCGTCGTCCCCTAGGAGTGCTGCCGCAGGGGGACCCTCCGCATGTGCTCCCCACTGACTTGCAGGGAGACAGGACTGCGGGTTTTGAACTCGCTTTGAAGGAGGCTTCGCCTTTGGCGGCGGCGTGGTCTGCTGGCCTCGCAGGGCCCGAGGCAGCTCTCGTCTGGCCGCTGCCAGCTCTGCCGGCCACTGAGCGCCTGCTGCCCGGTGGGGCCGGGTTTCCGATCCCACGTGCAATGGCGACAAACTGCGCCCCCAAACTAGTCCCGAGACACCCCCAGGAGGTGCCAGCATCTCAGGGTGAAGCCTCCCCACCCCCAAATCTTGACGCTTTAGTGGCAGGGCTCAGGTTTGCTCCGGGCGCAGGCGGCGGGCAGCCGGCCACCCCTGCCCAGGCACGGGCAACGGCGCATTCCTGTGGCTTCCCCAGCTCCGACCGACTCCCTTGCTAACCACGAGGCGATTGCGCAGACTTGATCGTCACCAAGTCCCGGCGAGGAGCTGGCTGCTGCTGCTGGCGGAGGCCCAGCGCCCTCTGCCCACCTCCCTGGGCCCGTCCACCCACGGGACACACAGGCTCCCCCGGGGCCAGCCTGACCCCACGGAGCCCGTGCCCTGCGGGGCCTGCATGTGAGGGGCTGGGAGGACGGCACCCTGTGAGGTCGGGTGTGAGGGGTGGCCTGGCCTGGCGTGGGCAGGAGCTGCTCTGGTCCCTTGGGAGCTGGGGCCAGGCCTGTGGGCCGCAGTGGCTGTCCACAGCAGCCCCACACCCGCCGCTTGCCTTGACCTGGGGACCAAGGCACTGAGATGCCTCCATCACCCACTGCCACCTCCTCCAGGGAGCACGCCGGTGCGTGGGCACCTCACCCTCCCTTAGCCTTCTCAGTGCCTTTCTGAGTCCGGCCCGCAAGCAGGCTGGGCCGGAGGATGCAGAGGATGGGCCAGGGCCCCGTGTGTCCTGGGCTTGCGGTGGCCAGGCGGGGACCTGGACGGTCCCACAGGAGAAGGTGGCTGTGCCATCCGCTCCATGCTGGCCTGGGGCGGGACTGTTGGCCGTGTGTCCTCCCGGGCTGACCTGGGCTCCTCCCCGTGTCCCAGCCATCAACTCCTGCGCCCTGGGCAATGGCGGCTGCCAGCACCACTGCGTCCAGCTCACAGCGACCCGGCACCGCTGCCAGTGCCGGCCCGAGTTCCAGCTCCAGGAGGACGGCAGGCGCTGCGTCCGTGAGTGGGCTGCCGCTCTGGGCAGGGAGGGAGGACCCTGCGGCCTGAGCCCAGGGCAGGTGCAGGACTAGCTGCTCCACCTGGGCCTCTGGGGCTGGGGGGGGAGGTCTCAGGGGGCCCTGAGGCTGCTGGGAGGCCTGGAGCGGTGGGTTAGGGCTGTGCTCTGGGATAGCATGTCTGTGGGGGCAGGAAGCTCGGGATGGGGGGACGCCTCAGTTCCATAGACGTCCCCCCGGGCTTGCTGCGGGCATCTGGGACCTGGACCCAGCCCTTGGTGGGGAGGAGGCAGGCCCCATCGGCACTTTGCTCTGGGATCTCGGGGCTTTGCTGATGATGAAGGTGGGGCAGGCTCAGAGACCCCTAGAGTGTGGAAATAGGGGGCTGCGGGAAGGGTGGGTGCTGAGAGAGTGCCCCCACCTGCCTCCTGGGTCCTGCTGGCAGGATGGCATGGGGTCACTGAGTTGGGGGTCACAGCCCTGGTGTCAGCCCTGGTGCTGGCTGACCTTGTCCTGAGGACGTGGAATCTTTCTGGGGGGCTCCCACATCCAGGGGGAGGGAGACCCACCGCCCAGCCTGTCCACGAAGCAGGGAGGGGAGAGAGCACTGGGTGGAGGCATCACGAGGGGCCCTGGGGCAGGTGCCCCAATCCGTGGGATCTCCCTGCCCTAATCTCTTCCTTTGGGCCTATGACCGCAGGGAGAAGCCCGTGTGCGGACAGGAACGGCGGCTGCATGCACACGTGCCAGGTGCTCCAGGGCCTTGCCCGCTGTGCGTGCCACGTGGGCTACCAGCTGGCAGCGGACGGCAAGGCCTGCGAAGGTAGGGTGCCCTCCCCCACCCCACCCGCCGGCATCAGCACGGGCACCCGCGGTGCTGCGCAGGGGCTGAGTCCCACTCTGGGGACACCCCCGGAACCCACTGGACTGGCCCCTTGGGAGCAGGGCCAGCCCCGCCTGGCCACCCTCAGGTGACCTGGGATGGCGCTCGGTCTCATCCCCGGCCGGGGGTAGGCACCGCTCACGCAGCCGCGTCCCACCGAAGCTGGTTTCTGCAGGAGCATGAGCGAGATCTCAGGCTTCGCGTTTGTCTTTAAAAATGTTCCTTGTGTAATCCTAGCTCTCTGGGAGGCCGAGGCGGGCGGATTGTTTGAGCTCAGGAGTTCGA
>NW_012153696.1:164534-206203 GCF_000956105.1 Propithecus coquereli
ACCCAGCCCCAGGGACGTCTGCGCGCACCGCTCTGCACTCCCTGAGCTGTTTGCTAACGCGCCGTGTAGAGTCAGAGCCCAGCTGGGCGCTGCGCACTGGCACCCACGCCTGCAGCCTGTGCTGCGCATTAATGCCGCCCCCGCGCCTCCCGGTGTTTCTGGCTTTGGGCTTTGGGACATTTGGATTGGGCTGCGCAGGCTTGGGGCGGGGTCTCTCTGCCGCCTGGTGACCCTCAGGATGTCTTGGGAGCAGCGAGGTGCGTCCGGAGCAGGCAGTGGCCAGTTTCCAAGGCGTCCTGCTGATGGCGGCCGGGTGCCCCCCAGGAGCGGGAGGCCGTGGCTCCACGCCTGGCCAACAGTGGGAACCCCTTTCCCCAGCGAAAGGTGCCCCTGCTGTGGGTGCAGGTGGCTTTGTGGGCTCAGAGTGAGGCCAGACTGAAGGTCAACTTGTTCGTCCCAAGGAGTCTGTGGGGGCGTGACTGGCAGTCGTTGGGGACAATGGGATTCTGTCCTGACCACCTGGGCCACGCGGCCACAGGCCCTGGGTTTCAGTGGGGCAAAGGCCCCTCCCGGCACCCCTGAGAACTCCCCTTGGTCTCTCCCCTCCAGACGTGGATGAATGTGCCATGGGGCTGGCCCAGTGTGCCCACGGCTGCCTCAACACTCCAGGGTCCTTTAAGTGCGTGTGCCACGCGGGCTACGAGCTGGGTGCTGATGGCCGCCAGTGCTACCGTGAGTGGGCAGCGGGCGGCGGAGCCAGGCTGGAGGTGCGCCGGGTAGCGGCGTGGCTCTCCAGGCCCCGTGGCCTGCGTGGCTCAGGGGGCTTCCTTGTCAGTCAGGCACAGCCTGGTGTGGGGCCCCAGGGGAGGGGAGGGCCGGGTGGGGACGCAGAGTGTCCCAGAGCCCGGGGGCGGGAAGGACTGTGTGGTGGGGTCACCCCAGGCCCCGCCCCACACGACGGCAGCTGCTCTCGTGGCAGGGATCGAGATGGAGATTGTGAACAGCTGCGAGGCCCACAACGGCGGCTGCTCCCACGGCTGCAGCCACACCAGCACGGGGCCCCTCTGCACCTGCCCCCGCGGCTACGAGCTGGACGCCGACCAGAAGACCTGCGTGGGTGCGAGCTGGTGCCTCCCAGATGCCCGGCCCCGCCCACCCTGGGGTCCTGGGACTGGGTTGACGTCCCTTCTGTCTCCCCTGTCCCGCCCTGGCTGCCCCGGGCCAGCCTGGCGAAAGGCAGGGTCCCGACCCCGGGGAGGACTGCAGAGAGCCTTGGCCTGCCGGGCACCCACCCGAGCCCCCTCAGCCCCCTCTCAGGCCCCCTCCATCACCTGGAGTAGCACCCGCCACACCGTGGCTGCGGAGGGTCCTCTCTTCCCCGGGAGACCCCGACTCCCAGGGGATCCCGCCCTCCAGCCCGCCAGTCCCAGCACCTTGTTCACGGCGTGCAGGGTGGCCCAGAGGCTGTGACGTGTCGTACGTGTGTCTGCAGCACCAGGGACATGTGTGGGTGTGTGTGTCACTGCGTGTGGGTGTGCGTGCATGAGATTGCAGGTGGGCGCGTGTGCGATCGGTGAGGTTGTGTGTGGGCGTGTGTGGGTCATGGGGCGCGTGTGCGTGTGCCAGCAGGCTCATGGCGTGTGCCCCACAGATGTGGACGACTGTGCGGACTCCCCGTGCTGCCGGCAGGTGTGCACCAACAACCCCGGCGGGTATGAGTGCGGCTGCTACGCCGGCTACCGGCTCAGCGCCGATGGCTGTGGCTGTGAGGGTGAGCGCCGCCGTGCCGGCAGGCCCTGGGGCGGCCAGGGGAGCAGGGCCACCCTAGGGAGGGACACAGGGTTGGCTCTGGCCCCCCGAGGGTGGGCACTGAGTGCCTGCTGTATGCAGGGCTGTGCTGACCTGCCCGCCACTCCCTCCCTCCAGCCTGAGGTCAGTGGCCACTCTCGCACGGGGCTGGGCCTGCACCCTGCTGCTCCCAGCCTGGCACCCACCCCACAGGTGGCCACCGCCGCTCTGACCCTGGGGGTGGGAGGACGGCCAGGGAGGCCACTGTGGCCAGAGGGGGGCTTGACCAGCCGGCTCAGGAGGTGATCGTCGGCCCCAGCATGGCCACCTGGGCCTCCGTCTAGCAGGGGAGCTCCTGGCCCTGCAGCCCGGGCCCAGCAGCCCCCTTTGCCCGCAGACGTGGACGAGTGCGCCTCCGGCCGCGGCGGCTGTGAACACCTCTGTGCCAACCTGCCCGGCTCCTTCCACTGCTCCTGTGAGGCCGGCTTCCGGCTGGATGAGGACCGCAGGGGCTGCTCCCGTGAGTCCCTGCCTTCGTGGGTCTGCCCGCGGAGCCCCTGCTCCCCGTACTCCTGCCAGTCCCACACGCGCCCTGCCTGGGGCCTCTCTGTCCGCGCCGCTGGGCCTGTACCGACTCAGGCTGGGGGCCCCGTGGGAACCCCTGAGGCCCTGCCCCTGCCATGGGCAGCAGTGGAGGGGACAGGCGTCCTCCAGGACAGTGTTCCTCAGGGGTCCAGCTTCCATCCTGACCACCAGGTGAGAGAAGGAACCAGGCCCCAAGATGATGTCCCTTGACTGACACCAGCTGCCCCCAGCCCCAGAGCCCTTAGAGCCAGGCTGGGGTGAGGGCGGCAGGGGCCAGGTGTCCAGGGCCTGCGCCTCCTCTGTCCGAGAAGTGGGTCGGGGTGCAGCCGGGATGACCCGGCCTGGGACCGGGCCGGGGAGCAGGGCAGCAGGTAGCAGGTGGGGCTAAGGGCCCCTGTGCCCCTCAGCGCTGCAGGAGCCCACGGTGGACCTGGACGGCCGGCTGCCCTTCGTGCGGCCCCTGCCCCACGTCGGGGTGCTCCAGGATGAGCTGCCGCTGCTCCTGCAAGACAACTACGTGGGGGCGGACGAGGAGGAGGCGGAGCTGCGGGGCGAACACACGCTCGTAGAGAAGTTTGGTGAGCGGCGGGCTCAGCCCAGGGACAGTAGCCGGTGACCTCCCGGGCCAGGGTCTGGGCATGAGGAAGGACCCCTGCAATGGCCTTGTCTGACCAAGGCCCCGAGAGGCGGAGCCACTCACTCAGTTTGCACAGCTCGTGCGGGGCTGGGCTGGGCTGGGCTAGCCTGGGCCCCAGCCCCCAGGTCAGGGCTCCTCCTGGCCCCAGCGTCTGCTCCCAGCCCCACCCCCACCCCTGCGGGGCCTCACAGGCTCAGGGCGACCCTGTGCCCCTTCCCTGTGCCCGTGAGCCCAGCTCAGGCTCTGAGGCCCCTCTCTGTCTGCCGCAGTCTGCCTGGGCGACTCCTTCGGCCACGACTGCAGCTTGACCTGCGCCGACTGCAGGAACGGGGGGACCTGCCTGCCAGGCCTGGACGGCTGTGACTGCCCTGAGGGCTGGACCGGGCTCGTCTGCAACGAGAGTGAGGCCCCAGGCGGGGGCCCCAAGCCCCCGGACCCGTGCACAGCACATTCGGTCTCACTCCTCCCACCAGCCCTGGGCGGGGGCCCGTGTGGGTCCGTCCGTTCCTCTGCCAAGTGCCTGCTGACTGTCCACCCTGTCCAGGCGCCGCTCTAGGCTGTGGGATGCCCTGGGGACAAGCAGGCCCAGGCGTTTGTCCCTCGTGCTGCCAGTCTCCAGGGCCCAGCAACACAAGCCAGCAGATGAGAGGCTGGACAGCGGGGTGTCTGCCGCAGGCGGTGGGGGTGGGGTGCCTGTGTCTCGGGTATTTGGGGCCGGGACTGTCTGTACAGCTCTGCCTGCTCCCACGGGCTGGTTCCAAAGGGTCAGTGGGCGTGTTGGCCTTCAGAGGGACAGGGGTGGGTGATGGACTGGCCACGCGTGCCGTGATCGGGGGCGGGTGCCATTCCTTGTTGCTGTAGGGGCTGCTTCTCAACCGGGTGTCTCCAGCCCCAGGAGGGGTCTCAGGGTGGGCGTGGCTGTGGTGGGGACTCAAGTCCTGCTGGCCAGTGACCCAGGTGCTTCCCTGTCATTCCCTGTAGCTTGTCCCCCAGACACCTTCGGGAAGAACTGCAGCTCCTCCTGCAGCTGTCAGAACGGTGGGACCTGCGACCCCGTGACGGGGACCTGCCGCTGCCCCCCAGGTGTCAGTGGAACCCACTGCGAGGACGGTGCGTGCAGCCCTTCTGGAATTATCCCTGGGGTGCAAGGGAGGGGAGGCACCACTCCCCACTCTCTGTGCTCAGCTTTCTCCTAAGCCCCCTTTCTTCCCCCGGATGAGGGAAGGTGATGCCAAGCTCCGTGTGGACACCGTTCCTTTCCGGCCTCCCTTCCTCCGGAGCTCCGGCTGTGCGGAGCGGGAACGAGGCCCTGTAGGGAGAGAGGCGTTGACTTTTCACTGTTGCTGATTTCCCTGAGGCCTGACTATAGCCGACGGGGAAGACTTTACAACACAGCATTTCTGGCAGGGCTTCCCTGGAGAGATAGTGAGCTCCGCGTTCCTGGAAGCATTCAAGTAGAGCAGGATGATGGCTGGATGGGATTTGCAGAAGGGATTACGTGTGGCAGCATGGGATTAAGCTGATGTCCTTTCTAACTCTGAAGTTTCAGCATTTCTGGAGGAATTAGAGAGTCCACATGAATAAGTTTTCCTGGGTGGCTAACGTGTCATCTTCACGTTCTCATCTTCAGTTCTGCCTCTGGCTGGAGGGTGTAGCTATGGTACCGCAAACTTCCTGCTCTAGTGACACCCTGTCCCCACTGCCCCGGGTGGCCTGTGAGCCCCAGTGGCTCCACGCGCTGAGCTCTGGGCCGGTTGCACGGCGGCAGTGGAATCCTCAGGCACCCACACGTGATCCTGTGTGTGGAGGGCTGGGAGCCCCCTGTCGGGTAGAAGCTGTGTGAGTGACACAGGGGACTTCAGGCAGGTAGAGGATCTGAGTTTGGTGCTCGGCTTTGCACTGTGGAGACCCAGGTCTGAGGTAGGGCCCTGCGTGGGGGGGTGGTCACCAGATTCCCCGGCAGGTGCGGGGCACCTGCGCAGGTGAGCTGAGCGAGGTGCGTCCCAGGAGGGCCTGGCAGGCCCCTGTGCAGTTTCCCAGGCTCCGCGTCCCTGGGCTTGTGCTGTCTGTCCTCTCTGCCCCGCTCCGTCTGCCTCACCTCCCCATCTGCCTCTCCAGTAAGCGTCTTGGTCTTTGGATTCAGAGCCCGCCTGGGCAATGCAGGGTGGTCTCGTCTTGAGGTCCCTGGGATTGGGACAGGGACAGAGCTTTTGGGGGCCACCATTCAACCCACTGCAGCAGGAGGGAAGCGTTTGGGGAGAAGCTTTCCTAGCCTGGGGCGGCCTGAGGCTTGGGCCTGGGGTACTGGCCAGTCGGCCAGGTGTCCTGCTTTGAGGTCCTGAGGTCGGGCTTGGCGACCACCCTGGATGGAAGTCTGGGTGCCCCTGATGCGGCCCAGACACTGGGGAGAGTGGACGTGGACTTCGTGCACCCCCAGGTGTGTGCCAGGGAAGGTGCTTGGCCACCACCCTTGCTGCAGACCCTGGGGGTCGAGGCGGACAGGGCAGATGGCCACATCCAGGGGTTCATCGGGTGCGGGGCCACGTGCGGGGGCGCCAGCTGCCACCGTGGATCTCACTGGGGTCCCTTCTCCCCCAGGCTGCCCCAAGGGCTTCTATGGCAAACACTGTCACAAGAAATGCCACTGCGCCAACCGGGGCCGGTGCCACCGCCTCTACGGGGCCTGCCTCTGCGACCCAGGGCTCTACGGACGCTTCTGCCACCTTGGTGAGTCCCACTGCCCCGCCAGTGTCTGAGGGGGCCACAGGGCTGAGGGTGCCCAGAGTCCGGTTGGGTGAGGACACTGGGGCTCAGTGAGGGCGCCAGCCTGGCTGTGGGGCTGGGACCACCCAGGCCTGTGGACTCTGGGTCACGTCCTCTCGACGGACTGTGCTGACGTCCAGGGCACTGGGTGGGGGGTCCCCAGCCCCATGGCGCCGCCTAGCTCTGTTGGGGGTTGGGGCCGGGGGCTGCAGGCGAGGGCAGGGCAGGCCTCCCGCAGACGCTTCTGGACCCTGGGCTTATCCTGGCTTGCAGGGACTCCTGGCTCGACGCCAAGTCCTGGCCCCTGGCAGGGTCACCCGTCCCCGGGGCTAGGAGGAAGGGGGCAGCGGGCTGGAGGGGCAGAGGGGGCTGCAGATAGCGCTTCTCATCACTTGGTGAGAGGATTATTTGGGGAGGAGAAGGGGGTTCTCCCCTGGGGGTGGCGCCACCCAGGGCAAGTTGCTAGGCTTTGCTGAGGTCCTGGTTCCCGTCTGTGAAACGCGCGCAGCCGTCCTGCCCCAGGCGCGAGGTGTGGCACGTGATTCCTGGAAAGGGCTGGAAGGGGTGGCCGCCGGGGCCTAATCTCCACAGCCCTTGCATATCCCAGGAGCGGGGACGCCAGGCCGGGGAGCGGTGGGCGCCACGGCAGGCGGGCCCCACTCACGGTTGGTTCTGTGGGCGCAGCCTGCCCGCCCTGGGCGTTCGGGCCGGGCTGCTCGGAGGAGTGCCGGTGCGTGCAGCCCCACACGAGGTCCTGCGACAGGAGGGATGGCAGCTGCTCCTGCAAGGCCGGCTTCCGGGGCGAGCGGTGTGAGGCTGGTGAGCGCGGGCGTTGGAGGGGCTTTGGGATGAGTGGCGTCAGGTGGGTGCAACTGGGGAGGAGGAGCTCCCAGGGCCGCTGACCCCCCAGCCCCTCCCTCACCCCCGCAGAGTGCGAGCCGGGCTCCTTTGGGCCGAGATGCCTGCAGGTGTGCAGCTGCCCGCCGGGCGTGGCCTGCGACCCTGCGAACGGCGAGTGTCAGAAACAGTGTCCCGCTGGCTCCCAGGGGGAGGACTGTGGCCAAGGTGAGTGGCTGGCCCCTGGGGCTCCGGGCGATCTAGGTGTGGGGTCTGGGTCGTCCTCCTGTGCCGGGGGCTGGGCTCCAGAAGAGCCACAGAGCTGGAGGTCAGCGCCTGCCAGCTGGGCCTGGCTGGTGTCACTGGCTTGTCACAGGCAGGAGCTGGTCTGTCTGCCCGGGCCTGGCCCAGAGAAGGAGTAGCTGCCTCACCAGATTGCTCGCGCTCTCCTTCACTCCATGGGGACGTATTGAGTCTTTTGTGCTGAGGCGGCTGCAGCAGCTCCTTCCTCCCTCCTGAGCCGGGGCTCGGAGGGAGGTCTGGGCAGGGGGCCACTAGGGGCAGTGACTGAAGCCCCTCCGGGTGGACGCTGCAGCCTGGAGCGCGTGAGTGGGCCAGGAGCTCAGGCACCCACACTCACGTGGTGGGCAGAGGAGGGGGTGTCAGGAGAGGGACCAGCAGTGTCCATCCTCAGGTGTCCCTGGGAGGCCTGGCTGCCCCGGGAGCCCACCCCTGACCCCCCTGCAGCCTGGCGTGTGTGGGGCTGGGGGCTTTGCCGAGAGGCTGGGAAGGTCGGTGCTCCTCAGCCTGCGCTGGCGGGAGGCACGGTGACTAGAACAATGGCATGTGGTCCCGGCCCAGCAATGATGACTGAGCCTGTGTGGTTCGCGGAGCCGCAGGACAGACGCCTCTGAAGCCTTCAGTCCCCAGTCTCATGACCAGGGTAGGAAATACCTAAGTGCCGTCATCGGCTTGTGGGGGAGAGGAAAAAAGCCCTCGGTGTGAGTAAGTGAGCTGTTGTGGCCGCTCCCGCCGGGCCCGGGCAGGTTGGAGTCTCCCTTGGCACGGTGAACACTGTCCACACCCGTCGGCCCGGATGGATGACAGCCACGGGGGCCTGCGGCATGACCACATGACCACAGCCAATGGCTGGAGAGGGGCCGAGCGAGCCCGGCGCCAGTGCCCCTCCTCTGCCTCCCCTGGGGCCGCAGCAGGGGGCCGCCAGCTCAAACTCCTCCAGCCGCGGCCCTTCCCCCCCACCTCCTCTCTGGGAGCCAGGAGGGGCCCTCAGAGGGCAGCGGCTGCCAAGGACCCTCCAGCCGGCTGTCGTGGGCCACCCTGGCCACAGCCACCCCAAGGTCGGAGCAGGCTGGGCTGGGACTCCCGCCGGGACTCCGGGAGCCCCGTGTCTCAGGCCGTTCAGCAGCTCAGTGTCCATGTCTCATCCCGGCGTAACGAGGGCTTAAGGAACATGCTGGCTCAGAACTCAGCCCCTCCTGACTTGCCTTCCCACCCCCAAAACACACGTGCGTGCGCACACACACACATGCACGCACGTGAAGACATGCACACATGCAGCTCACCTCCCTCGTGACTGTGACCCTCCCTACCAGCTGGGGCCAGAGAAGCCCCCCAGCCCCCCCAGCCAGCCTGTTCCCCAAGACCAGGAGGGACCCTTTGACCCCGCCCCTCCCCTGCTACTTTCTTTTTCTCTTTTTACCTTTTTTCTTTAAAAGCCACCAGGGCCCTAAGCGGGGGGCACAGGAAGTGACAATGTGTGCTATAGAAATGGTGGGATCCCCCTTGGTGTCAGGTCTGGAAACTAGCGCTGCCCCAAACACGTCTGCCCCAGTCCGCGGAGGGGCTCCCGAGGCCGCGGGCTGCTGTTCCCTGGTCCACGCTGCGCGTGCCCAGCCCTCTAGTACACGCCTGTGTGCCAGGCCCCCAATCCTGTTGACATGCCGGCGTCCCCCTGGGTGGGAGCCCACGGGGGTGGGCCCTTGTGAGAAGGGCCGCCAGGTGTGTCTTCTGTCATCGGAACCCTCTCAGGCTTCAGCAGGCCCCTGGCCTGGGACGGCTGGCACCCCTCCCCAGGCAGGGCATGCATTGGCTCTCAGCCATGGGGGTTCTGACCAGTGGGCTCTGTGGTCCTTTGGTGTGGTGCACGGGGCCCCGTAGCCCACCCCGTAGCTGTGGCACCTTCCCGGACCCAGGGAGAGGTTTCGATCTCGCCGCAGGCAGGTGTCGGAGTGGCCGTGCCACTGGGGCAGGCAGGGAGCCTTCTCTGCCCAGAGTTCCCTCCCCAGCCTCACACTTTGCTGTCCTGGGGCGGGAGGCGGAGGCCGGGTGCTGAGGAGCAGGGCAGGTGGGCAGTGTGGCGGAGGCCCTGCCAGGCCACAGGAGCAGCCCCTGCAGGCCCCCCTTCCAGGCGGGCCCAGCTCTCCTGAGGCCCCCATTCCGGGCCCTCTGTTCTCCCTGGTCTCGCTCACTTCCTGGGCTTGGGGGACCCCAGGCCTCCAGAAGGCCCCACGCTCTCCACCCCAGCCCCAGCCTGTGGGGAGAGGCCGAAGCTCTGGGGGTAAAGTGGGTGGATCCTCCCCCAGCCCCTGGGGCTGAGTCCCTGCGGGGCTCCCAGCTTAGGGGGAGAGGAGGGCCTGGGCCAGCACCCGAGGCCAGGCAGGGGACACTGGCCTGGACACAGAGGTCCCTGGGGGCCAACCAGGTTGGGGGAAGGTAGACAAAGAGCCAGGACAGCCACGCTCCCAGGAACTCTCCAGGGTCCTGGATGGCAAGGTTCCGCCTCTGCCTCATGCCCCCCAGCTGCGCGCCTACCCTTCCCCCTCCCCTGCCTGCTCCTGTGGCCTGCCCTGGGCACCCTGAGGACCCCGGCTGTGTTCAGCAGCCCCCCTGGAACTAAAGCTGCAGCGGGTGCGGGAGGGGTGGACAGCGTATTTGCCAAGAGCCCCCGGGTGGGGCCACTCTGCACGCGGCTGAGGCCCTTCCTGCTCCCTCCGCAGAGTGCCCGAGGGGGACGTTTGGCGTGAACTGCTCAGGCTCCTGCTCCTGCGAGGGGGCCCCCTGCCACCAGGTCACGGGGCAGTGTCTGTGCCCGCCGGGGAGGACGGGGGAGGACTGTGGGGCAGGTGAGTGTCCGTGGCTTCCTCAGCCCCTCCCCGGGCTGCTCGACTCCGGGCGGTGGGGGGCAGTTCAGGGCCATGATGGGGACCCTAGCCTGAACTGTGGGGACACCCGGCCCCAGCCCTGCAGATGGCAGCCCACCCCCAGCAGCTCCGAGAGCTCGAGGTGGATCGTCCTCCAGCCCGGGGCTGGCGTGCACCCCCTGAGCTGCCTGCTCACTGTACGGGGCCTCCCGGCCGCTCTGACGGGCTCCCCATTTTGCCTGTTGAGCTGTCCCTGGGGCTGGAACTCCTCTCCAGGGGTGGACGCCCTGCAGCCTGCAGCCTGGGAGGTGCCAGGGGTCTGCTCGCCCCACGGCCCTCCCCTCATCAGGCAGGCTCGGGTGGTCACCGTGGTCCCCCTCCTGGGCTGGCACGTCAGGGTCGGTGCTGTGTTAGGTACATGCTTGCTGACCTGTCCGGCAACGGCAGTCGGGGGGGACTGACTGGCCACGGGGGGCACTAGATTGTCCCGAGGGCCGCTGGGGGCTTGGCTGCCAGGAGATATGTGCGGCGTGCGAGCACGGTGCCCGCTGCGACCCCGAGACCGGAGCCTGCCTGTGCCACCCCGGCTTTGTCGGCAGCCGCTGCCAGGATGGTGAGTGGCTCCAGCCCCACCACAGCCCACCGGGCCTGCGACTGCGGCGGACGGGCCAGGCCCCCACTCACCCCCTTCCACGCCTGCAGTGTGCCCAGCGGGCTGGTTTGGCCCCGGCTGCCAGATGAGGTGCGCCTGTGCCAACGACGGGCACTGCCACCCGGCTACTGGACGCTGCAGCTGTGCCCCCGGGTGGACTGGCCTCAGCTGCCAGAGAGGTACAAGGCCCCTGGGCTGCCCTTTGTCCGGCTGTCCCTCCTGGCCCCTGGAGAATCACCCACCTGGGACCCAGGAGGACTGGGGCAGCAGAACGCCCCGCCCCATCCCGAGATGCCTGTGCCTCGACCTGGGGCGCGTGGGGTGACGCGGGCACTGTTGCAGCCTGTGACAGCGGGCACTGGGGCCCCGACTGCAGACACCCCTGCAACTGCAGCGCAAGCCGTGGGAGCTGCGACCCCGCCAGCGGCCTGTGCCTGTGCGAGGCCGGCTACACAGGCCCGCGGTGTGAGCAGCGTGAGTCCTGGCCCCGCCTCAGCCGTGCCCCCCACCCCATGTGCACACACACGCATGACACACGGATACACACATGCATGCGCACATGCAGGTGCACACATGCACACGCACACGCATGCGGGCATGCATACATGGAAGCACATGTACACATGTATGCAATGCACACTGATAGACATACATGTGCGCACACGGATACACACATACAGGTACACACATGCACACGTACACATGCATGAGGAGATGCACACGTGTATGCATACGTGAACATGCATGCACACACAAACACACACACATGCACCGCCCTGGGGGCCCTGGCCTGCCTTCCTGTGCTCACCTGAGCTTGCTCAGCTCCCTCCACAGCCTTGGCCAAGGCCCCACCTGAGCCAGACACAGGCTCATCTGGGGCAGTGGTGGGGGCCGTCACATCCCATAGGACACCTGGTGCCCAGGGGAGGGAGAGGATGGGGGCTGCTTAGGACCAAGGTCCACACCCCTCTGTGCACCCCCAAAGCTGGGTTGGTGGGTCCAGGGTGGGCCTGGGGCAGGTGGTCCTAGAGGCAACCCAAGTGAGGTCCCCAACCCTAAAGGTGATGCCTGGGGCTCCTACAAACCTCCCATACCCCCTCAGGTGGGGCGGGGCTCCGTGAGCAAGGCCCCGTCCCACAGTGGGCCGGGCTGCGTGTCTCAGGGTGTCCCCAGGGCCACTTCGGGCCTGGCTGTGAGCAACGGTGCCAGTGTCAGCACGGAGCAGCCTGTGACCACATCAGTGGGGCCTGCACCTGCCCGGCCGGCTGGAGGGGAACCTTCTGCGAGCGCGGTGAGCCAGGGTGCAGGCCGGGGGTGGGCTAGGTTGTCTCCAGTGTGGGCCAGGGTCATGGGGAGCTCTGGGCCCCTCCCCATCACCGCCCCCCTGCCCGTAGCCTGCCCAGCCGGCTTCTTTGGACTGGACTGCCGCAGCGCCTGCAACTGCACCGCGGGAGCCCCCTGCGACGCCGCGGATGGCTCCTGCCTCTGCCCCCCTGGCCGCCAGGGCCCCCGCTGCGCCCAGCGTGCGTGAGGTCCCCGCGCAGACCAGGGTGCCGCAGGAGGGGGTGCCAGGTCCTCCGTGGGGGATTTGTTTCTGGGGCCTGTCCTGGGTGTCCAAAGCTGCCAGGAGGCCACCCAGCGGATGACACTTTGTCCACTTGGGCCAGAGTATTGGTCCCTGTTCGTGGCCACTCTGCCAAGTGGGTGGCCCAGGCTGGAGGGAGGGGAGGATCTTCCCAGCCACCTGAGATCTGCCACAGCCCCTCCGGGGTCCCTGCAGCCCCGGGCTCTGACCACCCGTCTCCACCTGCAGCCTGCCCAGCCCTCACCTACGGGCACAATTGCAGCCAGGTCTGCACCTGCTTCAACGGGGCCTCCTGTGACCCTGTCCATGGGCACTGCCACTGTGCCCCTGGCTGGACAGGGCCCACCTGCCAGCAGGGTAAGCCTCGCCCAAGAGTCCAGGGACGAGGGTCCAGGTCTGTGTCCTGGGGAGGACGCAGGGTGCACCTGGAACAGTGGGCAGGGAGGGCAAGGCTGGCACCCTCTTGGGGGCACCTGGGGGAGGGGCAAGGGGGCTGCTTAGGATGGGGTCTGTGCCCGTCAGTGTGCCCGCCCCAGGCTGGGCCGGTGAGTAGGGCGGGCCTGTGGCAGGTCACCTTAGAGGTAGCCGACGTCCAGTGTTGAGCGTGGGGCTGGGCTGGAACGCCGGAACCCTGGGGGGCCGTTGGCTGGATGGTGACAGCTGCTCCCTCTCCTCCGGCCCCAGCCTGCCCCGCTGGCCTGTACGGCGAGAACTGTCGACATTCCTGCCTCTGTCAGAATGGGGGGACTTGTGACCCTGTCTCAGGGCAGTGTCTGTGCCCGGAGGGCTGGGCTGGGCTGGCCTGTGAGAATGGTGAGCGCCGGGCGGCGGAGGCGGGAGGTGCCCGGCGTGCCCAGTGCAGGGGGTGGCAACCTGGGTGCAGGACTGTGGGCCGGGGTCTCCTGGACCCAGGAGGCGGGACCCTCAGGCTCATCCCTGACCCTGCAGAGTGCCTCCCCGGGCGCTTCGGAGCCGGCTGCCTGCATGGCTGCAGCTGCAATGGCAGCCTCTGCGACCGGCACACGGGTCTCTGCCTGTGCCCAGCCGGCTGGACTGGGGACAAGTGTCAGAGCCGTGAGTGGAGTGGGCAGCAGCATGGGGCGCTGGAGGGCCTGCCGGGTGGTCAAGTGGTGGCCTCAGTCTCACCCCAGGGCTGAGGACCATGCCCAGGATGGGGGGGTTACCCGGGGGTCTGTTGTCTGGCGGGGGCCAGGGGCTGTGCTGCCCAGGGTCCCCTTTGAGAGGGACTGTCTGTGTCATTCCCGGCAGCCTGTGCCCAGGGCACCTTTGGGCCTCGCTGTGAGGAGCGCTGTGCCTGCCGGCGGGGAGCCCCCTGCCACCCCGTCACCGGGGCCTGCCTCTGCCCCCCAGGCTGGAGGGGCTCTCGGTGTGAGAATGGTGAGCACAGCCCCAGCTCAGCCTGAGTCGGCGCCACCTGCCCAGATGGGGGTGGGTCCTACCCACAGGGACCGCCCCGGTCCTGCCCTGGCCCGTGGGTCCCCGCCGGTCCCATCCCAGGAAGTGTCCGCCAGCCCACCCCCTTCTTGCAGCCTGCCCGCGGGGCTGGTTTGGAGAGGCCTGTGCCCAGCGCTGCCACTGCCCACCTGGTGCCGCCTGCCACCACATCACCGGGGAGTGTCGCTGTCCACCTGGCTTCACTGGCTCTGGCTGCGAGCAGGGTGGGTGCACCCCAAACCTATACCCCTAAGGACGGCGCAGGCGTGGGGACTCCTGGGGAGGCTCCTGTTCCTTGGCTGGGCCAGGACTCACCGGCCCTATCTGCACCCAGCCTGCCCAGCTGGCACCTTCGGGGAGGACTGTGGGCAGATGTGCCAGTGTCACGGCAAGAACCAGGCCTGCCACCCTGCCACGGGGGCCTGCGCGTGCACCGCCGGCTACCACGGCCCCCGCTGCCAGCAACGTGAGTCCTACCTGCGCCTGCCCAGGGGTGGGGGGTCCTGCCTGCCCCCAGCTGCCCCGTTCTCCGGGCAGGCCCCTTCCTGGGGGTGGAAGGTGGGGCATGCGGGGGCCTTGCAGGGGCCGACATGCTATGCTCAGGGGCACTGGGGGGCAGCCCCCAGCCCCCAGCCGCCGCCCCTCTCCCTGCAGGCTGCCCGCCCGGGCGGTATGGACCAGGCTGTGAGCGGCTGTGTGGGTGTCTCAACGGGGGGTCCTGTGATGCGGCCACGGGGGCCTGCCGCTGCCCCGCCGGGTTCCTGGGGGCCAACTGCAGCCTCAGTGAGTGGCCAGGGCCCCGCCAGCCAGCCCGCGGGGAGGACAGCTGCCCTACTGCCCACCTCCCTGGCCCCTCAGTCCCCTCTGCCAGGGTGGCAGGAAGGGTCCACAGCCCCGGGGGGTGTCTGTGTGACCCCAGAGTCCCCACCCGCCCCCTGGTCAGCTCTGCCCCAACATGTGCTGTGCCCAGCCTGACCCGGGCCACGTCTAGCAGAGCTTTTGTATGTCTGGTTATGGAGGCCAGCATGGTGGCTGCAGCTGTGGCCCAGCATCCCACCGAGAAAGGGCTGTCCCTGAGTCACGTGGAGACTGTCCCCCTCTGCCTCCTAGGCAGAGCTGGAGGGGCGGGGCGGGGTGGGGGTGCGGTGGGGTGGGGTGGGGGTGAGTCACCGCGGGGCCCGTGGGTGCAAGGGAGATGCCAGGTGGGGCAAAAGGCACAGGAGCTGGCCGGCTCCACCCTGCCTGGGGCAGACACAGGGTCTCCTGCCCCATCCCTCCTCTCCCCACCCTGTTTCCGGAGTTGACCTGGCAGGGAGGGAGGGGGAGCCAGCCAGGTCCCACCGTGGGCGGCCACCCTCACCTGCTTCCCCCTGGCAGCCTGTCCACAGGGCCGCTCCGGCCCCAACTGTGCCCACGTGTGCAGGTGTGGGCAGGGGGCACCCTGCGATCCTGTGACCGGCACCTGCATCTGCCCCCCGGGGAGGGCGGGCGTCCACTGTGAGCGAGGTGAGCGTCCACTCCGGGAAGCGGGGCGCTTCACGGAGATGACACCCAGTTAGCCACGGGGGAGGCTGGTGGGGTGAACCAGCCCTAGGGGGGCACGGTCACACGGGTGGCCGCTACTGGTTACCCCATGTGACCCTGGGAGGTAAGAAGTGAGCACCCTGGCTTTCATTGGCAACACTGCCCTGCACAGAAAACGGATCATCTCATGCCACTCCTAGCCTGGCCTTGACCGGCTGTGCCCGCAGGTTCAGGCCTGAGTGACCTGTCCGTGCGTCCCTGCGGCCCAGAGCCCTGTGGCCCAGAGCCCTGTGGCCCGAGCAGGAGGGGTCGGGCGGCTGTTTTCTGCCTGTTTCCTGCGGGCTGGTGTTGTCTCTTAGAAGAGGATCCTCTGGCCTTTCCTGCCAGGCCCAGGGCTCAGGGACCCCCAGGGGGAGGGAGGCTTAAAGCTCAGGCCACGGTGAGAAATGGGGGGACCCAGGGCACAGTTGTGGCAGCTCCTGCTTGTGATGGCAGGCTTAGTCCACGTGACCACAGCCACGTGGCCTGACCCACCCTAGTCCTTGTCCAGGGGGCTGTCACCCCCTGACCTGTTTTTAGCCTTGGGGGCTCCTCGGAAGCCTGGGGCAGCAGAGGCTCAGGAGCTCAGGGATCCGGCTGCAGCTGGGACGCGGCCTGGCCCCGCCTCACTCCAGGAGGGCTGGCACGCGCCAGGCCACACACAGGAGGCCACAGAGCACCCGCTCAGAGTCCGTGGCTGGCCCAGTCATAGTGCTTTTCAGGCCTGGAGGTTGTGCTCTTGCTCCCAGGCTTGAGATGAGTCTTTGCACAGTGTGCCACCACCTCCAGGAAGCCTTCCATGCCCCCTCCCTGCAGGCTGGGCAGGCACCTGCTGCCCCTGAAGGGCTGTTACCCCTTCATCACTGAGTCATCCGTGGCACCTAGTAGGCGCTTTCTGCCTGAGACGGTGAACGAATGAGGTGGCTGGTGTCGCTCCCGGGCACATGTCTGCTTGGAGGGCAGAGACTGGCACCGAGAGGCCTCAGGGAGTGTTTGTTGAATGAATGTCAGCCTGTGCGGCTGTCCCCAGAGGGTGTCCAGCCCTGGGCCAGAACTCCGAGCAGCACCCGCCTCCTGTCCCCAGACTGCCCCCAGGACCGGTTTGGAGCTGGCTGTGAGCACGCGTGCTCCTGCAGAAACGGGGGCCTGTGCCACCCCGCCAATGGCAGCTGCTCCTGCGGCCTGGGCTGGACGGGGCCCCGCTGTGAGCTGGGTGAGTGTTTGGGGCCAGAGGACCTCAGTGTCCCAGTCCCTGTGTTGGCTGGACAGGAGGGAGGGCCATGCCCTGAGGCGGGGAGTGGCCCTGGTCTCCTGAGGAAGGCGCAGGGTGTGGGGGCCTTTGCGGGGGGCCTTGGGCTGCCGGAGGGTGGGATGAGGCTTCTGGGGTCACCTGAATCAGGTTAGCGCTTGAGGGATCGTCTTTCCTGCCCCGTCCTCCCTGCTCTCTCCCCAGCTTGCCCCCCTGGGCGCTATGGCGCCGACTGCCATCTGGAATGTTCCTGCCGCAACAACAGCACCTGTGAGCCCGCTACGGGCGCCTGCCGCTGCGGCCCCGGCTTCTACGGCCAGGCCTGCGAGCACCGTGAGTCGGGGGCTGCAACCCCTGCCCGCAGGGCTGGGGCTGTTTGGTGGCTGTCCGCTCCTGCCACATGGCGCAAGGCAGACCTGGCTGACCGTGACGAGACTGGTGGGGGCTGGGAGTCCCGGCTGGGGGAGGGGTGAGGACGCCCAGGGCAGGCTGCTCACTGGTCCCTGAGTTGTCGGTCCTTGGACATTTTTGCCACCTCGGGCCCTCGGCTTGCTCTAACCGGGGTCCTCCTTCAGCCTGTCCCCCCGGCTTCCACGGGGCTGGCTGCCAGAGGGCATGCATGTGTCAGCATGGAGCCCCCTGCGACTCCGCCAGTGGCCAGTGCCTCTGCCCCGCCGGCTTCCGTGGCCAGTTCTGTGAGAGCGGTGAGTGCGTCACGCTCCCTCGGTCCCCGCCCGGCCCTGTCCAGTCGGCGCAGGACAGAGGACACTGAGCCCACTGCCCCCACCAGGGTGTGAGCTGGGTTCATTCGGAGAGGGCTGCCGCCAGCGGTGTGACTGCCAGGAGGGGGCACCCTGTGACCCTGTCACCGGCCTCTGCCTTTGTCCACCTGGGCGCTCAGGAGCCACGTGTGGCTTGGGTGAGTCTGGGGTCCTGCCCAGGAGGGTGGCACGAGTGTGGGTCTCCCTTGGTGGCAAACATGGATTGTTTGGGCACTACCCGTGCCAGTCCCAGGCTGGGCACCATGCCCCCCTGCAGGCTCCGCACCCCAGGCCATGCCCCGTGCTGGGACAGGCGGTGCCAGGCAGGAAGCTCCCCTGGGGCTGGGGCCACGGTCGTGGGAGGAGGCCCAGTTAGCTGGGAAGGCTTCCCCGACCTACTAGCTTTGGGTGGGGGCACTGTGGGGGTGGTGGCCCCTCCAGACCAGAGGGCCCCACCTGGGGACAGGAGGGGCCATCCTGCTGGGGCGGCACCCTGACTTCCTCTGGGCTCTTGGGCCCTTTGCGCCCTTGGGGGAGCTTCCCTGACTGCCAGGTCCCCTTTGCCCACCTGGGGCCCGCATTCCCATGCTGAGGAAGGCAGGGTGGGGACTGTCCTACCCTTCAGGGAAGAGGCTCGAGGTCTTAGCTCCCGCACACCCACATGCAGAGGGCCCCACACGAAGGCCTCATCACGCTCCGCCGGTGACCGCAGGCCCGAGGTCCCTGGCCTGGGGCAGGCAGGGATCAGGCTGAGGTCTGTCTCTCTGCCCCTCCCACCCCTGCAGATTGCAGAGCGGGCCACTTTGGGCCCGGCTGTGTCCTGCGCTGTGACTGCGGGGGTGGGGCTGACTGTGACCCCGTCAGTGGGCAGTGCCACTGTGTAGATGGTTACACGGGGCCCACGTGCCGGGAAGGTGAGTCGGGCTCCCTGGGGGATGGGAGGACACTGCCCCCCCCCCCCCTGCACTGCACCGGGGGCTGGGCCGCCCTCGCTGGAGTGAACACCGGCCGTCCCTGCCCGGTACTCACGGTGCCGGATTCTGATGGGTGGGTGTCAGCTTCAGGGCCCCTTCCCCAGCCCAGACAGCTGCAGGGGGAGGCGCAACCCCGTGGGTAGGGCTGGGTGATCCCCCACGTGGACTAGGCTGAGCCGCGCCTCCCGCGCGCATTGCGTGCACGTTGGCAGCACGCGTCTGTGCAACAGTGCATGCATGCGCACTGGTGTGGGTGCAGCAGGCACGTCTGTGAGTGTGCTGCAGAGCACGCGTGTGCGCCAGGTGCGTGTGTGCTCCAGCACGTGCGTGAAGGTGGCCTCTTGGCCGCTAACCCCCCAGAGGTTCTGCTGGGACATGCCCTCTTTCCACACGCAGAACTTGGGGTGCCTCACCCCTCTGCGAGCCCCTCGCTGGTGGCCCCTGGTGGGCTCCCCAGGCCGCTTGCTGCAGGTGCGGGGCAGCGGGAGGCAGCGTGGCCTCTGCCCGGGGAGCAGGATGCGCGGCAGGGCCAAAGCGAGGGGCAGACTGAGGGCTCTGTGGCATGGCAGAGCAGGGATTCCACATGTGGGGTCCTCGGCCTGGGGGCCCCAAATCTAATTTGATGCTGCAGTGGGTGCATCTTTCTGAGCCTCCCCAGGGCAGTCCCATCCAGAGCCTTGAAGCCGGACCCCTCTCCCCTGGCAGGCCAGGGCAGGCTGGGGATATAGCACTGCCCACAGTGGCATCTAGTGGTCATTTGTGGTATTGCACCAAAGCCGACGGTGGCGGGGGAGGGGGGCGGGCGGTGCCCAGGGAGGGTATCGGGTTAGGATTAGGGTTAGGGGTGTGCCTGGACATTCAGCTGGAGGCATCAGGAGCTGGGGCCCCTATAGGCAAGGTCTCGCTGGGCATCAGGAGTCCCTAGGCCCCGGCCCTGCCCTGGAGTGGACTTGGCTTGGCCTTGGGTGAAGCCCTTCCCGGTCTGGCCCCAAAGCTGGCCTCCCACCCCTGGTGCTGCAGGGTGTGAGGCGGGGAGGGCTGGAGCTTTCATCTGGGGAGAGGGAGAGGCCCAGCGTGACGTGGGAGTGGGATGGGGAAGACGCTCTACTGGGGTGAGGCTACCCCTTGCTGCCCCATTGCTGTTTCCCACCCAAGGGTGGGGCATTGATGTGCTGCTGTCTGTCCCCCTCCAGGTGGGCCCCCCCAGCTGCCCGAGAGCCTATTCCCTGCCCAGAGCCCAGGTAAGGGGGTGGGGAAGCCCCCTGGGCTTGCTGAAAGGCTGAGTCCCAGGGAGGACGGGTCCGGATAGTCTGGGCCCCATGGGGCAGTGGAGGTTCCCGCTGTCCTGGGACCTCCAGCCTCTGGAGCTCAGAGACCAGGACTGGGCCAAAGCTGGAAGGAGGAGTGGGCTTCCCTGCTGGGGGAGGGGGAAGCATTGGCCCAGGACCCCAGCTGTTTTGAGAGCACCCCCCACACCCTGGCTGACTGACTCTTCTCCTGTGCCCCAGCAGCCGGCCTGCCCGCCTCCGCCAGACCGGCCCCCATGCGCAGCAGCAGGGCAGCAGAGCCCTAGCTCAGGGACAGCCCCCAGGGTCCAGCCCGAGGGGACCCGGGCCTTCGGTGGCGAATAAGCAGGGACTCTGTGCCAAGGACTCCCGGCCCCACCCTTCTCTCTGCGGACAGCTGCGCAGCCTCCCCCTCTGGGAGGGTCAAGCCCTTGAGGAGAGAGGCCCTGCCCGGCCCGGCTCTGTGGGACGCAGGCGAGTGGACCAGGCCACGGGCCGCGCCAGGTGCACTGGCACCTGTGCTGAGGACGTCCCGCCCTGCCCTGGATCGGGACTGAGGGCAGGTGTGGGCACAGGTGCAGGCCTGGGGCTGCTGCCCTCCGGGCGGTTTCTTCTGGTGCTAGGCCCTGGACTGCTACGCTCAGCGACTGTTCACCTGGAAATGTAGCCCAGCCATATTTATGTAAAGGTATTTATGGGCAGTGGCACATGCCTGCCACAGCCCTGGGGCAGCTGGAAGCTGCCTGTCTCCTGCCGCACCCCCGGAAGCCCTGGCTCGAGTCTGCAGGGCCCCGAGGGGGGTCTCCAGGTGACGGGCTCAGGTGCCATGTAAAACCCAGTGAGTTAAAGGAGCAGGCGGCTTCCTGGTAGCCCGTGTGTTTGCTGCTTTACTTGGTCTCGCGTGGGCTCCTCCCGGGGCCCAGCCAGCACGCAGGCAGCAGACAGGAACCGCCCCTGGGCCGGGGAGGCCCAGACAGGCACCTGGCCCTTCCCAGGGATGCGGGTGCCACACAAGCGAAATGGGGCCGTGTTTCAGTTCGCGGTGCTGTGGGGGAGGCGGCTGAGGCTGCAGAGTGCGCTGATCATGGCTGAGACGCCCCCGGGCCCCAGAACGGGGACAGTCCCAAAGGATGGCCCAGAGGGCAGGGCAGGTGTGGAGGGGCAGCCAGGGCGGAGGCTGAGCTCACCTCAGCCCCCCGCACCGCGGCATCTGCAGCGCGAGGGTGGGCAAGGTCCCGGGGGCCAGTCCTCCGGAGGGCGTGGGGCTCGAGGGCTGAGGCTGACGTCACCTGGAGCAGAGGTGGGAGGGTGCGGTGGCTGCTGGAGAGGTGGGACCCAGACTGTAGCACGGCCACTCTCTGCCCCTCCCACCCGACGAAAGCCCCCTCCGCCCTCCCTCCAACCCCAGCCGGGGGCCCGACACCCCCAGGGGCAGCAGGAGGAGGGTTCCCCGGAGCTCGACCAGCTTAAACCGACTGCAAGGGCGTGATCTGTAGCCGAGGCAGGAAAAGTGTTGGGCCACCGCATCGGGGCTTTAACGCCACACAGCGATGAGGAAGGACAGTGACGGGAGGAGGCTGCGGAAGAGGTACGCGGGGACACGAAGTGGGCGGGCCGGGTGGGTGACAGTGTCCAGCTCAGGACGCCCTCCCAGAGGCAGCAGAGAGGTTTACAGAGAGAACACGCAAAGAAAGGCTCACAAAAGTGGCTAAGGGGGGTGTCAGCTGACATCGGTCTGACTCCCGGGGAAAGGAGAAGTCACTGACGCGACGCAAGAACAAACTCAAGTTCTCAGCTCTGAGGCGACTGATCTCAGACCAAGGGCTCGCAGCGCAAACCGTGAAAACGAAAGAGCCGCGGTCCAAAGAACGCTGAGGACGTCGCGGCAAAGAGAAGCTCGGCGTCCAGGGAGGCGAGAGGAGAGGGCGTCAGACTGGGGTCCGACTTTGCCAGCGGGACCCCGAAAGCCCAGAACAGGGTGTTCTGTCTTCAGAGAGCTGACGAAGGGATTTTGAAACCTGAGTTTTATATCCGGCTAAACTGTCACTGACCTACAACGTCAGCGTCGTTCTCAGGCCTCCCAGGCCGCGGCACCAAAACCCGACCTGAAATGCTCTTAGCAACAGTTCCCCGGCAGGAAGGGAAGGACACCACAGGGCCCTGGATGTTCACTCGTGCACTCCCCAAGGGGCCCGGCAATGAGGAGAGCCAGAACCTTCCACGGATCCACCACGGGAAGCCCAGTCCGGCCGTGCACCAGGGTGTGGCCAGGGAGGCTGGAGGGCGCCGGGCACTCACTCGCCCTGTCTGGTGACACGGTGTCGGCTGCAGGAAGCCCCAAGGCAGAAAGGTATGAGCGGACTTTGCAAGAAACCGGCAGGGTGCTGACGTTCTGGACCGGGAAGGCCGGCTTGTGCAGCCAGGGCAGGAGAGGAAATGAGCATAATCGAAAGGAAATAGGTTAACAAACCCTCACGTAATGGGTACAACGGTGACGGAGAGACGGCTCCCCGGACCGCAGTAAAAAGCAGTCAGCGTGTCTCGACGGCAGACGACACACCTCAACGGAAAGAAACAGGAACCTGCAGTCAACCAAGGAAGGCCAGGGGAGTTTTAGTACGTCAAGGAGAGAAGCATCCGACTGTCTATAAATGCACACACACAAGTGCATACGACGAGGCCCAGAAGTCACAGCGCAGTGATGGACGGAACAGGTAGGAAGAACTTTAACTGGTGATTTTAACAAGCTCCTTACAGAAAACAACAGGCTGAGTGAACGGGACGTAGAATGATAAGACCCGAATAAGCTTAACACACGGGGTATCTATGTATTTGTGGTATCTATATATTTACTAGAATAGACACATTTATTTTCATATGAATACATACACATATGCACATTTATATTCATAGATATATAAACTTTACACTCAGCAAGTGGAGAATGATGAAACATTTAAGAAAACCAAAATTTCCTTCTTTGAAGTCTCAATAGGAAAGAAAAACCTAGCAAGACTAGTGACTTTTTAAACACGCAAGAAAAAAGTACAGCAGGAGGCAGAATTAACTCCAGACACAATAGACAACGAGACATGAAAAGAGTGTTACGAACACTGCGTACCCGTGACTCTGGAAACAGAAACACGGATGAACCTGGGAGAAACACACCCTGCCAGGACTGGTGTACGCAGAGACAAAAACCGCGAATAAGCTGGTAACTTCAGCACCCGCCCAGCAGTGCCTGCACGGGTGTGGCAGGACGGCAGTGCCAGACTCGAGACACCGTGACTTTGTGAGGCGGGACGGGGTCCACGCACGCTCAACAGAGGAAAAGCAGCTGCCCTCGTCCCGCGGTTCTGGAACCCGGCGAGAACAGCAGTGAAAGGGAACCGCAGGCTCGTTCCACGTGTGCCAAAACCCTAAACACAATACCAGCCATCCAAATGTGAGCATTTAAAAAACAGCGTCGTCCTGCCCAAGTGGGGGACACACTCGCCTGAACGCACGGACAGTTTAGCACCAGAAGATGCGTCCGCGTACGTGGGTGAAAAATCACATGACTGTCTTATAGAAGCGGAAAGAACATTCCCTGGAGCTCAACACCTGTGTGGCACAGCCATTCTTGGAAACCTGGGTTCGGAAAGGAACCTTCTCAGCGACAATTATGCGCAAGCATCACAGTCAGTAGAGAAAGCAGTAAATCCGGGTCTATCCAAACGACGCCACCCCAGAGGGCCTGCCCTGCCTGCTGAGGTGACCACAGTCAGGTCCTGTGTCACCTCCCCGTGCTGCTGCTCTGCATGGCCCTAATGTTCTGTGCGTGTTTCCCGACGTGGCAGGCCTGCCCCGTGAGAACACCGAATCCGGGAGGCGGGGGCTGGCGTTGAGCTGGACCACCTGGAACGGGGCGGGCTGGGCTCGGGAGCCTCGTCACACGGGTGAGTAAATCCCTCCGGGCCGAGAGTCGGCATTAGGTGTCTGTGTGGTCCTCGCCCCCCACCCCAGCAGCGCTCAGACGGCCCAGGCAGAGAAACAGAGGCTGGCGGCGTGAGGGTCCACAGGGAAGAGAAACCTGCGCGGTTGTCGTGGGGCAGGATTGTCTCTGCGTAAAACCCCAAAGGGCCAACAGACAGCTTGTTGCAGCTAAGAATTTGGCGAGAATGGCAATAAAATCCTGTAAATCACATAAAACGTGTGACATTTATAAAACCTGTAAAAGTCAGTAGTTCTTCAACACCGACAACAACCAGCTAGGAAACAGAATAGAAAATAAGAGACACAGCAACGAAACCTGCGAATACATGGGAGTTGTCGCCGAAAGGATTTCCTGGTTCTGTTAACTCGTCCAGGAGAGTTTTTAAAGACCTAGAAAGGCCTGAACAAATGAGGACAACAGTGTCACCTCTGGCCCTCGGATCGGATGCAGTTCCAGTCTGCTGAACGGGGTCCACCGGTGGCACCAGAGGGTGACCTGCGGTGTCTGGTGTTAATGGACGGCGGGTGACAGACGGGGCAATGGCGGAATCCACGGAAACCCTGTGGCCACCAAGTGCTCGGACAAGGCCAGTCTCACTGGGACCCAAGTCACAGCACGGGTATGCGGCTCTACTCCCACGCGGGGAAGTCCAGTCGGTGGGGGGGGCCTCCGGCACCGCTGGGGTCCACGGGGCAGCCCGGGAGGGCCCCGCCAGTGCCTCCGCCGGCCGCCAGGGGGCGGGTGAGGGAAGGAAGGACGCGTCAAGGACGGTGCCTGCCCTGGAACGTTCCAGAGTGGTTAGAAACACCAGGCCAGCTGTGCAGAGTAGTGCGGACAGATCCCGGAACGGTGTTGAGCGAGATGAGAAATAAGAGTGAGGTCGTGCGCACATACGCTTTATGCAAATGATCTGCCCCCGTAAGGGGACACTAGTGCACACGGACTCCCACGGGCTCCAGGACACACATCGCACACGGGGGAGGAAGGCAGAGGGGTGGATGAAGGGACATGTTCCCTGTGGCCTCCAGGCCTGCTGGTGATGGCCCAGCACTGTACCTGCTGCGCCCCGACACAGGGACCCGGGCCTGGCGTTGGCCTGCCCAGCTGCTGTGGCCGCTCACGCCCGCTTCTGTGCCCCGTCGACCCTGTCCTGCTCCTACCTCCGGGGAAGGTGGGGGTGCCTGTCTGGCCCCAGCCAGTGTCCACGCTGTGCTCACGCAGGGCCGGGCGCTGGGGTTTGCAGAGAGGAAGGGCCACGGTCCTTGGCCTGGCTGTGCCAAGCCTGGGCTGCCCTGTCCAGGCCTTGGAGAAGGGGCTCAGCGCCAGCGCCCCACCGCCAGACCCCGTGCCCCACTGCCCACACACGCGCAGCCCCCACGGTACTCGCGACAGGGGGTAGGTGGCCGGCTGCGCGGGCTACACGTCTGTCTCCACCCGCAGTCGCTCCATCCTGCGCACGTTGTCCTCCACGGCCACGCGGCTGGTGATGCAGCGGGCACAGTCCTCGGGGAACCAGCCCGTCTCTCCGTCCCGAAGCCTCTCGCCATGGAGCCAACCTGGACCCAGACGGACAAGGGGGAGGTCAAAGAAGGATGCAGGGCCCCCCAGAGCAGGGTCCCCAAGGCCCCTCCGAGCTGCTGTTCCTGAGGACGCCAGGGCCACACATGTCTCAGGACCGACCACCGCCCCTCCCGCCCCAGGGAGAAAACAGGCTGAAGAGGCCTTGCCCAGGTCACATGGGCACCTGGGGGGGCCGGCTGAGCTCCCCCCGCCCAGCTTCGCCTGCCAGGGAAGCAGCTCCGCCCGCCCTGTGCAGGCAGGAGCCGGGGCCTCAGGGACCCCTAGGAGAGCAGACACACCCCTCCTCCTCCTCGCCTAGGACAGAGTGGCCAGGAACCCACTTCTGGTCCTGCGACCCGGCACGTGAGCGTGTGCCCTCGAGGTCCCTGAGAGAGGGTCGGGGGGCCGCGAGCGCATGCCTCAGCCTTCCTCTCTGCTGCTCCGGGTCCTCAGCCACGGCCCACACGTGCGCCAGCCTGTGCCCACCCCAGCCCGCGCTCACCGTCCTCCTGCTGCAGGACCAGGACCACGTCTGCCTGCTGCAGCGTGACCTCGTCCGCCTGCTTCGCCAAGAAGGCCTTGGTGATCTCCACCTGGCGCAGGTCTGCGGGGGGAGCGGGTATCAGCAGCAGGGCCCTCTGCAGCCCCCACGGCTCCCAGTGTCCTCCAGCAGACATGTCCCCCAGGGCCGGACAGGTCTTAGTGGGGCCCAGGACGCACCCAGGTGTCCCAGCACAAGGACAGATGCGCCTCCTTTTGGGGCCAAAGTGCCCAGTACTGGCAGAGGGGACAGGGCAGGGCCAGAGCTAGGGGTGGTGGACAGCGTCCCCAGCTACTGGGTATGGCATGGCAGTGTCCTCTCCCTGCCGCAGGGCGGGCAAGGCCTCCTGGGAAGGGCCAACCGCCAGGGCAGAGGTGCACAGGTGCACACGCGGAGGGCGGGGACAGCACGACAGGGGCACCCCCTCCTGGGCGAGGCTCCCCACAAGCCCCCACCTGGCACTCACCTCCCTTGTTGGGGGGCTCCTGGCCCTGTCTCTCCCCGTACGTGAGTGCGGTGATCCACCGGGCCCGGTCACTCCTGGGGGCCAGAGGGTGTGAGTGAGGCCCTGAGGCCAACCCCGCCAGCCTGGTGGCCCTTCAGACACCACCCCCGGGGGTGTGGCAAGAAGGTGGATGGGTGGCCAGGCAGACTTTGCCCCGGGCAGGCTGAGCCAGAGTCACATCTGCCCTGGGTCACAGAGTCAGGGGACAGCCACAGCCCAGACCCCAGATTGCCAGACCCTAGGCCTCCCCGTTCCTGGCCCTGGCCAAGCTCCTGCCCCTTAGTGAGCTGCAGCTTTCTCATCTGGAAAGGAGGCCCAGCGCTGGCCACGGTCACAGGGGAGCTTGGAAGGGACATGGAGACTGACCCAACCTTCTTTCCACCAGGGGCCCCCTCTGTCCCTGTGGTCCACCCACCTTGCCACCCTATCCTCCCAGGACTCTCCTGCCTCAGGGCCTTTGCACGGCTCTGGCCCTGCTGGGGAAGCCCCCATCCACGGGGGCTCAGCAGCCCATGGTGGCACCCTCCCCACACAGCCCCTCCCCAGTCCTTCCTGCCTTCTGACACACTGGGTGTCCAGTCGTTCAGCTGTCGGGTGTGTCCCCCCCACAGCAATGTGAGCCCCACCAGGACAGGCTGTTTCTGTTTTGTCCCTGGCTCTACCCCCGGCCCCTACAGCAGTGCGTGGCCAGAAATGGTCATCAAATAGCGCATGAGGCTGAACAGAGGGACCTCGTCCTCATGGAGCTCGTGTGCACGTGGGCCCCGAGGAGCCGCCCCCCAGGGAGCCCCCTTACGCGGAGTCCGTGGACAGCAGGATCTGCTCCTGGCGGCCCTCGCTGTTGTGCAGCAGGGTCACCTGGAAGGGGTGGGGCACGGAGGAGCTGCGGTTGCCACCCCCTGGCAGGGGCAGCTCTGAGGGCTCCACCTTCGTGACCCGGATGTGGTCCATCTGGGCGTAGTCCTGGACCACGTAGCTGTCCTCGCTGTGGGGACACAGGCAGTTGGTGGGACGCTCCCTGCCTCAGTGCCCACCCAGCTCCCCTGCGGCCGCGGTGGGGGCTGTCCACAGACACACAGCCCGGGAACAGAGGCCAGGGCCCTGAGGCCCTCCCTACAGCCTGGGCCGGGGACCCCAGGCAGCAGGAGGAGCCCGAGCAGGCCGAGCGCGAGTCCCCGGCTACCTGCCCGGCTCAGGCCGCGGCCCCAGCTGAGGTCGGAGGGGCTCAGGACGGGCTCCCACCCGCTCCCCGCCACACAGAGCGGGCCCACCTCTTCTTCTTGGTCACAACCAGGACGTCGTTGAACAGGAACAGGTAGCACGTGGGCCGGCTGGCGAGTTTTCGAAAAAGTCCTGTTTCTTCCATCAAGAAGAGCTCCCCGCGCTTCAGCAGCCACCGGGACGCGGAGATCAGTGGCAGGGACTGGTGGGGCAGAGTCGGGTGAGCAGCGCCGGGGGAAGGACGGGCAGTGCCACGAGGACGAGCGGGCAGTCCCCGGTCAGGGCCGGACAGAGGGGGGGACGCAATGTGTCCGGCCCTTAAATAAAGGTGTGTGCCAGGCCCTGGGCCGGATCCTGCCAGGACAGCCCGGCCGGGCCTCCAGCCAGGCCCACGGCTCGCCGGGCACCTGCTGAGCGTTCCGCCCCGTCCTGGGGAAGCCGCCACGCGCCTCGTGCGCGGGGCAGGGGCATGGGAAGGGCCAGCCTTGTCGAGACGGCCACGTTCCGGCATCTGGGGGCCTTTGCTGACCCCCAGTTCACCAACACGGCACCCCGGCCCGGTACCACGCTGCTGGAGCGTGTGGGGCAAATCGGGAGGCGGCTGCCCACCCGGCCTGCTCCTCAGCCACAATCGAGGCCCCGCAGATGGGCCACACTCCCAGCCCCTGCTTGTCCATGGCTTCCGGACTACGTGGGAGTAAGAGCCCCACTTGGGGGTGAACTGGGCCCAGGATGGGGTCCTTGCTCTGGCCAGGGGTGTATTGCACCCCAAAGTTGAGAGTGACCTGCATGGGGTGTGGGCTCCGTGATCGCAGCGGGTGGTTACCACCATAACACCTCCTCCATGAAGCCCACCCTGACCCATCCAAAGAGCCTCCTCCCCTTGTGGGACCTCCTTGCCCTTAGCTCTGTTGCTCCACAGCCTTGACCCAGGGTGGCCTGAAACATGTTACCCAAACCAGGACACCTCTGAAAGGGCAAAGGGCACTACGTGGACAGGGCACCAGGATAAGAGGCCCAAAAGGGCCACCTTGGGGACAGGGTCAGTCTGTGGGATCCTGCGGGGTTCAGTGGGGGCAGAGGTCTGACCCTGCCTGCTTGGAAGGGGGTCTCGGGTTGCCCAGGCCTGGGCTGGAAATAGTCTGCCCCTTCCCGAGAACCGGAGCCTCACTGGGGCAGCTGCGCCCTGCGCGGCCCTGAAGGTGCCTTCCACTGTGGCCTCAGCAAGGCCCCGCCCGGGCCCGGACGGCCAGCGAGGACCCCAGGCCCAGGGCAAGCCCGCGCCCCTCTGCTTGGGGCCTGGGGCTGCCCGCTGCCTGTGTAGTCTTGGGGATGTGGGCGAGGCCAGAGAGACCCACCCTGGGGGTAGGGGCTGGGGTGCACAAGGGACGGTCCCAAATGGGGAAACTGAGGCCTGAAGAGACCAAAGGCACAGGCTCCAGGTGGCCCAGCCTTCAGGCCTCACCAGGGTGGGCCCCCCAAGACCTCTATCCAGCCCCCAGGCTTTAGAGTATGACCCCTGACCTCAGATGCAGGACGAAGGGAGAGCTGGGAGGGACGTGGGAGGGGCCTGGCCGCCCACTGGGTGAGTCGCCCGATACCCGGGGACCGTGTGGCACCGTCGGGCCGCCTACCTTGACCTTGCCGAAGTCCAGCTGCGTGTGCAGCGTGTACATCTGCTCCGTGCGCTCCATCTTGTGGGCCCCTTGGTTGCACTGTCTCACCAGCTGCGGCGTGGGGCACGCGTGTGAGCGCGCTGGGGCTGCGGGGCCCCTGGCACAACCTCCCCACCCCCCGCCGGGCATGCCCAGCCCTATCTGCCCAGCCAGCCCTGCCCTTGCGGGTGGTGCTGGGCTGGTCCCCATCCCAGCCATGCCGTGGGCTCACCGGCTGCGAGAGAGTGCCACTGGCTCTGGGCCTCAGTTTTCCCATCAGTACCATGAAAGGCTTGGGGTGGATAATCCGAGAACCTCCCTGCCCTGGGGTCTATGCTGAGCTCGGCCAGCAGGACTGGGCACCCCCCGGCCCTGGGCGCCCCTCACCTTGCTGATGGCCTTTAGCGCGTGGCTGGCGGCCTGGTACCTCTCGGGGTGGCCCTGGGTCTTCAGGCAGAGCGTCTGGAGAGGACGGCAGGCGTGAGGTGCCGGGGCCGCTCCTGCATCCCAGGTGCGGCGGCCTGCACAGGGCAGGGGCTCCCACCAACACCAGGCCCCGGGTGGGGCTGCAGGGGGGTCCAGAGCCGGCCCCACCAGTGTGCACGGCCCCCAGACAGCCACTGCGCCACCCGGGGCTCTGCCACGCCAGGCCAGGTTGAATGGCAATGGGAGCCGGCACCTTGTGACCCCACGCTGTTCCAGCCTCGGCTGTCTCTGTCCAGCCTGGGGGACAGTCAGTGGTGGTCCCCTGGCAGCCCTTTTCTGCACATCCCAGGGGCCCCGGGGGCAGGGGGGTTGTAAGGTTCCAACTGGCTTGGGCAGCCGACAGACCACCTGCCACACGTAGCCCCTGGGGAGCTGAGCTCAGTCCTACCGTGTACGTGTTGGTGTGTGTACAAGTGGTATGTGCCTGTGTGTGCACACCTGTGTGTGAGCCTGTGTGTGTGCATTATGTGCACGTGTGCATGAGCCCATGCATATGCAAGCATGTGTGTGCACCTTTCACCCCCACACGTCCCCTACCCTGTGGGCATCTCAGAGACGCAGGCCACGCTGAGAGCCCCCCTCAGCCCCTTTCTCCGTTCAAGAAACGGGGAGAGTGACAGGTGCCGGCCCCTCGGGGTCGCCTGCTCAGGAGGACTGGCGGGGCGGGTGGTGGGAAGGAGGCTCAGCAGGGGTCTGTGTGACGCTGGTTCCAGCTCATCTATGTGAGCGAAGCTCCTGGCCCGTCAGGCGAGTGAGCAAAGATTCACAAAGGGCTGGAACGTCTCCCGGCACAGTGCGCCGTGCGGGTGACGGCAACCAAAGCAGTCCCGATTGCTAAACCGTCTCATAACCATGCCTGTTAAATGGCAAAGACAGGCAAAGCGTGCAAGAGAAGCTCGCGGGGAGCAGCGCTGCGCCCGAAGGCAGGGCTCCCCGAGGTGGGCTGCCGTGTCCGGGCCACACTCACATCCGTCAGGAGGGGCAGCCGGGTCACCCGTTGCATGGGCAGGATCAGGAAGGAGATCATGGGCAAGCCCCCGCACGCCGGCCGCTTCTCGATCTCCCGCAGGACCTCGCGGAAGGCGGCGTTGCTGCTTCTGCAACAGAGGACGGGGCTGTCCTGCCAGGCCCGCGCGGCCCGGCCGTGCGGAGACCGGGTGGAGCCTACGGAAGCCAGGCCGCGCGAACGTGCTCCGGGAGAGCGAGTGCTGGGTCCTCCGGAGTCCAGACGCCCCGGGACCCCGGGAGGCCACTCACGTCAGCCGCTGCAGCGTGCGCTGCTGGTAGACCTCGTTGGAGCAGTAGGCGACGTAGGGGTGGAAGTGCCGCTCGGCGTGCTCCACCAGGATGTCACTGATGTCCTCCACCAGCACCTGCGCCTTGTGCCGCTGCTCCAGGTCCTCAAAGAACCTGCAGGCGGGCAGCAGTGAAGGCGGGCCCCGGGCCTGGTGGTCGGCCCCCACGTGTGCACACACCCAAACACGCACACGGACGAGCAGGTGCACACACAGCAGGAACCCAGCTGAGCTCCGGGAGGCAGCATGTGGCAGGTGCTCGGGGGCCAGTGCCCCCCGTGGTGTGGCTGTAGGCCACCGTCCTGCCTAGGACGCCCCAGGACAGACAAGCTCCTCACACCTGAAATGACTGGGCACTCGCCCTGGCCCCCGGCAGCACCCAGCCCTGGCCTGTCCCTGGGGAAAGCTCAGGGACAGACGTCCGCCACAGGGGAGGCGGCACACGTCACGCACAGCCTCCTGGTCACGCAGAGGGGCTAGCCTGGGGCTGGGCGACGAGGTTCCGGCTTCCTCCCTGCCTTGGCACGGCAGCCGGAGGTCCTCCCCTCCCAAGAGCTCTGACTGGCTGAGGGGCCCTGGCCCAGCTTGGAGGTGGTGGGGGTCCCTCAGGCCCCTCTGCTCACCGGGCCCCACCTGGCCCCTCGGCCCATGCAGGGCTGTCCTTCCTGTAGGGGGGACACCCAGAGAGCCGCCTGTCCTCGGGGAGCCTTAGCAGATGGGACAGCATTTCGGGAACAGAGGTCCCCGTGGGCTAGGAGGCGGAGGGCATGAGAGGAGCCAGCTGCGCAGACACAGGCCGCCACACACACGCATGCACAGGCACCTCAAAGGGTGACCATGGGTTTCTAAGAGAAACCGGGCAGAGCTGGCCACCAGCCTAGACCCAAATAGCACCGATTCCCTGGGGAGGTCACTGTGGATGCCAGGACCAGCGAGGGCCAGCGGGAGGAAGAGCTGGAGCGTCCCACCCTGGGGACACGCAGTCTGCACGGCTGGGGGCCAGAGCTGGGGAAGGGGCAGATCCCAGACACCCCCAGATTGTCAATGAAGCCTCGACAGGAAGCCGCCATCTCCAGGGACAAGACAACCCCCCTTCCCCTGTGGCCCTGAAACTTCCACGGGGGCCCCGCAGGCAGCACCAGGCGAGGCGTGGCCATGGCGGGCCTGATGCTGATGTGAACGCACCACCACCGTCCAATGGCCCAGCGGTGAGCCAGCGCCACGGGACCCGACCCCTCACCAGCCCCACCCAAGTCCACCCAGTTAGCGGTGAGGCTGAGGCTCAGCGGGCCCGTGACGCCCTGGGGTCCGCCAGGGTCCAGGGCCAGCACAGGTCTGAGCCCACACAGACATGCACACACACGCACATGTGCACACACGCACATTCACACGTGCACACACGATCACACACACATATACATGCGCACACACAAGCGTACATAAGCATATGCACACGCATACATGCACACACGATCACACACACATACACGTGTGTACACGCACACCCAAGTGCACATAAGCATATGCACACACACATGCACGCCCACACACACACACGCAGGCCTGCAGGCGCACGCCTGGCCCCTCCTCCACCTCCAGGCTCTGCAACCAGAGCCCAGTCCAGCCACCAGACACCTCTGGGTGCAACATGACCTGGGGCTGCCTCCCAGCCGGTGAGCACCCTGTTGGTCACGCAGCCCTCTGTGCCCAGGTGTCCTGGTGGGATCGTGCCCATCGGCAGGGCAGGACCCCTCGTGAATGTCCAGGATGCCCACACCCTGGTGCTCAGGCCATCCCTGGGGCCAGCCCTCGGTGGCCTCGAGGGCCCTCAGCTGTCACCCCATCTGAACCAGCGGCTGCTCCAAACTGTCCCACCCACGGATGCAGACCAAGGCCCTCCCAGAGCCTGTCCACACCGCCACGGTGTCTAGCGGGGCGAGGTGGCCTTCCCAGGTGTGGGGACGCGGGTGGGAGGGCTGCAGCGTGGGCCACACCTCTGACTGGCGCCCAGGACGTCCCGGATGTTGGAGAAGAGGTGGTGGTGCTCCGTCTGGGTCATCGTGGCCCGCAGCTCTTTGGACTCCAGGAACTCGGCCACCAGGACGCTCAGGCTGTGCTGGTAGGAGAACTCGGACGTGAGGATCTCGAAGATGGCCTGCGCAGAGGGGTCCACATGTGCCGTCCCCGTGGGAGAGGCTGGGCACAGGCATGATCTGGGTGGCGGGGCAGGCGGGGCCACCAGCCCTGGACAGAAACCCTGGACGGGGCTGTCAGGACAGCCAGCCAGGATGTGAGCCCCACGGCCCTGGGTTTGTGCTCTGGCTCGCCACTGACGAGCCTGTGCAGCTGGGTGAGGACCCCCGTCCTTGTCTGAGAAGCGGGTAACGGTAGCCCCCCAACCCCGAGGCTGCTCTGAGGATTCACACGGTGACACCAAGGGGCTCAAATAGTACCAGGCACAGAGCAAAGGCAGAGTCTCCAGGCACCGTGATGTGTGTGGGCCCAGGGCGTGGGCAGCCCCTCCCCCAGGCTGTTGTGTGGCCCACACTGTGGCCGGGACAGCACCTGCCCCGTGCCCTCACCTCCTGCCTCTTGCGCTCCTCGGCGGACAGCGTGTCCAGCATGCCTGACTCCACCACCTGCGGAGGGCACAGGCCGGGGTTGCAGCTGCACGTCCTGGAAGCCTGGGCCAGGTGCCACTCCCGTCCTCCTCCCTCAGGCCCAGAGCCCACGTGGAGGACAGAGAGACCCAGAGGAGGCGGGGCCCAGGCAGAGCCACCCCCTCCCAGAACATGTGAAGTCAGGCCACGGAGCTGGCGTGTCCTGCGGGCAGCCGTCACCTTCATCTTCCTCTCCCTGGAAACCTCCCTGAGGCTGCATCTAGGAGCATCCAGAGGGAAAGGCCAGAGGGCGGGGAGGGGCTGGAGAGGCGCAGAGCCCACCTCTGTCTACCAGCACTGGAGGGCCAGCATGGAGGGCGGCCCGTGCCGCAGATCCCACCTGGGCCAGGTGAGTCGTGCCCTGCCGAGTGGGTGCCAGCAATACTGTGCCAGCCTGTGGCCCTGCCCGAGCTCCCCACTTGGGGCCCGCGGCCAGCAGCTGCCAAGGCTGCAGCAGGGCTCACTGGGCACGGCACAGCCACACTATGTCCCCATGGAGCACCCAGGATGGGCGGGGCTGCCACACTGCCCGGAGTACCCTCTCTGCAGGGCCCAGGGTCTCCTCCCCACTGGGCTGGGCAGGGGCTCAGACTGGGGCAGTGTCACCGGGTGCTGTGTCCTGGACTTCACCTCAGGCCAGGGAGACTACACACCCCCAGCTCCCAGCGCAGGAGTAAACTTCCAGACCTTTCCAGCTGTGGGGAGGCAGCCCCCGCCTGCCCTACCCCCACGGGGGCCGGCCCTGGCTGGGCTCCCGTGGCAGGCAGCAGAGTGGGGCGTGGTGGGCGGTCACAGGGCCACAACCCTATTCCCCGGGGATGGCAAACAAGGAGCCCCATCGTCTTGCAGATGAAGAAAAGCCAGGCCCCCTCGCCCCCCGCCTGCCACACCCGCGGCTCACTGGGGTCACGAGTCTGTCCGCCCACAGCCAGCTGGGCCCTCCCCCGTGCATGGGCCACTGCCCGGGCCACACCCTCCACTGACAGCCCCGCGGCCCTGCAGCGCAGGACAGGCTGCTTCAGATGTGGGAAGCCAGGGGGGTGGCTTGGCCCCGGCCCCTCCCAGCTGCCTCCTCCCTCGGACCCTCCAGCCTTCCAGGGGGCATGGCCCTGGGAAGGGGTCCCCTGTGGCCACAGCTCCCTGCAGGTCCGTCTGAGCAGGGATGTCCCTCCAGGGTGACGGCGCGGGCTGAGGGAGGAACGACCAGGGCTCCTGGGGCCCCACCTGCCTCTGGGGGCCAACTTCACCCCCCGCCCAGCCCTACCTCTGGGAGCTGGCTCCAGGTGACCTGGGCGGGCCGGTAGCTCTTGACCACGATGGCGGTGTCCACCTTCCGGGTCACCTCCGGGCTGGAGGGGTCATCGAGCACATCGTCATCAGACTCGTGGCTGGTGTTTAGGCCCCGCTCCCGGATCTCCTGGTAGAACTGGGGGTCTGGGGAGAGGACAGTCACCTTCAGACCAGAGTCAGACCAGCACCCACAGCGGCCAGCACGCCTGGCTCGGGGGGAGGGAGGCTTTGGGTGGGGCCTGTGCCCAGGCTGGGCTGGAGGGTGCTGGTGCCAGCCCCGAGCCCTCCTACGTGGCAAGCCCCCCCTGGGACGGGCTAGTCCCCAGCTTAGGGCACCTCTGCCAACCTCACCCCAGACTGTGGTATTGCTACCCCCTCTTGGGGTGGCTCTTCCCTGAGATTTTTGTGGAGGAGGCCGGATCCCCACTCCCAGGCCCACGGACGTCCACAGCGCTTCCGGGGACCGGCAGGGACAGAGGCCCTTCCCGGCGTGGGCCCCCGCGTCTCAGAGCCTCTCGACGAAGGCCAGGCCGGAGCTGGACATTCGAGGCCCCGACTCCTCCACACCCGCCGGGCGCCCCATCCTGGCCAGCAGGCCCCGCAGCTCCCCGTGGGGTGCCCTGGCGTCCTCCCCTCAGCAGGCTGGATGTGCCGCCATCCCCCACCCCCGCCTGACCCCCACATGGGACCCCTCGACTGTGAGGACTCCGGGGAGTACGGGGTGTGGGTGCCTCATCTGGCCTTGGTCCCACCAGCATGTGCCAGGGTGCTCAGGGTGGGTGTCGGGGCTCTGTCTGTCCCCTGCTTTGGGGCCATACAGAAGGGAGTCCCAGGGAACTTTCTAGACCTTTCTAGATCCATCA
This sequence comes from Propithecus coquereli, assembly GCF_000956105.1. Taxonomy (NCBI): domain Eukaryota; kingdom Metazoa; phylum Chordata; class Mammalia; order Primates; family Indriidae; genus Propithecus; species Propithecus coquereli. The sequence continues at coordinate 199,883 of NW_012153696.1, forward strand.
GAGCTGCACAGTCAGACCAGCCATGGGGAGGTCAGAACCTGTCTCTGAAGTGATCCCATACACAGGTCCTCGGAGCCACCAAACCAGGGCCAACCTGACCCCCAGGGACGCCCCCGGTGAGCCCAGCTCCAGCTGGCCAGGCCTGGCCCTCACCGCCCGCTGAAGCCACACTCACCGTCCTTGAAGGAGCCCTTCTGTGCACGCTTCCGCCCCAGCGTCTTCTGTGCAAACGAGACAAAACAGCGGCAGTCGGCGGGGAGGGCAGTGTGGGCCTACTGCGTGCAACTCTGCTGCTCTGGGACCCAGGGCCTCCCAGCTCCATGCACAAAGCCACGCCTGATGGAGGGGTTATGCCGGCCATGCAGAAGGTGCTCAATAAACATCAGCTCCACAAGGTCTGCCAAGTGGAGACCAGACAGGTGGGGTGGGGGCCCAGAGCAGGCAGGGCAGGTCCAGGAGGGCTGCCTGGAGGAGGAGGAAGGGTGGAGCTCGTCGAGAGGAGATGCTTAGGAGATCGGGCTGTGGGCCCGGAGACCCCAGTGGGCCCGAGGGAAGCCCAAGGCTGGGCAGGTGCGGCTGGGCGAGGGCCAAACAGGGACACGGGGCTGTACGCAAGCCCCTCGGGGGCCACAACCTAGAGTAGCAGAAGAGCAGGGACTGGCTGGTCAGTGCCTGGCGCCTGGCGTGGGCCCAGCAGCTGAGGATGACGGCGGAGGCGACCGGCGCCCCCACCGCAGGTGCCCAGCTCGACGCCCCCCTGCCTTGGCTGGGACACACCACGTTCCCCGACCTCACCCGTGCTCGGTTCCCGGAAAGCAGGGGTTGGTTTCTCAGAACTGGTTGGGACCTGACAACTCCCCTTGCTGGTCGAGAGCGTGCGGCGCTCCTAGCTGCACCCGGCGGACGCCCTGAGCCTTGCACCCGGCACCCCACCCCGCCGCCTCCAGGTCTGGCTGGAGCTTTTGCCTCCGCCCCTCCTATGTCCGCCGCCCGCCCCCCAGCCCCGCCCCTCATGCCTCCGCTCTCACCCTCCTTGCTCCAGGCCCCTCCCAGGCCCCAAGGCCAGGGGAGCCCCCTCCTCTGCGCTCCCATCACCCCCTGAGCTGGCCCAGCCCAGCCCTCAGCAGCCCCACTGCCCTGGGAGCACCCCGAGGACGGGGACCGAGCCCACTGGGCTCACCCTGGCACCAGGCGTGCAGCAGGAAGCGTCTGCTGGGTGCGTGAGTCCACAGTGAGCGAGTGAGTGAATGAGCGAAGGGAGCCCCGCAGGCCTGGCCCTGGGTGGGTGCAGAGTGGTGGGGCCGCCATCCCAGCCTCTGGGGTGTGGGGACCTGCAGCAGAGGTCCCGAGGTGATGTGGGGGTCTGGGCATCTCAGGTGGCCGTGGCAGGGGGCAGCCGTGACCAAGGAGACACAGGGCCACCTCAGCCACCATCAGCCTCCAGTGTAAAGTCGTGGTCCTGCCCCACGGCATGCAGGGTGGCCACCGTCCTGACGGGTGGTCTCAGCTTCTCCTGAGGCCGGGGCTGCAGCTCAGTGGGGGCAGGAGCCCGGGCAGAGGCGGCAGCCGGGAGGGCACCCGGGAGGAAGAGGCCCCAGTGGGCACGCCCTTCTGCGGACACTGCCTGGCACTCAGGTAGCCGAGTTCTGTTCTCTCCAGACCACCCGAGGAGGACTGTCACCTCCACTCACACGTGGGGAAGCCCAGGGTCCCAAGGTTCAGCACCTTGCCAGGGTCACGAGCAGTGGGTGCCCCCAGCCCTTCACCAAGCAGCCGCAAGCCGGGGCTGCTCTCCAGACAGGTGTACGAGAGACACCCCGGGCCAGAGCTGCTTCTGGTCTGCATTCCTGAGAAGGCCCCGTTGGCGGGCCCTGGCCAGCTGGCCTCCCGAGCCCCCTGCCAGGCCCAGGTACAGACCAAGCAGGGGGTGCCCAGGTGCCAGGCGGCTCTTCCAGTTGCGGCTGCCAGCAACAGAGGCCTGGATTGCGGCCTCGGAGGAGGGCAACTCAGAGGGCAAGGGACATGGGGCCAGGAGTACCCGCTGGTTCCTTCAGTCCCCAGGCCCAGTGACACGTGCAGCTGGGACTGCATCACCAGCCAGGAAGGCTACACTGCCCTGTACCCCAGCCCCAGAGCCTCGACGGCGGGCAGGGAAGTGGGTGTGCAGAGGAACGTGCAGACTGGCCGAGCTCAAGGCAGCGGGGCACACAGAGCCCGGCTGGTCACTGCCGCAAGGTCATCACCGAACCCTGCCATGCACACAGGCAGCTCCCACGGGGGCTCGGAAAGAGGCGTCCACCCCAAGGCTCCGCTCTCCACTGTGGCTGGGAGGGGGCACGCCAGTTTCGGGGCACCTGGGCAAGACCCCCGGCCTTGCCAAGCCTCAGCTGCCCCGTCTGTGAAGTGGGGACCACGTCCACGGCCTGGCCGCTGGGCTTCACGGGGCTAAACCCGCCAAGAGCCTGCACGCAACCGGGCGCGGTGGCGCATGCCCATTGTCCCAGCGCTTTGGGAGGCCGAGGCGGGAGGGTGGCTTGTGGCTGGGAGTTGGAGGCTGCAGTGGGCTGACGATGCCACTGCACTCCAGCCTGGGTGACAGAGCGAGACCCCATGTCAAAAACAAAACATAACAAAAAACAGCTGCACACAGAAGGTGTTAAGTGGCCGCTGCAGTGGTGTAGAAGATGACAGTGACAGAGACGGTCGGGACACCCCAGCCTACCAGCCCCTCCCCCGTCCAGGCGGTGGCCCCTACCTTGTTTTTGGCTGGGTGCCGGGCAGGAGGCTGGCTGGCCTCCTCGGCTAGAGCCTGGAGCTTGGGGCTCAGCAGGGCAGAGTCCCCCTGGCCACCAGGCTTGCCCAGGCCCCTCATGGCCGCCCGGTAGGATTGGTTCCGCAGGTTCCGCCTTGGCATCCCCCCGGGGCCCGTGTCCACATCCATGTCATCCAGGGAGAAGCTGGGGGCCGTGAGGAGAGGGGGGCCCCGCCGGGCGGCCTCCTTGCTGAGCACGGCTGCCCCGAAGCTCTGGTGACGGGCGGGGGTCTTCGCCCTGCTGGCCACGGCCAAGCTCCTGGGGATCAGCTGCTGGGTGCCCATCTTGAGGGCCGCGGGGCTCTGCGTGCTCAGGATGACGGGCCGCGGCTCCTCGTCCCCTGGGGGTGCCGGGGCCTCGGGCTGGAAGGCAGCACTGTCCCTGGCCCGCAGGGACCTCCGCACCAGGGGGAGCCCGGAGGCCGGGTTCCCATCGGCGTCGAGCCGGAGCTCCGAGTGGAAGCGGTACTCCAGCAGCTTGTCCTCCAAGGAGCTGTCCGAGTGCCGCTGCGCCATGCTGGGCCGTGGGGTCCTGGCGGAGGGCAGAGCAAGGGTCTCGAGAGGGCCTCTCTCCCCGTCCCTCCCAGCAGTCCACCCCGCCTGCTCCTTAGCATCTGCCCTGGCCAGAGCCCCGCTGTGCAAAGGACGGTGACCCAGCAGGCGCAGAGTGGGTCAGCGGCACAGGCCCAGTCACCAGGAGCCTGCCCCAGGAGGGCGAGCGACAGCCCCCCACCTACCCCGAGGAGGGGCTCCTCTGAGGGCGGAGGCGCCTGTCGGGCTGGGGCAGGTGCTGGTTCTGGAGCTCTTGGGGACGGGGGGACACCTTGCTTCTCCATGGGCAGCAGGCCCAGGAAAGTCCCTGAGCCGGGGGTGAGCGTGGGGCGGTTCGGGGTACAAGGCCCTGGAGCCCCACAGACCCAGGCTGGGGTCCGGCTCACAGCAGGCACTTCCTGGTGGTCAGAGGACAGTAACGCTACCCACGGGAGCTTCCCGAGACCGGCACCACACAACCCAGCACTGACCACAGCCTCCGCCCCCCTCAGGCCTCCTAGAGCCCCAGGCCGGGCCGCGCGGGGGGTGGGGGACACATCAGCCCATGTGCTCCCTGGAGGCGCAGGCTGTCCAATCCCATGTTAAGTGAAGAGTCGAGGCTGGAGACCTGCCTGGGGACGCCGTGGGGATGCGGCAGGACCAGGACCCGAGCCCGGGCCTGTCCGAGCCCCCTCTCTCAGCCACGCCACGCGGTGGCACGACCCTGCATGGCTGCTCCGAAACCTTCCCTACGTCAGGCAACACGCGGGCACCCTTCCACCCTCCGGCACTCGGAATGGGGCTGACAACCCAGCCACAGGAGCCTCGGCCGAGAGGGATGGCACTTGTCACCGTGCAGGTGTGACGGCGGCAGAGCACCGACCCCGAGCCCACGGCCCCAAGACGTGCCGCCCAGCGCCGGGCACTAGCTGCTCCACAGGCTTCACTGTGGCCCAGTCACCGCCCCCACCCAGGATGCCCTGGCCCATCCCTGCTGGCAGCGTGTGTCCCCAAGACACTCTGTACCCCGTTGTCCTGCAGGCCCAGGCCGGGTATTGCTGTGACGGTCCCCGACATGTCTCACTTCCTTCCTTCTCGGCAGGAGGCAGGGCTGCCCCCCTGCACCCTGGGGTGCGGTGCGGTCCCGGGACAGCCTTTGGGAGCCTGCTCGAAAGTCTCCACTGGCGCCCGCCCTGCTGCCACGGCCACGGGAGCGTGCCTCAGATGGCGCCGCGGCCAGGGTCCCCGGGTGACCGCCATGTGTGGGGCTGGGACGCAGCAGGAGTCCACGGAAGGTTTGCTCCTGAGCACCTTGCAGGGCCACTTGTGGCCTCCGCATCACGTCCCGAGTGACAGCACGTGGTGCGGCCAGGGTGAGGACAGTCCTCAGCGCCCTTGCTGCCCATGGCAGGCCGGGCCTCTCCCACCGGCCCATTCCAAGGGTCCGCCCTCCTCTGTGCTCAGGGGCTCCCACACCTGTCAGGGGTCGGCCCCGCCCGGGACGTGTGGTCAGGGAGCGAGTGATGCCCCCGCTCTGTGCTGGGTCTCGAGATCTGTGAAACAGACCCCGGGAGGACAAAGCCCCCCGAGGGTGTGGGGACGTGTCTGGGAGCCAGATGCGCAAAGGGTCTGAAATGGCCTGGCTGGCCGCGGGGCCCACGTCAGTGCTGCGGTGACCAAGGCCGAGCCAAATAGCAGACGACCCGGCCTTCCCGATGCTGCGTGACACTCGGGGAAGGCGCCGGAGCTTAGGAGAACATCATCGCAGGAGCAGAACGTAACACAGAGAAAACGCGCTCCTTTAACTCTTTTCCCTTTAATTCTCATAAAACCGAGGACGGCCGCGTCCAGATGCCTCTGGTTTCCCCCAAACTGTCCGTGTGAGAACCACGGCAGTCTCTGGAGAGTAGAGACTATTTTTTAGTGGGAAAACTAGGCTCAGAGTCATGAGCCCGGAGTTAGTCCCTGCAGGGAGGCCGGGTGGGGCCACAAAGCCGACCCTAAACCAGCACCATCGGAGCGACTGCAGGAAGCTGGCTCTCAGTCCCACTCAGCCCCGACGGCCACCAAGCCTCTCAGGACACGAGTTCTCTGTAAAAACCACCCCAGGAAGGTGGGTTCGTGGAGCCTCCCAGGCCTCGGGAGGGGCTGCCCCCACGCCAGCCGGGAGGACACATTCCTCAGGACATTCCGAATCCCTGGGCGGTGACAACGGCGGCCACAGCAGGCCTCCCCCGGGGGCCGGCCCGGCAGGTCCTCACCACCCCGGGATCACCCAACCACGGCAGCCTGTCTGCGTCTCAGGCTGGCCCAGAACTCGGTTTACCTTAGACTTATCTCTGTACAGCCAAGCGCAACGCCCCAGTGGGCAGCCGGAAGTGGACCGCCCGCACCCCGCGCCGTCCTTTCATTCTAGACGTGACTCTCTGACCACGGACTGTGTCCTTCGTCCCAAACAAATGCCTTCGGCGCCAAAGCTCCCCAGAGCCTCCTGCCCCGTCCCGTCCCTCCTCCCTACCAGGGCCCCAGGCCACGTCCCTCTGCCCAGGTCTGAGCCCTCCGGCCCCTTCTTCCAAGAAGCGCTGCCAGACCGGCAGCTGGCACTTCCGCGCCGGCACGGCCTCTCCCAGGGAGGTCAAAGTCTGCTCCAGGCAGAAGGAGCCCAAATAGGAACCTGTCTGGCGAGCACTGCCGGGCGTGACCTCTGCTGCCAGCCAGGCAGCCGCACCCACAGGCCTGGGGCCACCAGCCCAGGACCCACAGGCCCGAGGGAAGGTGGGCGCCGGTCGCGCGGTGTGGGCAGCAGCTCCAGGCCCCGGAGCCCCACAGGAGCCGGCTCTCGGGAGCTGTGGCCCTGGCAGGCCCCCGGGCCTCCTTTGTCTTCTGGTTTTTAGTTTTATTAAAGAACTACAGGGACGCAGTTTCGAAAGACACCCAAGGCGCATCATGAAACCAGGCGCCCCCTGCACACTGCCCTG
>NW_012153696.1:206808-209645 GCF_000956105.1 Propithecus coquereli
TAAAGCCTTCTTCCCTCGTCGTCAGAGTCGCTGGTGAGGTGCCCTGGTGACGGTCCCAACTGCCCTGCTTGGGTCATGCCCTGCCGAGCAGCTCTGACGTCCACGGGGCTGTGCTTCCGTGGGATCCACATCAACGCACCAAGCCAGGTCGGGCTCGCCTCCCAGCTGGGTACCGCTGTCCCTCAGGACCACAGGTGTGTTAGTCTTACTTCTTCGTTAGTTTCTTCTCTGTTTTTTCTTTTTTGGAATATCCATCAGTGAGTATTGAAACCTCTGAAATTCTCCCCTAATTTCTAAACTTTCTTTTCCTACTTTTTCATCTCTTTGTTCTCCTCTGGGACAGTCCCTCTACCTAATCTTTCAGTGTTTCCCCCAGTCTTGTCAATTCGTTTTCCTACAAAGAGCTCTCTCTCTGCTCTTTAGTCACAGCATCCTGTTCTTGTTTTATGGATGCAACATTCTCTACTAACTCAGAGCATAAAGATTGTATATTCTTTTGAACAAATTTCTTTGTGTCGCTGGCACCACAGCCTCGACCCTGCCACGCACTCTCTCCTGTCTCAGCCCCTGCTGGCCTGTCTCTCAGGCCTGGGGCTTTCCTTAAACATTTGCTGGTGACGGTTGTCTGCTTCTGTTTCTATTTAGGAGAGGCATCATGCTGGTGGGAGGCCCAGGTGCACACACCCGTGGGCCCCGGCGTCTGTCCTGGAGGGCTCTAGGACTCCTAGGCCCACCCCCAGGCTCTCCTCCAGGCTGGCGGGTTTCTGCAGTCGTTGCTTTCGGTTTCCTCACTGGACGCTGTCCTAGCCTGGTGTCCTGGAGCCCGTGATCTGGGGAGCGGCGAGGGCTCAGACTCCTCTCCGTTGCCCTCCAGGCAAATGCAGGCCGCTCCGTCCAGGCAGCAGCGTCGCAGAGAGAGGCCAGATGCCCTGAAGTGGCCACAGGCCACAGAGGCGGGTCTGCTCCCCAGCAGAGGCAGCCTCCAGGGAAGCTCCTCCGAAGACAAACAGTGGCAAGAGCTGCAGGCTGTCTGTCTGTCCCCATCTCCTCACGTCTGCAAGCCTTTTGGGGCAGGGACAGTTTCCTGTTCACGTCCCCACAAGTAGCCGGGCTCAATTCGCGCACTGCCGAGAGCAAGCCTGACTGGACTGCTCTGCCCTGGTCTCCTCCTCCCGACCCTTCACCTTCCTGAACAGGCCCTGGCGTTTCGTGCCAACAGCCAACAGAGGCTTCCACGTCCCTCTGTGCCACTTTTTGGGTGACTTCCTGCTGCTTCTGCTGGGGGAGGGGGTCTGGAAAGGGCCCCCCACGGTTGAGCCCTTGGAACCCACAGCACTCGCCATTCTCTTTGCCACTAAATACCCACCCCTGGCGTGCCTGGGGAGGGGAAGGGGCTCGCAGGACTTCCCAGCAGGAGCCACGGGGCAGGGACGACCAGGTGGGGTCGGGGAGGCTCTGGCCGGTCTCAGGTGCCCACCCAGCCTGTCCAGTCCTAAGCCACGCTCACCTGGCCCGGCTCGCTGCACTCTGGACCCGCCTGGGCTGGGAGGGCTGCTCCGTAGCCCAGTCCTGCCGCCCCCTTCCCGACATCGGCTGCCCGGGACTCCGGCAGCACCAGCCCGTCCCTCCTGCCCCCCGCACAGAAGCACGATCTCCCCTAGGCCTGGGGCTCTGGTCACAGCTGCTCTCTCGGCCACCAGGACCCAATCACCTCGAGTTTGGAACTTGCCACCACTCTGGTTAGGATACCGTGTGGCCTCCAGCTCCACCCCAAGGTGGCTGCACCCTTGGGCATCTCCGTCCCTCCTCCCCTGGCCTGTAGGTCCTGCTGACCCCACCCTGCCTGGTGGGGCTCAGCCTCTCCAGCACCTTCCACCCGAACTCTGTCTCTGTGCAGACAAGCTCAGCCCACAATGACACCCTTGTACTTGGGTAATTCTGCCCAGCCAAGCTTGGGACTTGGAGTCACATGTAATCCGGGGGTGGGATCTGGCTTTGTAAGTCCCGCAGCACACGGCAACCAGCTCCATCTGCGAGGTGGCCCTCAACCGGGGGCCTCTGGCTCCCCAGGGGACACTTAGCAAGTCTGGAGACATCGCTGGTGGTCTTGGGTACTAGTAGGGAGTGTGGGGGGCCAGAGAAGCGTGACAGTGCACAGGACAGCGCCACACGGTTACCTGGAGTGAGGGCCCCCAGGGCCGAGGAGAAACCCCGGACGGCGCAGCTAACTGGAGCTTCACCCTCTGCACAGGGTGGGGGGAACTACAGGGACGCAGTTTCGAAAGACACCCAAGGCGCATCATGAAACCAGGCGCCCCCTGCACACTGCCCTGTCCCCGGGGCCACCTCTCTGGGCTCCGCAGCTTTTCTTTAGCTTCTAAACAAGGCTCAGTCGCTCCCTGGGGATCTCCGACCTCCGGGCCGTCCCCGCCCTGTCCCTGCCCGATGAGGACTCAGGCCTGGCAGGGCCGCACCTCGCCCCGCAAGCCCTGCGGGACGGGAGCCTCGCTGCCTCCTGTTAACGGTGTCTCCTGCTTCCGCCCGCCGCGCTCCCACGAGCTCCCCCACAAGTGTGTCGGCGTCTCTGCGTTGTGCTTCCTGGGGACACGTTCCAGGCGGTTCCGAGTTTCCCCAGAGACCCTCTGGCCTCCCTGGGGCGGACCCTGGGACCCCCCTCCCACTGCTTTCCAGGGCTGGAGGGCCCCCACTGCACGGATGCACCCCTGTAACCACAGCAGCTTGCTCCGGACTGGCCGGAAGTGCCCTCCTGCCGCCCCCCTGACTGGTAACTGGGTTGAGCTGAGAGCTCCCACGGGAGACGGTTTCATTCTGGAAGC
>NW_012153696.1:212035-223561 GCF_000956105.1 Propithecus coquereli
CCTGGGCTGCCCACCTGGGACACAGCCTGGCTCAGCCCGCGGTATCCCCCAGCCACTCCCAGGCCCCAGCTCTGGATCCAGACGTCCATGAGCCCGGCCCCTGCCCCGGCCCCGGCCCCGGCCAGGCGCTCTCGGGCTCCCAGGAGCACCGGGTGGGAAATCAGAGCCCGACTCCGACAGGGCCCGGACAGGCGACGGCCCCCACTATACAACTGGCATGTGGACGGCGCCCTCCCAAGGCTCCCCATCCGTGTCTCCAGTCCCTCCCCAAACTGCTGGGAGGTGGGCGTTTTCCCTCTCCGACGGGTGAGGAAACCAGGCACGGAAGCAGCGTGACCTGCCCGGTCCCACTGCCGGCCGGCCAGCGCCGGGAGAGGGGCCAGGCCGGGTCCTGACCTAGACAACTGTCTCCTAACAGGGCCGGGCGAGCGGGGGTCTGCGCTCGGCCGCAGCGTCAGCACACACAAAGATGCCGCTGCAGACGGACAGTCACGCACAGCGAGCGCCCCTGCAAAGGGGACACGCGGCCAAGTGAATCTGGAACCGAAACTGGGACTGACACCCAAACTCACGGTGATGCTGGTGCCTCGAGCAAAACATGGGCACCGTCTGCCACTCTCAGGGGCAGCAGACCGCAGGGCTCCACGCGTGAGCCTGGGGACCCCGACAAGCTGCTCCAGGCCACTGCCCCCTGTGCCTCAGTTTCCTCCTGTGTAGGCGGAGAGCGCTTCCGCAGAGGGTGGTCACGTGGGGCAGAAACGGCCCCTGGGGAGCTGAGCCGTCAGGGTCGCCTCCCAGCAAAGGTTTCTCCCTGCAGGAGTCCAGGCAAGAGGGGCAGGGGCATCCACCTGGCACTTTACTCCACCTCACGCTCCAGGCGCCTGTTACTTCCTCCAGGAAGCCCCCTCGGCCCCTCGCCTCCACCACGCCCTCCCAGCAGGCCCAGGGGTGGGGAGCGCCTGCCTTCTTCCAACCCTCTGAAGACTGTGAACATCATTACAGCAGGGACCCTGTCCATCTGACACATTTGTCCCCTGAACAGGAGCTCAGCAGTGGCTCACTGGGTCAGCACCCTATAAGGAGACACTTCTATTACTCTCATTTCACAGATGAGGAAACTGAGGCCCAGAAGGCTTAAGTAACTTGCCTTAGTTCACACAGAGCGAGGCTTTGGACCTGGAGCCCACACACCTAAGCACAACAGCACGGACAGCAACTGGGACCTTCTCCCTGGTCGCGAAGGCACCCGGCAAGCGACCCCCACGTTCAGGGGTACGCAGACTGTGCACCCCAAGGACATGGAGCCCAGGTGGGATCCAGGTCAGATGCGGAGGCTGCCAAGGACTCCTCCTGCCACTCACTCAGCCCCCACCCACCACAAGCACTGGGCAGAGGTCCACACACTCACTCAAATCCCAAAAGATCCTCGCTTCCATTTCACAGATGCGGAAACTGAGGCCAGGCAACTGAGATGGGTGTCCACAGCTCCTACTGGTAAGAGGGACTCACCCTGCACCCCTGCCTATCTCCCTTCAGTTGGTCGGAGGCAGAGCAGGGTCCTCCCCGCACCTGTCCACCAAATCCCCCAGGAGTGCTGGGGGTGGGGGCTGCTCTGAACTCCGGGGACGCCAGCGGGTTCGCGTAGTTCCTGCAACGAGCTCCTGGGAAGGCCATTCTGTGTCCCTCCCGGCGCCTTTCAAACTCTCGGGGCCCCCGGAGTCCCTCGGCTCAGTCTAAACCCGACTCCGACTCCGGCTGCAAAGTTTCCCTCCAGGGAGAGGAAGCCGGGCGGGGGCGGCTGGGCCGGGTCGCGGGCTTGTGTCCCCGGCGCCTGGCCCAGCCCCGCGCTTCCGCAGCCGGGCGCCGGGAGCCCAGGGTCGCCAAGCTGTCGCGACCCCGGGGCGGGGCGGGGCTTGCGGGAAAAACGGAGGAGAGGCGCCCCCCCCACGCCTACCGCCCCTCCCCCGGCTCACCCGCCGCCCCCCTCGCGTCCCGGGCTCACCTGCGCCGGGCTCCCTGTGCCCGGGCTCACCTGCGCGCAGGGCGCAGCAGCGGAGCGACGCTGGCGGCCAGGCGCGGCGGGTGCAGCCTCGGCGGCCTCTGGCCCGGCCTCGGGTCCCTCCCGGCCCCGCCCCCCCACTTCCTGCGCAGCGGGCGGCGCGCGGGTCCCGGGCCGCGGCGGGCGGGGGCGGGGCGCGCGGGCACCTGGCCGCGCCACCTGCGTCACACGCCCCACCTGGGCCGGCCGGCGCCCACGTGACCGGCCGGACCGGCCCCCGCCTCCCGATCCCGCGGGAGTCGCCCCGCGCGGTTCCCCGCGCCTCCCCGCCCCCGCGCCTGCGGTGACCCGCGGGGGCTTCGCCTGCCTGGCGCGGGGGCCAGAGTGCCTCGTCTCCTTCCAGGCCCGGCTCCACTGCCGCCTCCTCCAGGAAGCCTTCCCGGAAGGAGACCAGCCCTGCCTGGTAGTTGCTGCCTAAAGGCCCCACCTTCTGGACTCTTGGCGCCCAGAGGCTACAGGGAAGCCCAGGAGCTCGCGAAGCACCCTGGCCACCTTCCCGGTGCACGGGAGTTACCATGTCCCGTCCTGCAAAGGCAGGCGCGTGCTGGCGCGCACAAGCCCGCGCATGTGTGTGTGTGGAGGGGGGGGAGCAGGGCGGTGTAGCGGGGACCAGGTGTCCCAGGGTAGAGGCTGCGGGGGCACCACAGCTGGAGGATTCAGGAATGGGGCTCTCTGGTGCTGCGAGCGGCTGGGCGGGGTTTGCTTCCACCCCAGGTTGGGCCAACCTTGCCATCCTACCTGCCCTGTATCACCCACCACCCCCAGTTCCCAGCCCCACGGCGCCGACACCAGCCCGGGTGGCAACAGCAGACTCATGCTCACAGCATGCATGTCCCTGCTCAAGAACAGCCCATAGCTCCCAGCGGCCTCCATCAAGGGGACCAGCCTCAACTTCCCACAAAACCCACCCTCCTTGCCCACACCCAGCTTCCGCCTCTCCTGGCATGATCTGGGGGAGCTCTGCATGACTGTTCCCCGCCGTCCCTCCTCTCTTCTCTGCAGGGGAGGACACGGGCCGCCCAGGTGCCTGAACAGCCTCCCTGTGGAGGAGCATCCTCCTGCCCACTGAGTCAGTCCTCTTGGCCAGTGGGCCACAGCTGCGTGCAGAACCCTGGGCAAAGCTTCGGGAGCCTTGGCAGGTTCCCGCCAGGCATCCTGGTCCTTGCTGTGAAGTTACAGCTGAGGGCAGTGCCACGGACGGGGGTGCAGTGCCACGGACGGGGTACAGTGCGACGTGAGGAAGTCAGTGCTTCTGCCCCTAGAAAGGGCCACGAACCTGAGACCCAGAGGGCAAGCAGGAGTTAGCTTTCCAAAAGGGGACAGAAGACGTTCCAGGCACTGTCACAGCAGGTGCAAAGGCCCCGAGGTCGGAGGGAACATGGCCAGAGCTTGAAAGGGCCAGAGAGAGCCCAGGAGCAGGACGGGGGCAGACCGGGCAGGTCCCTGGGGCTGGGAAGTGCAGTCTTTACCCTGAGAGCAGCCAGGGGCCTCTCGGGGCTCAAGAGAAGTGTGATCGGCTTCGGTGGTCCTGCCAGCTGGGGAGAGAGTGGAGTAGAGGGGCTGGGACAGCCACCTCGACCCCCGACCCAGCCTGTCATCCTGCCTCTGCCTGGGCATTTGGGGGCTCACCACCTCCCAAGTCAGGCCACGACATTGTCCCGTTACCACAATCTTTATCGCTGTCCCTGTGACATTGAGTCCAGATTGTTCACCATTCCCAAGATGCTTCAGTCCACCAAAATCTCCCTCCACGTGGTCATCAGGACAGACCCAGAACCCCCCTAGGACAAGACAAGGGGGACGAACACTCACCTCCTCTCTTCTGGGTACTCTGCCTCTGTTAATGCAGCCTCTTCTGCTGCGGCTTCTATGTGCATCCATCCCGCAGCACAAAGCCCAGGGCCCTGCACGTGGCAGGTGTTCCGCAAGTGCCTGGTGATTCCCTCATGTGACCTGAATTCCCAGGACTCAGCCTGGGAGGTGCTGCCTGCGCCCACCTGTTCTGACCTGTCTCCATGGTCCCCTTTTCGGGAGGCCTGTTGCCAAGGCTTCCATTTGTTGAGCTTCCACCAGAGTCCTCTCACTGACCCGGGCCTCAGTACAGTGGGCAGGGCACCGGGTGCCAGCCTGTGGGCACTGTCACCCCCGGCTGGTTGGCCACTGGAGCCTGCTGCTCTTCGCTGGGCCGGGTGGTGCTGCAGGCTTTGGGGGCTCCAGCTTGGCATGTTTTGGGGCATCACGGTTAGAGGGGCAGCCCCACCTGGCGCTCCTGCCCCCCACCCCTGCACCAGCTCCCTTACTGGTACCCCAACTTCGGCCCTGCTGCCCCGGGGTCGGGAAGCGCCCCTCTGTGTGCAGTGGCCATCAGTCCCCCTGGAGGGATAGGGGAGGAGCTAAAAGCTGAGCCCTGTGGGCTGTGGCCTGGGCCGGGGCCACCTGGGTGGCAGGTCCCATCCAGGCAGCAACTGAGAAAGGCGAGTGGCTGCTGCCCCCCTGAGGCCACTGTTGGTACTGCATGCCCAGCCTGCCGGAGGGCCTGGAGCGCTTGACTAATGGAGAAACTGAAGCCTCGCCCCAGGCCACTCAGCAGGACCCAGATTCCCAACCCCCACCCAGTGCTTTCCTGTAAAACCCTCTTTCAGAATCTGCCTTGGTCACTGCAGGGTTAACCCCCACCCACCCCTTCTGTCCAGCCCCTGTGCTGGCCCCTCCAGCCACCCCAAGCCTGGCTGTGCCTCCGAACTGGGAGGCTTTGGGGTGCCCGTCTCCCCACCTCCTGCTGGCTCACCGTGGACCCAGAGGACACTCAGTGCATGGCTGGGACATGTCCATGCGCGAGTGACGTGACCCAGAGCAAGTGGCGGACCTCTCTGTGTCCGCACTCGGCTGCAGGTGGGGGTTTGATGGTGACACAGAAGACAGCCCAGGACAGGGTGCAGCACAGGCTGGGAGGAACAGCAGCAAGCTCAGAAGGCACCAGAAAGAGAGAAGGAGCCCAGGGAGGATCTGCCACAGGGGCGGGTCCGGGGGCCCTCTGCACCTGCGTGCTGGGACCAAGAGCCCACAGCCCTTCAGGGAGGCCCAGACTCCTCCTCTGCCCAGGGCCTCCGTGGGGCCATGCCCCTGCCTGAGGCTCGGCTCGTGGAGCTCCACGAGCAAGCCCTGCAGGTGCCCAGCATCCTGCTTCGTAAACAAGCACCCTGAGGCACACAGGGTTTGACCCCCGCCTTTGCACTTGCTGTCTGTCTGCGACACTCCTGCCCAGAGGGCTGCCGGGATGCTCACCTGGTCCTTCTCCCCCAGGCCTTTCCTGACATCCTACGAGGGCAGGAAAGGCCCCTCCCACTCAGTACTTGTGGCCCCTGTGGTGGGTGGATCGGTGTCCCCCTAAATATGTCCTAGCCCTAAGCCCCAGGGCCCGGGGCGTTGCAGGTATGAGCAGGCTGGGTTTGCGCGGGATTAGGTGGGGCCCAATCAGGTGACTGGTGTCCTTACAAGGCCAGGGAAATTTGGACACAGAGACAGAGGGACGCGGGGGGAGGACGGCCATGTGGGAAGACACAGAGATTGGAGCGATGCGGCCACGAGCCAGGAAAGCCGCGAGTGCTGCCACTGCCGGCAGCTGGAGGAGGTGAGGAAGGATCCTCCCCTGGCGCCCCTGGGGAGCACGGCCTGTGGTCACCTGGATACGGACTCTGGGCTCCAGACTGAGAGGTCTTGCGGGCACAGCTGAGGCAGAGCTGTGCCGTCGGCCAGGGCTCCTCGCGTCCCTGCCCCCACGGCTGGTGGGAGGTCCACCGCTGAGAACCGGGCAGCGGGAGCCCAGAGGAGCAATGTGGCCGCCTGGGCTCCTCCCTCTGCCTGCCCCATGAGGCCTTGGAGGTGACACCACTGTCTCGTCATGCAGCCCCAAGGACTCTGGCAGGCTGGGGAGGGCCCTGGGGTCGGGACTGCACAGAGATGCTCACCTGTGGAAGGGAGGACGTGGCTAGGCTGTGTGCGGCCTGCTCTGGGGCTGTCCCACTGTGGTCCCCGGAGGGAGAGGCTGTGGACCCCCAACCTTAGCCGCGACTGGGAACTGCCTGTGGAGTGGCCTGTGCCAGTATCTGCAGGAACAGTTCCCTTTCGAGTGGCGTCCTGTGCACCTGTAGATCTCGCTTTGAGTCTTCCAAGCTTTTGCTCAACACCTGGGGCCACAGCACAGAGAGGCGGCACCTGTGGCCAGCGGCTCCTGAGCAGGCCTCTGGCCCGACCCTCTCCGCCGAGGCTGCAGGGCTGCCCCCACCCCCCCGCTGGGCAGTGGGCAGTGCCCGTCTGCCGGCCCCCACCTCCACCCCAGGGACACAGGAAGGTGAGGGCGGGAGGGGAGGGAACAGTGTCCCTCTGTCCTTCTGAGGCCCTCGCACAGGCTGACCTATTACTGTGGGCTGCTGGGTGCCCTCCCAGCCCACGGGCCGTGGCAAAGGCTCCCGTTGACGTGGGTGATGCGGTGGCTGCGAGTGGGATGGAGGACAGAGACCCCTCTGTGCTGGGCGAGGGGAGGCCCAGGGCCGGGTGGGGCCCGCAGGTGGGCGGGGGAGGGGCCTGCTGCCTCTGGCCCCCTGGGTGGCCTTGCCGAGCAGGAGGTTGGGTTTAGGGAGCAGAGGCCACTCCTCCTTGTACCCTAAGATGGCAAATGGCCTCTACCTCCTGGTCGGCACCTACTGTGTGCCAGGCTCGTGCTGCGCTCTGCACCGTCTCACCGAATTCTCACAGAAACTCCCTCAGGTGTCCTTGTCCCCATTTAACTGAGAGGAGAAATGTTTTCCTGTTGTCACCTGCTTAGTAAGTGGCCTAGCCACTTGGATTAGAACCCAGGTGGGTCTGACGCCAAAGCCCAGGATCCCTAGTGGTAACCGGGGACGATCTGAGGTGTGCAGTGAAGTACATAGAATGAAAAATAAGTAAATAAATAGATCAACGTGTCTCCCCCCAACTGGGAATTTAAAACATTACAGGTATTTTGGCCGTGATGAAGTAGCTGGCACCAGACTTTTCTTCTCACCATAAACAACTAGAAAACTGAACAAAATTTACAAGAAACAACTGTTTCTAGACATTGGACAACAGGTAGCAGGGACAGAAGCAAATGAGCCTTTTGGCCAAGAGAGCCCGGGTCTCAGCTGTGGGGATGGGCGTGGGAGCCAGGGGAGGCCGGAGGAGCAGGTGGGCCGAGGTGCTCCAGCGTCCTCACAGGGGTCCACACGTGTGTTTGGGCAGATTGTGAGCTGGACATAAGCAGAGTGAGATTCCATGAACCAGGGACCAGCAGCCACCAAGGAGCAAGCGCTGTGAGCAGAGCAAGTCCCAGAGTTCACTCGGGGCCAGGAGGCGCTTGACATCCAGCCACCCAGAAGAGACCCCGCTGACCGCCGAGAGCGTCAGCACAGACCGCAGAAGGCCGTGTTCCAGGTGAAGGGCTAAAGTAGTCCCAGAGTGATGGTTCCTCTGGACGTGACCTGCCAAAGGTTCAAAACAAGCCTCCAAAGGACCAGGCTGATCCACGAGTAAATTACGTGCTTGTCAGCACAAAACCCAATTTTTCGAAAAGAAGGCCAACAAAATCCAGAAACATTGAACATTTACAACCTCCAGCACCCAACACCAAATTACTAGACGTATGAAGAAGCGGGGACGTGTGACCCCATAACCAGGAGAAGAATCAATCAATAGAAACAGACCCAGAAATGACACAGATGAGCCATTGAAAACAATTATTACAAATGCGTCCCAGGACTTGAAAGAAACCACGATCATAATCAAAGGACCGGCGGGAAGTACGATAATGAACGAAACGGAAATTCTAAGCATGGAAATACACAGTGTATGAAACGCAAGCTCCACCGGGGCACTGACCGCGGATGAAACACAGCGGGAGGAAAGGCCTGCGAGCTTGAAGCCAGGACGGCGCGGGTCGCCCAGTGGAAGCGCAGAGAGCAAAGCCCGGGTGACCTGGGAGACGGCGTCGAGCAGCTTAATGATATGCGTAGCTGGAGGCCCGGAAAGCAGTGAGGGGGAGAATAGACGTTTAAAGAAATAATGGCCGAAAATGTTCCAGGTGTGGTGACAATCCACAGATCCACAGAGCCGGGAATTGAAGCCGCATCCGTGCAAAGCGAACCACAGCAAGGCAGCTGGTTACCGGACGGCGGGAAACCAGTGCCAGGGAGGGACAGTCTTCAGGGGACAAAGGCGAGAATAGCTGCCGCTTGTCGTGGGAAACACGGAGAGCCGGGGGCACCGGGGCAACGTCTCTGAAGTGCGGAGAGAACACAAAAGTGTCGACGAAGACGTCCATTTCTGGTGAAAATATCCTTCAAAAATGAAAGTAAAACGAAGACATTTTAAGACAAAAGCTGAGCGAACT
Source organism: Propithecus coquereli (assembly GCF_000956105.1). NCBI lineage: Eukaryota > Metazoa > Chordata > Mammalia > Primates > Indriidae > Propithecus > Propithecus coquereli. The sequence continues at coordinate 220,501 of NW_012153696.1, forward strand.
CATCACGGATAGACTACGCCACAGGAAACGTCACAAGAATTGTTTCAGGTTAAAAGCCGCAGACGTAAATTCAGGTCGGCACCCGGAGGAGCAGCCCGCTGGAAACTGCAGATATGTGGATAAATACGAGAGACTTTTCTTCTGTGCTTTACAAATTCTTCAAAAGATAATAGAATATTTAAAACGAAAATAATGACAGTGCATTATGAAATTTATAACATGTAAAAAATGTTACAATAAAAGCACAAAAGACAGGAGAAGAGAATAGAAATACACTATTGGAAAGTTTACATATTTTACATACAATGGTATAATATCACTTAAAGAGACAATGAAAAATTAAAGGTAAGTACCAAAACCCTAGGACACTAAGAACGAAGATGAGGAGCTCTAACTAATAAGCCAAGAGAGAAGACAAAATGGAATAATGGAAAATATTAACCCAAAAGAAGGCAGGAAAAGAGAAAAAAGACAAAGAACAGATGCAACAAATAGAAAACAAATAGCAGGATGGTAGCCTGCATCCAACAATATCAATAATTATATTAACTGTCAATGGATTAAACGCACCAATTAAAAGCTAGAGATTATCCGACTGGGGAAAAAGCAAGACCCAACTGTATGATGCTTCTTAGATGTGGTGATTCAAATGTGGGACACAGCTAGGATAAGAGCAAAAGGACGGTAAAAGATAACCACCCAAACACTAGTCACAGGAAGCGGGAATGGCTGTACTGATAACAGCAAACTAGATTTCAGAGCAAGACTATTGCCATCAGGAAAAGGGACACACCACAGTGATAAAGGATTCAGTTGATCGAGGAGACCATCCTAAGTGCGTGTGCACATAACGGAGGTTCAAATACACACAAGGACAAACGACCTTCCCCTGAAAGGAAAAGGGGACAGATCCACAATGACAGTCGGGGGTCTCAATACTTCTCTGAACGACCGATGGAACAGAAGATAGAAAAATCAATAAGGTCGTAAAAGACGTGAACGACACTCTTAGCCAACTTGCCCTGATTGGCATTCAGAGAGCACCGCCCCCAACAATTGTGGAGCTCACGTTCTTTTCAAGTGCACGGGAAATAGTCACCCAGCTTGGCCACGTGCTGGGCCACGGACCAAGCTGCCACACGCTTCACGTGATTGAAATCACACAGAGCGTGTTTTCTGACTGCAACACAATTCAATTATAAACCAATAACAAAAGGTTATCTAGAAAATTCCCAAATATTTGAAAATTAAACAACGTACTTTTAAGCAGCCTAAAAATCCGAGTAGAAATCTCAGGAGACATTAGAAAATACTTTGAACTGAATTATGAATATAGTGAAAATGCAAAATGTCAAAATGTGTGAGATGCACCTAAAGCAGTGCTCAGAGGGAAATTTATAGCTTAAATGTTTATAGTAGAGAAGAAGACATGTTTAAAATCAGTGATCTTAGCTTTTATCTTTAAATGCTAAAAAAAGTCAGTACAAATTAAAGCTAAAGTAAGTGAAAGAAAATAATAAATGGGTGGGAATTGGTGCAACAGAAAGTAAACAATAAAGAAAACCCAAAAAACAAAAGGCTGTTGTTTGGAAAGATCAGTAAAATTGATAACCATAGATTGCTCAGGACAGGAAGAGACAAGACTCAAATTACCAATGTCAGGAACTCCTGACCTCACAGATATTAAGGCGATGGGAAAACAATATGAATAACCTTTCGCAGACAGATTCAGCAACTTAGGTAGAAAGGCCAAGTTCCTCGAAAGATACAAAGTATCAAAACTGGCACAAGAACAAATAGAAAAATTTATACAGCATTGTATCTATTGAAGAAATAGAATTCTTAATTTAAACACAGAAACCTTTTCACAAAGAAAACTCTAGGCTCTGACGTTGAATTCAGTCAAATATTCAGTCAAAAGGAAGAAACAGTACTACCCTTACCTAGATAGGCTCTATCAGAAACTTGAGAAAGAGGGAACATTTTTCAAACCAGTTTATGAGGTTGGCATTATTCTAATATTAATACTAAAGATATCACAAGAAAATAAAACTGCAGATCCATGTCCCTCATGGAAACTGGTACGGAAGTGTTTTATTATACAAACTATTAACAAACCGAATCCAGCCATGTGTGTAATGGATACTGTATCATCATCAAGTGGGATTTATTTTAGAAACAAAGTTATTTAATATTTGAAAATCCCTCAGTGTAATTCTCCACACTAACAGAATAAAGGAGGAAGATCACATTATCTTTTCAGTAGGCGAAGAAAGAGCATTTGACCCAACGCAACACCTGTTAGAATAAAATCTCAGTGATCGGAACCGGAGGGACCTTGTTCGCCCGGATCGAGGGCGTCTGCCGCTAACGCGGACCTCGCGGCGCAGACCTGCGGCTTTCTGCCTTTGCTGGGACAGGGAGCAGCGCAGGCTCATCGTTCCACTCCGCGCTGGTCCCACGGGTGCCCGGGGCAAGAAGCAGCAGTGAAGTGCAAACAGGAGGGAAGGAACAAGTGAGATGCACTCTGTCCCTCCTTTTCCGGCAGATGACCCGCATGTGTGTTTGAAGGACCCTCAAGCCTCTCCACACACTGCAGGTAAACTTGAGGCCCCTCCCCCAGCCGCTCGCCCCTTTCTTCCTGGAGGGGACCACGGCTCTGAACTCGGCAGCCCCCATCCACACCTGTTTGTTCGTCTGCTGCGTGTGTGTGTAGCCGTCCCGGTCCACAGTGCTGCTCTTGCATTTTTTTTTTTATTATAAATTACTTTTATTTCTCCTTTCTATTCAACTAGCACAACATGTTGACTTTAAAATTGTGGATATGCTCTATGATCTATGAATTTCATTTCAGGATCCAGAAAAGCTCCTAGATTTGTTGAGATCCTATAACATCATATGAGAGTTGTAATTCTTGAGGGTTTCTTTTTTTTTTTTTACTATTTTCCTGTGATGTCTTTAGTCCGCTTCTTTCCAAATTCATACACACCATGAGAAAACTTAAAATTTGGTTGATTCATCTTGTTCTCAGTGCTGTTTTGAGAGCTGGCTGCAGGCGATA
>NW_012153696.1:223611-282577 GCF_000956105.1 Propithecus coquereli
TAACCTTTTGCAGACAGATTCAGCAACTTAGGTAGAATGGCCAAGTTCCTCAAAAGATACAAAGTATCAAAACTGGCACAAGAACAAATAGAAAAATTTATACAGCATTGTATCTATTGAAGAAATAGAATTCTTAATTTAAACACAGAAACCTTTTCACAAAGAAAATTCTAGGCTCTGACGTTGAATTCAGTCAAATATTCAGTCAAAAGGAAGAAACAGTACCACCCTTACCTAGATAGGCTCTATCAGAAACTTGAGAAAGAGGGAACATTTTTCAAACCTCCTTTCTATTCAACTAGGACAACATGTTGACTTGAAAATTGTGGATATGCTCTATTATCTATGAATTTCATTTCAGGATCCAAAAAAACTCCTAGATTTGTTGAGATCCTATAACATCATATGAGAGTTGTAATTCTTGAGGGTTTCTCTTTTTTTTTTTTTTTGACTATTTTCCTGTGATGTCTTTAGTCCACTTCTTTCCAAATTCATACACACCATGAGAAAACTTAAAATTTGGTTGATTCATCTTGTTCTCAGTGCTGTTTTGAGAGCTGGCTGCAGGCGATACTGAGAGCCGTGCCATTCTGTATCAGAAAATTCAGTTTATTTCTATAGGTTCCACTTTAAAAGTTATGCCTTTTTCTTTGTTCTACCCCTTTCCTTGTTTGGTTGTTGTTGCTGGTGAGTTTCTTGATGCCATTCCTTTTGGCACTATTTGATCATTTTGTTAGCTTTTGGGGAGTAAGTGTTGTGATGCTGCTTCACTCAGCTGCGTCACCTGGCGGTCCTTTTGTGCCCAACTTTGGATGGAGTGCTTTTCTTTCCCTGATGACTGATGAGCAAGTCGACAAGTTTAAACCCTCAAGATCAGCTATCAGGCTTGGAGAAAGAGCTGGGGTGGGAAGTGCAGCTGGAGTGGATCCTGGGTTAAAATCACCCAGATCTAGAAGTGAAACATCTTTGGTGAGAGGTTTTCTATCTTGCTTTGTTTTTTTTTTCTTTCTCCTTAGTGACTCTTCTGGATTTAGATTCACTTTCAGAGTCTGATTCCGATTCAGAATCTGAAGAACTTTCTTCTGTTGAACTAGATTCAGCATCAGAAGAATCTGAAGTTTTAGATTTCTCATTTTCCCTCTCCCCATCTTCAGAATCACTTTTTCCTTTGGATTTCGAGTTCCTCTTGGCTGTTCTTTTGTCCTCTACTCCTGACTCACTTCCGCTCTCACTTCCCTGCCCACTGGAGGGGTCTTCACTGCTACCCTCACTGCTGTCTCCTTCCTCCCCACTTTCTCCTTGTTCTCCACTTTCACTTCCAGATCCACTCTCACCGTCACTGCTGCTGTCAGAAGAGTCCTCCTCTTCCTCGGATTCAGAATAAAATTTCTTAGCAGAATTCTCTGTCTTTGCTTTTCCTGCTGGGGTCCGTTCTTTTGCCAACTCTATTACTTCTACATTTCGAACTGATGGGTCGGGCGCCACCTCTGGCCAATTAGATAATTCCAGGTACCCAGTAGCTTTAGTGTTGAGAGTGTGAGATGAGGTGCCAAGCTGGAAATGATCTCTTAAAAGGAGACTCAAGCAATGGTGCAGGTTTTGGTGCTAGGAATATTTTTTTGACATACTTACTTAAAGCTCCACTCTTTTCATTCGGAACAGTAAGCTGCTAATAAATCTTGTATGGTCTCTGATGTTGTAGTTTTGATCATACTTGCCGAGATTTAGTATGTACTGGGTAAGCAATTTTGTCTGTTTGGAGTTGGTTAAATACAATTTTGCTCCCAGATTTAAAATCTGCAGTTTTACCAGATCGTCTTCATTGGTGAAGCTTTTAGCCATCTTCCTTAAAACATAGGGGCAATTTTAGGAACTCGTTCACAGTTCTCTTCAATTAGCCAAAGAATACTCACTCTAGCCACAGGAACAGTGATACTGTCCAAGAGTTTGGCCGTATGTTTAATAATTTCACCATGTTGTGCAGGTTGCATTTGAAGTAATTTCTTTATAACAACCACACCTTCAGCAACAACTATTTCATCCCTGTTGGACAGCCAGACAGACCAGGCCATTGAGGCACGTATCAGTGACTTCTGAGATATTGGCTGCACATCTGCCTATAGTCTGAATAGTAGCTGCTGCAAATTGTTTATCCTGGCTTTTCACATAGGTCTGAAATTCTCAAAGAAGAGTTGATATGTCAGCTTCATTTGTCAGATTTGTCAAAATTTCAAGCTTCAGTGTCTTGATCATAGTTGGATCAGTTGACTTAACATAGAAACTCTTCAAATAAGGTTCAAACATGCCCTTTCTTTGAATCGACATAGTTGCTATATTTTGTAGGACAATATACTGCACCTCCCTATTGCTACAAAGTGAACGCACTAGTGATTTAGAAATAATTCCAGTTCCAGATTTTGGTGCTAAGTGCCAGCACAGCTGCCATAGCCACCACTGCGTTTCTGCTCTGAAGCAAAGGCTTTGTGTTTCTAATCAAGAGTCTGTGGTCTGGATCCGCAGCATACGTCTTCTTTCTTTTGTCGGTCTTTTCCTTCTGTTCATCATCAGATTCGTAGAGATTCTTTTCATTGTCTTCTAGACCATCCTCCTCTTTCCATGGGCTGACAAACTGTGTCCGAGCGTATCGAGTTAGCATGTGGGTTATGACAGCCCGCCCCCACTCTTCAGCATCAGCTAGTAAGTTACGGAGCTTGCGGTAATTCTCGTGCATCGGGTCTATCCTATCCGAGCATACCTCTTCAAAGGCCATCACAGCACTGCCGGCTACGAGTGTGCTTTTATCTTTCAGAAGTTTTTCAACTACTTCAATTGACATTTCCTTCTGTTCTGGATCAAGGCTGTACAATTTTTGTTTTGCATGGGCTGCATTCTTCCTGACATATGGTGATAAGTCAGCAGAAGCTTCCTTAACAGCGAGCATCGTGATAGGTACAATAATGGGTACTCTAATACTTGATAGAACTCTCAAAGCACTTGCACGAATCAGTTGGTTTGGGTTCTTCAGAGCTCGCTGAAAAGTGCTTATGGACAAGAATGCCAGATCCTACTGTTCTTCAGCATATCGAACCAGGTAAACATATACCCACTTCTTGATCTCAGTATTCTCACTGGCCACATTCTTCACAACAGCAGGAAACAGTTCAGATGCATTTTTCCCTTTTGCAATCATCCCAACAATTCGCTTCATAGCATCCAATTTAGCAGAATCTTTGTTGCTCTCCAACATTTGTTTTAGATCTTCATTTTTCTTCAAATTGCTGCTAAAGAGGCCGAAGGCGCCCGAGGGGGAAATGGTTGAGGTCACCTCCTGACCCAGCTCCGTCGCCTCCCCTCCTCCGGACTGCTCATTGTAAGCGAAATTGTTGCTGGACATCGCCGCGGCGCTTGCGGGTGTGCTGCTGGTCCTGCCGGGGGTTCCCTCCGGAGGGTTTGCTCTTGCGTTTTTAAATTCTGTGCATGGTATCAAGCAGAAAGGCTGTGCTCTTGGGCTCCGCGCTGACAGAAGGGCTGAGGAGGGCGCCTCCCGCGCCCCGTGGCCTGGGACGAGGTGCAAAGCTGTGGACCCTCTGCTCCCTGTAGCCCACCCTCTCCCCACCCTCCTCTGTCTCGGGGGCTTCCTGGGCTCGCTGCTAGTATCAATTTGGACTTTTCGGGTGGGAAGGACCTTGGGCAGGGCCCCTCCCAGGGCAGGCTGGGTGGCCTGGCCCTGCCAGCCGGGCCTTCATGCATTGCAGCTTCGTGATGGACCGTGCCTTGACGTGTGGGTGGGTGGGTGGGACACGGTTTTTGAAAAGCCAGGTTAATTGAGGCACAGTTTACAGGTGATAAAATTACCTTTCGAAGTGCAGTTAGGTGAGTCTGTAACGGACGTGTAGCTGCACAGCCGCCGTCGTGGTATAGGATGTTTCCGTCACTCCTGAAGTTTCCTCGGGCACCTTGCAGTCGCTGCCCCGTCCCCTTCCCCACCCCTGGCTTTGGTGACCGCAGCCCTGCCCTCCCCGCTGCAGGCCTGTCTTCCCGAGAATGTCAGTGGAAGGACCCTCAGTGGGCAGCTCCTTCCACTCAGCCGTGCGGCGTGGAGCTCGGCCGCGCTGTGGCTGCCGCACGCCGCCGCTGTTCCTCTGCCGTGGGGGTGTCCTTCCTAGGCGGTACTGCTGCTCGTTTTTAGAGACGGAAGGCACAAAGGGACATTGGCCAGACCGTGTGTAAAACGAGAACTCACTCAACAGCAAGAAGACGGAACCCCCGGACAGGCACCTCGCCAAAGATAGACACACGGCAAGTACGCGTGTGGTGAGACGCTGCGCATCGTGCGTCATCAGGGAAGCACAAGTTAAAGGGGCAGCGAGTGTCACCGCACACCTGTTACCATGGCCAAGCCCAGAACACTGGCAACACCACCTGCGGCGAGGCTGAGGGCCGCGGAAACTCTCACCGTCACCTGGTCGGAGTGTGACCTGTGCCGCGCTCTGGCAGAGCTTAGTGGTTTCCTGCAAATCTAAACACGCCCTTGTCGTGCGATCCGGCACCACAGTCTCGGTGTTCACCCGAAGGGGTTGAAAACCGACATTCACACAAACACCTGAGCGTAGGTGTTTGTAGCAGCTTCACTCATAAGTTCTGAAAGTTGGAAGCAGCCAAGACGTTCTTTGGCAGGTGAGTGGACAGATGACTGTGGTCCCTCCAGACCAGGGATGGCGTTCAGTGCTACGAAGAGACGCGCTAGCAACCCACGAAAGACGCGAAGGACCCAAAACACATATTTCTAAGAGGAAGAAGCCAATCGGGAAAAGCTACACACTGCACGATTCCCACTATAGCATTCTGGAAAACCCAAACTATGGGGACAGTGAAAAGATCGGGGTGGCCAGGGGTCAAGGGGGAGGGCGGGGTGAGTAGGCGGAGCGCAGGGGACTTTGGGGCAGTGGAACTCCTCTGTGTGACACATAATGGCGGCTACGTGACGTTCCACACGTGTCCAAATCCACAGAACAGACACCAGGAGTGAATCCCAAGCCACGCTCTGGGCGATGAGGTGTCGATGCAGGTCGCAGCCGTGACAAATGCTCTGCTCTGGTGGGGACGTGGATAGTGGGGAGGCTGTGCATGTCAGGGGGCAGGGGACACTGGGAGACCTCTGTGCCTTCCGATCAGTTTTGTTGTGAACCTAAAGCTGCTCTAAAAAATAAAGTATAATAAAAGACAAAGCAATAAAACTGCAACCCACCGTCTGCAGCAAAGAGCCGAACTATCACCCCCATAGCGATCGGCCCAAATGGCCAGGACTCAGTTCATAACGGACAGCTTCCCTGATTTCCCCGCTCCCAGCTCATACTCCAGCTCCAACTACGCTCCCCCTCCACTGGTCGGCCGCCTCCAGCACCCCCCAGGCCGGCGGCCTCCGTCGGGACACACGGGAGCCTCCCTCCGCCACCCTGGAGCCCCACTCCCCTCCTGCCCAGGCTCTGCCGAGCGCGGCGGTGGCGACTCCCTTGTCACAGCCCGCTCTGAGACGTGGCCTCTGCTCGTGCTCATTTGGGGGGCTGTTTCGCAGTTTATACACCCGCCAGTGGGTGGGCATTCGGGTTGTCTCCAGTTTGGGGCTGTTACGACTGAGGCTGCCGTGAGCACCGGCGCACAAACGTGTCTGTGCACAGATGTTTGCAGCTCGCTGTTCTAAAGCGGGGTCCGGCTCTGTCCCCCCACTCTGGCTTCCTGGAACCTCCTGGTGGGCACGGGAGTCCCAGGGCCACGAACCCCACCCAGGGTAGAGGAAGCACCAACCCCCTCCCTCTGGGTCTTGGGGGGCTCCTGCCCTGCCACGGGGCTGGAGCTCGCGCCTGGGCTTCACTGCCTGAGAGACTTTGGTTTCCCCTTGTAGCCGGGAGTTCCTTTCTCATGCCCTGGCGCCGTGTGAGTAAATTCCACCTGCTTGCCCGCCCCGACCTGGCACCAAGGCACGTGGAAGATGTTGGTCCGCGGTGGGCGCAGGCCTCTGTTTCCCCGGTGGGGACTCGGTCAGGCTCGGCTGGCCGCCCCCTGACACCCCAGAATCCCCCTCGAGCAGCCTATGCTGCGGGACGCCTTTCTCCGGGCCCTTCTGTCTGCACAAAGGCCACCCTGATTCTGGCTATTTTACCCCAAATTAGGACACATCTCGATTTTTGGAAAACTTTTGCTGCCGTGAGAAATAAGGTTACTGGTTCTCAAAATAGCTTCTCTGCAAATAACTGACAAGCTCACTTGGCCCAAAATGAATCTGAGGGGAAATTAAAAAGCATCTCTTTTCCCAGAAAACAGATTCCTCATTGACACATTTTTTTCTCCTGTTGATTTTTCCCCGTTTCCAAAATGGAGCCTTTCTCCTCAGTCTTTTATGTGCAGGACCCGGCGCAGAGAGACAAAGTCCACTTGTCAGAAATGTTCTGTCGGCCTCTGTTCTCTTTTCCCCGGGGTCCCCCTGACAATAGGGCTATTATCAGACCCGCTCTTGTTCCGTGAATTTCCTCTCCCCTCCGGGGCTAATGAAGGGAGAGTTTGCCAGGCCGCGCAGAGAGGGGAGGATTTTCACTCGGCTGAAGCCCGACGTGGCAATCGCCGGGAAGGGCCCGTGTGGGGACGCTGGGCGCTGTCATTTGATCCCTGTGAGTGGCTTTCGGGAGCAGAGCCATCCGTCAGTTTTGTGGTTCACATCATTTGTCCTCCGAGAACGGAGACACGTTTCCAGAGATAAGGCTTGCAGGCCGGCTCCGGGCCCGGCTCCTGGGGCAAACCCCACGTCTGACCGAAGGGGCTTAGATCTCACCAGCGCTTCGTCAATCACGTCGGGAAGGAAAATAACCTCGCAATGCCGAGACGCTTTCCCGACCAGCCCCGCGCTGGGGAAACATACTTCACGTGATGGTGTTAAGAAAACAGAAAACGCTCAGCCCCAGCAATCTTGTTCCAAGATCAACTTCCAGGTCTCCCCTTTTGGCAGCTGCCGGGAACTGCCGTTAGGGGACCCCAGAACCCCACCTCCCCTTCCCTTTTCAGAGCAGGTCTGGCCCCTCGGCGGACTTGGGGACGCCGGCTTTCTCAGAATCCACGTTGAGCGACCGCCCTTGTGGTACACCGTTCATTCGTTCATCCGCTCCTTCATCCGTGCCACCAGCCTCCTACCTGGTGCACCCAACCTGGGCTTTGGGGACCGAGAGATAATCAAGGCACTCTCTGTCCTCCCAGCCCCCAAATCCAGCGCATGGCATGTGACATTTCTGGACCCAGTGGGCGGAGCCTACGGGGTCCCTGTAAGTCCTGGAGATGTCTGTCCATGGGGGAGGCTTCGGACCCCTGAGCATCTTGACCGCCGCAGGGAGAAGGTGAACTGTTTTCCTGCAGGTGAAAATGCCACCTGCAGCTGCCCCTCCTGAAACATCTGGGAAGGGACAGACACCATCTTGGTGTGGGCCGGGGGTTATTTTGCCAGACACACACCTGGCGGGGTCTTTCTGGGTGTGGAATCGGTGCTGCCCACCCCACCGGTGTGGTCTGCTAGAGGAGGGGCCCCTTGCTGATGGGGGTCCTGGGAGTTTGGGAGCTGCCTCCTGGCGGCGTATGGGGCGGAGGGTGGTGGCTCCTACGAAGGGGTCTGGGGGAGAGCTTGGGGGGGCACCAAGGGCAGGTAAGACGCTACCTGTGGGAGCGGCCAAGTCCGGCAGCGATGGTGAGGGCTGATGCGACCCGGTGTCAGATGTCAATTCTGTTATTGGCCTAGGCCACTGAGAACCCGGGGCCCCTCCGGAAGGCACCACATGGAGAAGCTCCGAGGCTGGCCCCAGACGCTGGCTCTGCGGCGAAGTCGTCACCGCCTGTGTGGCAAGGACTGTCCACCCCCCAAACCCCAGGGGTCTGAAGTGGTGGGGGTGGGAGGAGCCAGGTGTTCCGAGGCCATGAGGCGAGGGAGCTGCCTTGTGAGGTCAGTTGACCGCTGTGTCGGCAGAAGGCAGGGGAGAAATCCCCTGGGCCACCCACAAGGAGGCCTCACAGGGGCAGCGGGACATTCCTTCTTGAGGCTTCCGGGTCAGGGCGGGTCACAGTGCAGGTGGAGGCCCAGCGGAGGCAGGTGAGCGCAGGACTCTCGGGGTACTCCAGAGGGGCGGCACCTGGGGCGAGGCTGGACAGTCCCCGAGGGACCCCGGGTCTGCTCCCGCACCCCGGCCTGTGCTCCCCGCTCTGCCACGTGGACAGCACCTGTCGGGGCAGCTCCAGGTCCCGGTGGGGTGCACACGGCCTCCTTGGAAGGCTAGTGAGGGCGGCCCACTTTTGGGAGGGGTGGGCTGAGGACAGGCCACAGGAGATGGGCCCCCCACCACGGGGGGATGCCGCGTGGAGGCAGGCACACCCGGAGGACATGCCTGCAGGCTGCCACGCCTGAGGGTGGCCACACCCGGAGGTCGCCGCTCACTGTGGGGCCGTCCAGGGTAGCTGGTGCCCTCCCGAGGTTGTTCTTTTCTGCAAAATGGGAACAGCCAGGGCGCCTGCCCCGGCAGTGCGGTAGGGAGGGGGCTTCACCTGCACCAGAGCCTGCCCCTAGGACCCCCGAGTCAAGCCCCACTCACTCCTCCCTCCCTCCCCACAATGGAGCGCAGCGAGGCTTAGAAAAGCACACAGATTTATTGCATATCGATCTCATGTATGAATTCACTGTGGCGTCGGAAAGAGTACATTTGGTATACGGTCCTATTCTACAGCACGAAGCTCGGCGCCAGCCGCTCCTGGGCTCCCCTCGGCGCAGCGTCTCTACACAAGCGCATCTGTCTTTGTCACAAGCATCAGAATGAAAGTTGCAAAATTGCTCTTTTAATCATTGCCTACGCTTCCTGTCCTCTGAGTTCATCGTTCATCGCGACTTCCCCGTGAATCAGGAACGGCGTCCCCGTCGCGCTGGCGGGGGCGGGACTCCTAGTCGCGAGCGCCGACCCTCACCACACAGTCGGTAAGTGCGTCTACGGGATTTTCCTCTTAATAAAAATGTCACGAACAGACACAATGACCGCTAAACACGCGTCATGCACAGTTTACTTATGAACACAACAAGCCATTTACAGTCCAAGGGGCGTGAGGCCGGCACCAGCCTCCTTCGCAATGGTTTTTTTAAAACATCATATGGAAACCGGACATTTACAGTTGATTTCGTTTTCAACACTATACAGTTCTAAAAGAAAGAACAAAACAACACAAAAACAAAACCGAACCAAATCTGCAATGTAACAACGGCGAGAGATGGGCATGGGATGCTCAGGTCCGGGACTCTAGCAGGCATTACATATATATACTTTAAGTTACAAAGTGTACACACACACGCACGCACGCACGCATGCACGCACACGCGCACACACACACTTTAAATTACATATTCGCACACCAGGGCTCAACCTCCCCCGTGTCGACGCAAGCCACAGCTGAAGGAGACCATTAGAATGACTTTTGTTCATGAGTGAATTGCACGTTTGGAAACTCAAGCTGCCTTTATTTATTTTTTCCAAAAGTGGTCATGTGAGTCAGTGACAGAAAAGAATAAAACGAAACCACGGAATGGAAGGAGCAAAGGAACTCTTCGCAGAAGAACGCAAGAACGTCCTCGTCACAGTATCATTCGTGCTACAGAGACACAGTTTCATGGCTTTTGACACCCGGCGGCCCGCCGCAGACCAGGAGCCGCTGTGTCCTGGCGTCCCTGGCCGGGGGGAGTGCCGTCCCCGCCCCCCTCCCCCCGGGCCGCAGTGCAGGGGCAAGCTCCCCCTCCCCCGTAGGACAGCGCAGTGAGGTCAGCTCAGTAGGTTTCAGTCACTTGGGCAGGGGACAGGGAACCGGGATGGGACACAATCCAGTGCTTCGAGGCTCTGAGTCTAAAACACGTGATATGTATCTAGGCAAGTGCTTTGCACACGCTCGCTCGGGAAGCAGATAGGGCAGCGGGAGCCAAGGGCCCTCTGACTTCCCAGGGCCGGACTCTGGGGACGCAGAGGTGTCGGGCCAATCAGGGTCTGCACGGACCAGCTGCACTCGTGGCCCCTCGGGCCGGGCAGTGTCTCAGGCCACGCCTGAGCTCGCCCTCTGACCACTGCTCCACACCTGGGGTCCCAGGCAGGGTGCAGGGACCTGCTCCTCTGGGTTTGAAGCAGGGACATTCTGGGTCCCACTCACGAAGGGTCTGCCTGGCCCACAGGAAGGACAGCCCTGCGTGTCCTATCCTCCCCAGTCGTCCTGGGAACGAGCACAGGAACCAGGTGAGGGTGCTAGCTTGCTGGGGGCGGGGGTCTGTGGGCAGCAGAGGGAAGGCGAGAGGAGCCTCCTTCCAAATTTCTGTCTCGGGAACGAGAGGCAGCAGCTGAGGGCCCTGGCCCAGGCCACCTACCACAGACACGGTGACCAGCCAGACAGCTGCCACCCTGTCCTGTCCGCGCAGAGCACATGGCAACGTGGCCTCCTGCCCCAGCCTGGTGATCTGGAGGCCGGGACCTCAGGGCCCTTGCAGGGGGCCCAGGCTCCCTCGCCCGCAGGGCTCTCCCGGCCTGGGAGGGCTGGGCACGGCTGGCCGGCCCCGGGGCAGAGGCAGGCCAGGCTGCGGGGGCTGGCGCCACGTGGGGTGTTTCGGGGGTACATCGGCCCCAGGAGTAAGTGCTTTCTCGTCAGGGGGCCCGGGGAGCCGAGTCTTGAGAGCAGCTGGGCTCTCCGCCATCGTGTACAGGGGACAAAGATATGACTTAAAATGTGTGACCAGGATTCCAGGGAAGGCGGAAGAACAGAACAGTCAGAGAACAGAGAATGCTTGTGAAGATCGGCCCAAAGTGACAGAGTCTGACCAGGAAATCTGAGGGCCGAGGGGAAGGGGCCCTTCTGCGTCCTGCTACTGCGGAAGAGACGCACTCGGCTTCCATCCGTCCACATTCCCCCCTTCAGAAAGAGAGAGTCACATCGCAAAAAAAAGCACACGCCTTATTCTTTCGAAGAAGAAATCATATAATTTGGGTTTACAGAAATGGGGTGTTTATATCTGAGGCTGAATTTTTACAAGAATCCCATCTAGGTCGAGGGGAAATGGGAAATTCCTACGCGATCCTGGTGGGTCTGACCCAGGGAACGTCACGGATGCTCTCGCGGAGGGTCGAGCGGTTGTGTTTGCAAATCCTAAATCCTTACCGACGTGGCCACGGCCCTTTCTCCGCACGCAGCTCCCCCGGCTGCCCGAGGGTGTCTTTCCAGTCCACGCGTGGCCTCAGCGCACGCACAGGCGGTCCCCATCCTTCCGCCCCGTGCAGACATGGCAAGCGAGGATCCTTCCACTGGAGCCGTGGGCTGGCAGGACCTGCAGGAACCTCCCGTCGAGGGTCGCCGGTGTGAGCCGGGGCGCCCGGCACCCACAGAGACGATTGTCTTTGGCCTAGAGCGGCTGGGGCGGGCATGGGGTGCTCCCATTCAGACACCTCCTGTTGCCCCGGGGACAAACACAGAGGAGATGTCCACGGCGAGACACGTATCCACACCAACGTGGCTCGCGCCACACCTGTTTGGATTTCTGCTCCTTTTTTTCTTTTTTTACGGGGCAACATAGGCAATTTTTTTCTCTTCGTGTTGGGACACTATTATCATTTTTCCTTCCAAACAATAAAAGAAATAAATAGCACACTTGTCTTAAATGCAACTGAAACGCAAATTTAACAAAAACATATGATTGTCTGGTAAACGGCAGCGGTGACAGCAGGATTCACGGGGGGCGGGCGGGGTATTTGGCACATTAAAAGTCGCCCCACTCCCTGGTTATCGGTCACACAACACACAACCTTATTACGCAGTTTTGGTCCTTCACTAGATACTTATATTAACATTATTTCTTCACAATAAGAATGTCTAATGCCAAAAATACTGTTAAAGAAGAAATAAAATAAGAAAAGAAATGAATTAGAAAAAATTACAAGTTATATACAGATTAAGGGAAATTCCATCAGGGAAAAAAATTATCATTTGAAATTGGCCCCTATGGGAATAACTTAAAGCCTGTCCGGATGGAGAAGTAGGCGCGTCCCGGGAAGGAGGCGCCGGTCGTCGCCAGGGCTGCGCTGTCTGTCTCTGCTCTTCCCGGCGGGTTCCCTGGACGTCCGTCTGCGCTCGAGCTCCCGAGAACCTGCACGAAGAGCGGACGTGGTGATTGCGTCACGGGTCTGGAGTCTCAGGCACAGGTGGAGCTCGGTGGCCTGGAGCAGTGGACCTGGGAACGGTCCCCAGGGCAGCTGCGGGTGGGAGGCTGGAGCCCCAGGACGTGGCCCGGGCCCTGCCTTCAGATCGGCGGCAGGGCCAGCATGGGGGTGGCCGAGGCGCAGGCCGAGGACCGTGGGAAGAGGAGGGGCCCAGCACACCCCTGTGTGGGGGATGGGCGCCACAGCCCCGACTTCCCCATGTAATTGGGGGGCATGCCTCCAGCCCCGGTGCGGGCGAGCCTGCAGCCCAGGGCACTGGGTCTCAGAATTCCTGGCAGAGTCTCCACGTTGTTCACAGCAGCGGCCCCAGGCCCTTTGCTCTGCCTCTGGGATCACCTTGGCTTATACAAACAGGTCAGGGATAGAAAATTTCTCCATTATCTACAGTATAAAGAACATACCCAAGCACAGTGCTGGTTCCTAGGCAGACTTGGGTTTGCAAATAAGCTGAAATTTCAAAGCAATGCAAAATTACTTTTAAAAAACAATTTGCAAGTCATTTTTTTGATTTTTAAAAAATACTGTCTATTTTTTAAAACCACATGCTTAAATAGACTCTGTAGTCAATAAGGTTACCAAAAAGGTTATTCTTGCCATTTTCGTTATAAAAATCATTGGCGAGATCCTTCTCTCTAGAGCACTCCGCCACTATCCGTTCCCTTCCACTTCCGATTTGGGTTAAGGTCCTGCTCGCCCGCCGGGCTGATTCTGCGAGGCAGCTCCCAGGGTGGTCCCGGACGGACGGCGCGAGCTGGACCGACCGAGCAGTGTTCTCAGGACCGTCCCTGGCGACGGTGAAGCTCTCCAGCTGCTTCCGGAACTTTCGGGTCTGAGTTTTCGTTGGAAGAGTCAGAACTGAGCTGCGTGGGCGGCGCGCGGAGGCTGAGGAGTGGGCCCGGGCAGGTGCGCGGGGCTCTGGCTGGCCTGGCCGCTGCCGTCCAAGCTGGCGCCCTCACTCTGGACTCTGACCCCAGGGCCTCCCGGCTGTCAGAGGTGGTTGATGGGGTTAAAGGCTCTGGGCTCCGACGCGGCCCCCGCGATGCTCAGCCAGGCGTCCAGAGAGCCCTGGGCGGGGGTGTGGACAGGAGCGTCCTCAGCAAGAGACAGCATCATTGCATACGCCTGGGGAGAGGACAACACCGGGGACGTGAGCCTGGGGTGCCGCACCCCTCCCCCGCCTGCCGTGTGCCTGGTCCACCGGGGGAGGGCAAGGGCGCTGCGGAGGCCGATTCTGCCCCCGCCTGAAGGAGGGAGATGCAAGGGGGTCTGAGAACAAGGAGGGGGGAGGCTGCCTCCCACCCAGAGCAACACCAAGACCCTGTGGCCCTGCCCACGGGCTCCCTCGGCGTCTTTGGGGTGTACCCCTGCAGTCACCCCTCCCTCCCGCCATTTTCTCTGCCGAGTGATCGGCAAAACCGTGTGCGCACGTGTCTGGTCCAGGAGGGCCCTGGGACTCGTGGGCAGTTTCCACTGAGACCCCCACGCCTGCACGAGTCAGTCTCTGCCTGGGAGGACAGGGGACGCCTGTTTTGCCGACTGTGGTGACACCACAGAGTTACTTCCGAGAAAGGGATGTGCGGCCATTCAGAGCGGTCGGGATTACTGGGGAACGCAGGTTGTTTCCTGGCATCAGACCGTCCATGGGGTCTGCCCAAGCCCAGGACAGGAGGTGCCGAGACCCAGGGGCTGCTCGGAGCATCGTGTGCGGGTTAGAGGGGTGGAGGGGTGGGGGAGGAAGGCCAGGGCTCGCCCCACCCGCATTAACACTCTGGACAGAATTAGTAAAAGACGCAGACAGACATGCAGACGGCTGTTGCTGAGACCGGGGGGGAGCCTGGCCCCTCCGGGAGGGCAGCAGAGAGCTGGGTGAGACCCCGACAGGGTCCTACGGCCACCTACCCTAGGGAGCGGAGACAAGCAGTGCCCGGGGCCAAGCCTGGGGCCCTCGCTGACCTCGGTCCCAGCTCCAGCTTGGAAGCAGGGACCGCCTGACTGGGCAGCTTCCCCTGGGAAAAGTTCGGGCTGCCGGGCACTCGGGCGCGGATCAGAGAGGGAGGGAGGCTGAGGCAGCGGGACGCGTGGGGGACCTGCTCGTGGATACCGCCTTCTGGGGCCCAGAGGGAGGGGGCCCACATCTACGTGTGCACCAGCACCTCTGGTGGGGGCTGTTCACGGGGGTCCTGCCCCCTGCCGTCTGCTTTCAGCCCCTCCCTGCTGCACGCAGCTTTCGGGAGGGCGCAGTGGCCGGGGCCTCCCTCTAGCCGAGGCGATGGTGGTGGGCGTCGGGGCAGTGGGCCTAGCTTCCCCCAGGCACAGGACGGACCCAGCAGGAGGCACATGCTGGGATGTCCCCCGGCTGCGGAGCCAGGTGGAGGTGGGGCGGGGCTCTGACGGGCACCTACCTGGTTCTTAGCCTGCCTGCACAGGGACTGTTTTAAAGTCTCAGAGTCTAAGGTGGAATTAAGCACATCTTTAACTTCAAACGCTTCCTCAGCTGCTCTGCGGAGGTCCAGCCCCTTCCCAAAGGTCGGCATCGGCTCCAAAGCTAACAGACCGCCTTCTTGCTCCTCAATAAACCTGCACCAATGACCAGGGAGAGGGAGGGACCCGGTGTCAGCCGGTCTGGCCTCTGGCCGCCTCTCTGACCCGCACGCCCGGCTCCGGGCCTGCATGCTTGCCCCCGTGCCTCTACGAGCCACATGCACAAGGAGACAGACACACGGACACACAGACACCTGAACGGGAAGCCACATGGATGCGGGGGAGCGGGAGGACAGGGGCCCCGGAGGTGGGGCGTGCGTGCACACGCGTCAGCAGCCCTGGGTGGGAGGGCTGGGAAGGGGCCTCCTGGCAGCTCTGCAGGGCCACGGCCCCTCCTCCCAGGACACAGAGGAGCAGGAAGCGCCATCTCCGAAGGGCCTCTCCCAGGGGGACCTAGGGGAGCATCACTAGGGCCAGCACTAGGTGACAGGCAGGCAGGACGGGGGTGGGGGGAAGGCTCCGGCCAGCACGGGCTCCATGCGGGGTGCTCGGCACCGGGGCCTCCGCGTCTGCTCAGCGGGGACTGCTCTTCCCTGCACCTGCTCCCAGCCTGCAGGGCTGTGGGGACTGAGGGCCCCAACGCCCCGCCCTGGCCGACCTCGCCCTGCAGAGGCCGAGGGTGCAGAGCGGGGCAGGAGCGAAGCCCGCTCCGGCTGGGGCGTCTGAGGGGAGGTCGCTCTGGCAGTGCTCAGACCCCCGACGCGTCCCCGAGCTCACGGCCGCCCCCACCTCCGGGTGTGGTCGAAGCCCATGGCCAGGGAGGCGGGCGGCTCCTCGTCCTCCTCATCCTCATAGGTGGCCTGGGGCTCGGGGGCGGGGGACACGGTGTCGTCCTGCGACTTCCCGGCCAGGCTGTCCTCGTCATCCTCCTCCAAGTCCTCCTCCTCCTCCTCCTCCACGTCCTGTGGCTTCCCACTGGCCAAGCCCGGACACGGGGCATTGCCATCCAGGTCCTGGATGTCCGGCCTAGAATGACACAGGAGGAGGCTGGCATTGGTGGTCGGGAATGCACAGAGCGCGGGTCCTGGGCCCACTCGCCCTCCCTGGGCCCAAACACTGTCCCGGCGGAGTGAGAGCAGTGGAGGCTGTGGGACATCCCAGGAGGGGAGCACCAGTGCTGCGGGCAGCAGGGGCAGGGCCACACAGCAGCGGCTCTGTCATGCCACAGGGGATGCCAGGGCCACCTGGGGTTCATGCAAGTGTGGGTGTTGGGGAAGAAGCAGTGGCTGGGCCCTCGGGGAAGGTGGCCCTGCACTGGCGCTGGGGTTGGGCACTGCACGAGGGCTGCCCTCAGCTTCCGGTCAATGCATGCTCCTTCCAGCCAGCCCAGAGAACTCCAGGACATGGGCATCGGCCCGGGGGATTAGGGGCTCCTGGGTTCTGGAGCGAGAGGCTGAGTTCAAGGCTGCCTGTCACCAACAGTCTGCAGCCAGCAGGATGAGTGTGCTTCAGAGCTGCGTGGACTCCTCTGCAGCCCAGGTCGGACCCCACTCCCTTCCCCTGGTCACTGCAGCCACAGGACTTCCACTCCGGTGGCCCATTATTGAACAGAAAAGGAAAAATGCACACCAGCGAGAGTGTGGGCTCTCACTTCTTCCAGAAAGTGCCCCTGGAGTTTGGTTCACCCTCACATCCACGACCACGAGCTGAGCCTGGTGGGAGCCCTGGGCCACTGGGCAGGTGTCGGACACCCAGCAGAGGGGTTAGAGCAGGGCGCGTGACGCTTCAGAGTCCCATATTCGGGGCCCGGAGCCCACTCCTCCTCGTCTTCGCTCAGCCAAGGGGACCATCCACGGCCACTCTGGGAGGTACCACGTTCTCAGGAGGCACGGGGTCCTGTTCTTGGCATCAGAGCAGACGGTGACGGCCCCTCTGGGCAATCGGCCTCCAACGCAGCCGTGGCCGGACCCCCCCACATGCACAGGAGTGGGCTGCGGGGGACCCCGAGCTCCTGGGTCTCCACTTCCTGTCTTTCCAGGTGAGAGTAGGAGATGCTGACACCTGATCCGCCTTCCAGGACGGGCAGACCTCAACAGGTTTCGGGCTTGGGGACGTTTCCCCGTTGCTGGTCCCTGTGTTGGGACCCAGGGCCTGCCTCTCGCCCGGGCTCTTGGCGGGGTGACCTTGGGCAGGGGCTTGGCCTCGTGGTGACATGAGAGTCCCTTGCGCTGCACCCCGAGGATGGGACCGTGTGGGTAGGAGAGCCCCGATATGGCTCTCAGGTCAGGTCCGCCACATGCCGTGTGTCGCTAAACCACACCTGGCGGCCTGGGCGGGTTTGTGGACGATGCCGCTATTCGGGTGGTGTCTGGAGGGGACAGTGGCCCTGGCTGGGGCTGCACCACAGACTGGTGGCCTAAAGCAACAGAGATTCCTCCTCTCACAGCTCCGGAGGCAGAAGTCAGGGCGTGGGCAGGGCCGGCTCCTCCGAGGCCTCTCCCCAGCTTCTCGTGCCATGGGCCGTCTTGGCCACCCTGGCTCTGGACACATCACCCCCGTCTCTGCCTGCTTCTCCATGCGGTGCTCTCCCGTGCACGTCGGTCTCCAGTGTCCCCTTTCGTAAGGACCCCGGTCCTCTTGGGCGAGGCCCGCTGTGCTCCAGGACAGCCTCGTCATTTAGCTGCCTCTGTAAAGGCCCCATCTCCAAAGCGTCACCTTCTGAGGTTCTGGGGTTAGGACGTCGACTGTGAATTTTGAGGGGACACAGTTCAACACAGGGGCTGTGGCGCTGCGGACCAGGAAGCCTGGTGGGCCCCGAATTCCCACCAACGGGCACGAGGAGGAAACTGGCTGTGGACGAGGACTAGGTCACAGCAGCATTGGCCTGAGAGGGGCTGCCCGAGTCCAGGAGGACTGGCCAGTTAATGTCCACCTTGCCCGTGGCCTCGCTCTGGATGACGATGAGCCTCCTGTGTCCCCCTGGCTCTCAGGACCAGGCCGGCTGGGCCGTGGCACCGCCCGCAGCAGACGGGCTGCCTGAGTGAGGGCCTGGGTTGAGGCCCAGCTCTGCCGCCCACATTCTGAGGGACCTGCAGCAGCCTCCCCCTGCCCTGTGGGGACAGCCCTGGCTGAAACGCCCCATGGCAACAACAAGGGTGACAATGGTGCCTGTTCCCTCTTCACCCCGCACACCAGGGGGCCCGGCCGGCCTCGTCCTTCTGGCAACGGCCCCTCTGTCCGGCGGGGCTTGAGGAGCAACCCCCAGCTCGGGGCATGGAGGCCTTGCTGTCCCCCGGGCGGCTCAGGACCGTGGCACCACGCCTGGTCCTTGGTCCACCCCAGCGAGGATGCCATTGACAATCCTCGTTTGTCCTTATCTGGCTCTGCTCTGGGGCTCACGGGCACCTCCGTTTGGGGGCCCGTCTTCCACGGAGAGGATGCGCCTCGGGCGCGGCTGTGGGTCTCGGGCCCTGACAGGAAGCCTGCCCTGCAGGTGGAGGCCGCGCCGCTCAGAGCAGGCGGCTCTCACTGGGTGGCCTCAGAGTGCCACTTCTCGGTCGCTCGCATCGCTGTGCCTGGGGCCCCGACAGGATGCTGGGGCATCTGTGGGCTGCAGGGCGGGTGGGGTCCCACCCAGGTGGGGTCAGGCTTTGGGGGCTGCAGCCCACAGCTAGTAGTGTCTCCCCGTCCTGCCGAGGGCCCTCCAGGTGAGGTCACCTTCCCAGGGGCGCGGAGTTCGGACGTGGCTCAGCCACAAACAGAGCCCCAGGGCCTCCCCCACTTACTGCGTGGACAGGTGCCCGGTCCCCACCCCGAGGAGAACCGTGACAGGGAAGACGAGCTCTGCCCTGGAGGAGGGTGGGGAGGGAGACGGGCCCTGTGGCCGCAGGGTCACAGCCCACCGAGGCCAGCGCGTTAAGGGCCCGCCTGGCCATGGGACTGGAGCCAGGCACCCAGTCCAGTGGGCCTCAGTTTCCCCTCTACAGAACTAGGGGATTGCATCCTGAGGCCTCTTAGGGTTCAGAGCAGCTCTGGCTCTCTGCCGGCTGGTCTGTATTAGCTTTTCCCAAGAACCTCTCCCCGGGGGGTTGAAATATTCTCCCAGAGAAAGGGGCCCCAGACACACGCTGAGCCCTGGGACCCAGGGTTGCACAGAGCACCTGCCCACATCCCTCGGTCTGAATTATGCTATTTCTGCTGCTCCGTGTATGTGCATGTGTACACACGTACATACACGCACATGCATGTGTACATGTGCACACATGTACATGCACTTGCACATGTATGCCCCACGGACATACATGTGCACCTGTGTATGGGTCTGCATGTGCACGTGTGTGCAAGTGCATGCATCTATGCACAAGTGTATGTGTATAGATGTGTGTACATATGTGTATGTGTGTACGTGTGTGTTTAAAGGTGCAGCATTCTTGGTTGGAAACCATTAGTGGCCCCAATTAAACTGAAATGTCCTTGAGTTTCAGAGGCGCACTCTGCCTGCAGCAGGCGCTCGCTCGGCCGGCAGGTTGCACGTGCGGCTGTTAACGGGAGGCCGGACGACAGCGGCTGCCACTCGGCCTGGTGCTGGGTGCTGTGCCGCAGCTTGGGGTGCTGTCGTTGCCTCCTCCCCTCCCCAGCTTCCCAGAGCCCCGGGGGCTCACCCTCTGCTGTTGGGCCCTCGGTCCCCATCCGGGTGCGCTGGGGGCTGGTGTGGGGCGGAGGTGCGTGCTCTGAGGGTGGCCCACAGGGACGCCGGGTGCAGACCTCCCTGGGCCGGGACGGTCTTACCGTTTGTCCGTTCGCGATGACACTTGGCTGATCTCACTATTGGCAATAAAGTTCCTGATTTCAGAGAAATAGGAGTCTTCCTTCTCGTCCAAAAGTGCGTGGTGTTCCGACTCGGAGGTGGGGGAGGAGGCGCTGGTGCCCAGGTGGTTGGTGAGCACCCCGGTGTGCTGGCTCACTGCAGACGGGGCACGAGCGTCAGGCGCACCCTTCAGCGGAACCCCTCCCTCCGCGGGGCCAGCCCGCCCGGGCTGTCAGCGCGGACAGCGTGGATTCGGGGTGCTCTCGGGTTCTCTTTCACAAACAGGTTTGAGGGGTGCCTGTCGGCGTTCCCCAGAGCCGGCAGGTGGCCCCACCTGCAGGCCCCTCCCTTCCCCCCTCCGGCACACGTCTGTGCCTCTGCAGGGCCTGCCCTGCGGGTGCTCTGGGAACGGGGTCCCGCCCCGCCGTCGCGCCCACCTGGCACGTTCTCGTGCTCGTGCTTCTTGAGGTGCCTGTCCAGGTTGGTCTGCTGCCCAAAGCAGCGGTTGCACAGGTGGCACTTGAAGGGCTTCTCCTTGTTGTGGATGTTGCGGACGTGCCGCTGGAGGTTGGAGGAGATGCTGAAGGAGCGGTCGCAGTACTTACACCTGGAAGCACACGCGGGCGCCGCAGAGGGCGGTGGGAAGGGGGCCCATGCCTCTGCCCCCACCCACGGCTGTGCCCCCTGCGTGTCCCCGAGCCTGCTGGCTCAGTGGCTTTAGAGCCAGTAGGCGTCACGGGGCAGGTGTCCCTAGAAACAGCCTGGTTTAAAGAAGCAGGTGCTCAGCCTCCCCGTCGTCCTGTGGGTGGCGGATCTGCTTGAACGTGCCCTGTGCCCCGGGTGTGTGGTATCCAGACCCTCCCCTCCCGTCTCTGGCCCTCTGTCATTTGCATCCCCCAGCCCCAGGCCCCCTGGGCCAGCAGGTCTGCCACTGTGTGGGTGGCTGGGGGTGACATGCCCCAGGCAGCCTCAAGAGGGCGTCCTTGTACCACAGAAGGACGCCCAGGCAGGGGCTGGGAAGGCGCTCCCTGAATCCTTCCCTCCTAGTGTCCCCGGGGGGCTGGGCCCGTGCGCAGGCCTGTCTCACTCAGCGCTCGGCTCACCAACCCACTGACTGGGGGCGAGGGCTGCCCAAGGGTCTTAACTGCCCGAAGGTGGGTGGGGGTCCGCAGCCTGGCCACCTGCTCGGATGGAACGACCACACGTGCCCCTCTGGGCACTGCCAGCTCCATCTCTCGGTTGGTCTTTGCCCCCTTCTGCGGGAGTGGCCAGGGCTGCTTGGGAAAATTAGAAGGGGGTGCCCTTCCCTCCAGATGCTTCCACAGCAACCAGCCGCCGAACACTATCACAACATCCGAGTTCATGAGAGCGAGGCGCTTCATAGCCAGAAAACTGTCAAAGTAACGACAAGGGTGTCTGCCACGTGAGTGGCGCGTGGTGAACAGCTGCAGGGGTGGGGCCTGAGAGCTGGACACGACCTTCACAACCGCACGCGGTGGCCCCAGAGCAGGGAAGGGGGGTCCCTGGGGGGCTGAGAGCTGGACCTGAGCAGCGAGATGGTCCGAGACAAAGGCAGAGCTGGGCCGGGGAGGGCGAGTTAGGAAGGAGCCTTCCGGGCTCTGTGGACGCCGCATGCTGCCTGCAGAAGGAGCGGGGTCCCCATCGTGGGGGTCCGCACGCAGCCGGGGGGCTTACTGAGGGCCCCTCCTATGGGCTGGGTGACGGCACCGGGAACCCTGACACACACGCGTGCAGAGCACGTGTGTACGAGCATGTGTGTGCACATGTGCACACTTGTACATGCTCATGCCTGAGTGAGCACCTGGTCACTAGAACTCCTCCGGGTGCTTATCTGGGTCTCAGAGGCGCATAAGCACCTGGAAATTTTGTCCGTATGATCGTGCATTTTCACATTTTGACAACAAAACAAGCTGTACCACGTCCACAGCACAACACGCAGGAAGTCCAGTGCCACAGAGCTCGGGGGCTGAGCCTTCCGGCAGCCACCGCCCACGTAGGGAGGTCTAGGGGGCACATGGGTGGGGCTCGTTCACCCGGAGGGGGCGTGCCGGTTCTAAACGCGGTAGGCTTGCATTCCTGCAGCAGGGCCAGGACTTCCCAAGCCCCCACCCCGAGTTGTGCTGGTGACCTGCTCCAGGGCAGCTCACACGGACGGGGCCAATCCTGAGGACAGCTGGGAGCCCTGGCCTCCCACACCGGGAGGGGTGGCCCTGCGTTTGTCATCCCAGAGGCCACCCGTCCGGCCATCGCAGCCTCGGGGGCCTCCCTGGGCAGGATGCGTTAGCCCCCACGCCCCCGGGGGTGTTACCCTGGCCCAGGAGCCGAGCACTCCCCACTTGAAGGGGGGCAGCTACGTGAAACACCGTGCTTGGAGTCTCGGAGCCTGGGAGTCCCCCACCTGCTTCCCAAGCCGCCTGATAAAGCGTGGGGAGTTTAAGAAGGGGTTCCCTAGAGAATGGAGGGCAGCCCTGCTGGAAGGGTCCCCTCTTGCCAAGGACCTTCTCCCAGGCTGGGCCGTAGCTGCCCCAAACTCACTTCCGCCTCCCGAGAACCACCGCAGTGCTATTCTGGGGCTTCATTCATTCGGTTCCCGAACCTCTGCCTGAGGCCAGGCCTACCCGGCCCCTCCACAGTAGCCTGCAAAGAATAACACAGTCCCCAGGCTCCTCTGAAATGACCCTCAGCCTCCTCTGCACCCTGACCCCAGGGGCCTGGCCTAGGCCTCACCGCGGGGCCCCAGCCTCTCCTGAGCTCAGCTGGGCTGCCCTGGGAGACCCGGGGAGCATTGGGTTCCTCCCGAAGCTGGGACGTCCAGCAGCCTGACTGGGACCCGCCACCCACACAGCTACACTGGGAGGCACCAGCTGCCCTGTCTCTCTGGGCCTGCACAGTGACAGAGGGGTTCAGGCTCGAGCCCTCCCAGCGGCTGGGTGGGGGACGCTTCGTTGCCCCACCCGACGCCCCGACACGATAGTTCAGAGAGGAGGAATTTCACATTGCAAAGTGCATCGTCTCACCTCCCTCACTCTAACGCACCCTTCAACTCACAGCACCCGATGGCACCAGGATCCCGGGCCATCCTGCTCGGTAGGGTGGTCACTCGGGAAGGACAGCCCTGATTTTGCATCTCCAGACCAGAGGCGAGGCCAAGCTGTAGGGCTGGGGGTTCAGCCCCTGCCCAACAAGAGGCTCCTGTGGGGAGGAGTGGGTGCCCGCCGGCAGGCGCCGCAGGCTGTCGGTCTGTCTGTCTCTGCGCTCACACACAGAGTTCAGTTCCTGGTTTCCCTGGGAATGCAGGGACCCTCAGACAAACTCCACCTAATGGCTGCTGCGTGACCTCGGAGCGGGGGCGTTCGCAGTTGGAAGCCGGGTTGTGGGAGAGGCCGGTCCACAGGCAGGAGGGCAGGTCCCTCGCATGACACTCTGGGCCAGGCAGGGCGGGAGGGCTGTGCCTTCAATTTGGGCACAGAGTCCCGCGTGGGCCTCTCCCGTTTCTAATCTAAATAAACGGCCGGGACAGAGAAGTCCGTCGGAAATTTAGGGGAGCAGTGAGCCCTGGGCTTCCAGGGAGCAGAGCTCTGCGAGCAGCTGGGATTCGCGTTGTAAATAAGCTGACAAGTGGCCGGTGAAATTTATTGCCACGCCGCATAAAACAAGACGCCACCGAGCTCCAGACGGGGCGAGAGGACACAGAGCAGCCACCGCGAGCTGCGGAGGCTCTGAGAGGACCTCGCTATGACCACGTCGGCCGCGCTCCCAGGGACGCCAGCCACTGTGCAGACTGCGTCTTGGGGTGGGGCAGGGTGACGCGGCTGGCCTTGGGCCCCAGAGCCCTGGGACCCTGAGAACCATGCTGGGGCAGCAGCGTCCTCCCTGGGATCCAGGGGGCCACCCCCAGCCACCGTGGGGGGTAACTGCAAAAGTGGGGGACGAAAAAGAACATACTTTGAAACCAGCCCTAAAAATAAACTGAGAAAGAAGAGGACGTGTACAGCCTAGTGGCCCCCATGGAGACACGACTGCCTCCCTTCACACGGAAGGCAGGACGGGAGCCTGGCAGGAATTCGGGGACAGCCGCAGAAGGGGGTGTGAGGCACGGGATCATAGGTCCCCGCGGGAGCCCCCAGGCCGGCCCACGAAGGATCCCCCCGGCGGCATCGTGGAGAGACCCCCGACCGCACTGCCAGGACAGACGCTGGGAAGCGGCCTCTCGTTCCCTGTTCAATTTCTACGTCTCTGCAACCGAATCCCACGGAGCCCACACTTCCTTTTCTATGAATTAAGAGCGACATTCACTGCACCTCGTCTTCCAACCCCACTCGAAACCTCTGGGCCAGGAGAGGCTGAGCGCCCGCAACAGCTCTCGGGCTGGGCCTGGCAGGTGGGCGGTTTGCCTTCCCCCAGGAAATGTACCTGCCACACCAAAGGGTCTTTCTTCCCCCACCTGGGGCTTTGCCACACATTCTGAATGATTTCAGATCATCTGAGGCAAGGGCTTGAAAGGAGGAGACCTCCGGTGTCGTCCAGTGTGACTGCCCCCTCACTGCAGGCAACCATGGCGGCCCCACTTCCTCCCTCTGGCGAGGGCCGCATCGGCCCGACTTCCCCAGGGCGCACACACACGCACGGGCAGCACGCACGGATTCGGGTGCTGGCACCAAGGCAGGACACACACCCTGCAGGCGCGGGGTCCGGGGTGGCGGCACAGTGGGCTTCTGGGGACAGATGCTCATTTTCCTCTTCCAACTTAAAATCCTTCCGACTATCAAAGCGAGCCCAGAAACCACCAGCGGTATCAAAAGGCAAACTACGCACTCCAAAGCCCGGCACAGGCCTGCCTCGGGCCAGATAAAGTCAGGATTTGCAACACAAACTTGCAAAGCAATTATTGTTACCAAAGTCGAAACTCACAGATTGGAGAGAGCAAAAGAAATCAATGATAATTAAATTCCTCTATAAACACAGCCTGACCCTCTGGGGGCTCTTAGCACGCAACACTGTCCAGAAGTCGGCTCTCATTACAGACAAAACACACGGCTCATTCCTGGGAGGGGACCAGACCAAATAAATCTTTCTGCCGCTAGCCTTTGTTACATCCTAAGTTACCATGTTTCAGAGAGTGGATGGGGCGGCCGTGCGCTGGGGAGTGCTAGGGACGCTAGCAGACAGCGGGGAGATGGCAGGAGCTGTCATTCACCTGCGGGACGGCCCCGCCCCGGGTCAGACACGCTTGCTCTGTCTCGGAGTGGGGCTGGGGACCACAACGCCTGCAGGTGCCCCTGTGGCCTCCCTCCCTGGGACAGAGACACCCACTGAGCCCCCAGGGCCCGTATTATCGTGCAGTCACTTCCCGGCGACCCCAAGCCCCGTGTGGCCAGAGTACAGAAATCTCACGCCGTCCACTTAAAGCCACGCTACACTCTATTCCCAGCAGCTTCTGCAAGCCAGACACACCCGGCATGTGTTGCTGGACTTGTCTTGGCGCGGAACTAGCATGGTCCCGCTGTCCTCGCGGTTACAACCACCTGCGGCTCTTGTTCAAAATGCCAACTCCGAGGCCCCCGGGGCAGTCGGGACACCAGCTCGGTCCTTCTGTGGCTCAGAGACCAAGAGAACAGGGCTGCCCTGGGGCCACAGCGGTGAGCCGGGCTGGCTGTGGCTCGACCACATGTGAGTCTCGGGGCATCTCTGAGCCTCGGGGCCCCCATCTCTGACGGGGATGACAGGCCTTGCTGGGCTGCTGCTGGGAGCCCAGGCTCAATGACTCCACATTCCCACGTGCTCTGTGGCCGCTTCTCTGGGGCAGCTCAGGGCGCGGAGGTGGGATCTCGGGAGCAGATGCGTGGCTTCCCTTCCAGGGCTGCCGCGGGGGACCCAGGCCCGGAGCTCCCTCCCTGCCCTCTGCCCGATCCCTGGTCCGCCACCTGCGGGTGGGGCAGGCTCAGCCGCCGTGAGATGCTCAGAGTTGGGCCGGGTGTGGTGAAGCTGAGGTTACCCCCAACAGACCTCCCGGCACCCTGGCTTTGGGTCAGCCTCTAACTCTGGGCCCTGCCTGCGCGGACAGCCCGGGGCAGGTGGAGAACTGCTCCCCGGCACCCCCCTTTGTAAGTAGGGCCGGAGCCCTCCAGAAGGTTCCTGGGCACCTGCTGCCTCGTCCTTACCACATCCCAGGAGGGCAGGTCCAGAGACTGACCAGGCCCGAGGTCCCAGCACCAGCCCCCCGGTCCCGCCCGCTGCCCTTGCGGTGGCCCTGGACTCCCACAGGGTCCCTGGGGAGACCACAGAGCACCAGGGCAGATGGCCCTGGCCCCCACTTGCACCGCGGCTCCTACCTGTACGGCTGCTCCCCGGTGTGTGTTCTCAGGTGTCTCGTGAGATTTGCTGATCTGGGGAAGATCTTCCCACAGTACCTGGAGTGGAGGAAGGGGGAGGCGAGGGGCCATTAGGGAGCCTCACTCTGCTGTTCCCGGAAAAGCTCCCAGTTTAGCATCTCACACCTGGTGCGCGGGTGGCCCTGCCCAGCACCCAGGTTCCCAATCTCTTCCTCAGCCCCGGAGCCCAGCCTCAGTTTCCAGACACCGGCATGGGCTGGCCCTACCCCGGAAGTAGCTCGGCCCCTGGCCCAGCAGTGGACAGAGCCGGCCCAGACTGGCTGGACGGGCCTGCACCAGCTGGTGGGGTGGCCGGAGTGTCCTTCCCAATGCCGTGGAAACTGGCAAAAGCTGCCGCGCTGGCGTCCTGTCCCCTCCCGGGCTGAGGTGAAACACCGACCAGCACACCGCAGCCTCCGTCCTTCCGAATTCAGGCGGGCCTCGCGAGGTGGCACTGTCTCAACCTCACTTGAGCACAGCTTGGAGCGCAGGGGAGACCCCCCACTTATCTGGGGACAGTGGCCTCCAGCAGCTGCGCTTCCCTGCGGCCACGGCCCTGAACTTCCCTGGAAGCACGAGTTCACGGCCACCTCACGGCACCATAGCCCCCGCCAGGCCGCCCTGCCAGCACCTGGGTGCCGCACCTGCAGGTGTACCGCTCCTTGCCCTTCCTGAGGATGGGGTCCGAGAGCGTCGGGGGCGGGGACCGGAAGTTGAAGGGGTGGTGGGGGAGGGGCTGCAGGGAGCTGCCCGCGTCGGCTTTCATGGCCGTGAAGCTCTCCAGCTTCTCTGTCATGGTTTCGATGGCTGACATCTGTTGGTGCAAGAGGGGACAGGTTATGAACTGGGCGAGCTGTCCCGTCTTCCACCCTCACGGGCACCCGGGAGCCTCAGACTGAGTATGGCAGTGTGCACTCAGGTCACTGGAGCCAGGGGCTCCTGGCATCTTCTTGGCCACTGGGTTGGATTCTTTCGCATTCTGTGGCCAGCCCTGCTCCAGTGTGTCCCTGTGTGCCCTGTTTCCGTCTAGCATCTGGCCCGGGAACTGGAACTGACCTCGACAACTGGCCTCTGCCTGGCTTGGGTGGGACTGGGGCACAGCAGACCACGGATGTTGGTGACTGCCCAGCCCTTATTTTGACCCAGGCCAGCAATGCCCAGCTGGCTTGATCCCTGGCCAGCACTCCTGATTGGCCAGTTTGGGTTAAACTCAAAATCACTCCGCATTTTTTTGTTCCGTTTTGTTTTTTAGTCTTGAAAAATAAAGAGTAACCTGAATCTCAGCTTAAAATACACATGGCAGGCTTGAGGAGGCACTGCCGCCAGGTGGCATGCGCCGTAATTGCAGGCAAAGTGCTAAGGAGGAATTTGGTCGCCTCTAAGTGACCAGATCTCATGAACGAAATATCCAAAGTAGTAATGCCCACGGTCACACGACCCAGGGCAGGTTGACATGGGCAGAAAGCGCTGCTTCTCTGCTTCCTAGCGATGCCACGGCTTGCTCGAGGACAGGGGAGCGCAGATTGGGCATTTCCCCCCACGGGCTGAGTTCTTTTACTTTTTTTTTTTTTTTTTGAGACAGAGTCTCCCTCTTTTGCCCGGCTAGAGTGAGTGCCGTGGCGTCATCCTAGCTCACAGCAACCTGAAACTCCTGGGCTCAGGCGATCCTCCTGCCTCAGCCTCCCAAGTAGCTGGGACTACAGGAATGCGCCACCATGCCCGGCTATTTTTTCTATATATTTTTAGTTGTCCAATTAATTTCTGTCTATTTTTAGTAGAGACGGGGTCTCGCTCTTGCTCAGGCTGGTTTCGAACTCCTGAGCTCAAACAATCCGCCCGCCTCGGCCTTCCTGAGAGCTAGGATTACAGGCATGAGCCACCACACCCGGCCCGGGCT
Source organism: Propithecus coquereli (assembly GCF_000956105.1). Taxonomy (NCBI): domain Eukaryota; kingdom Metazoa; phylum Chordata; class Mammalia; order Primates; family Indriidae; genus Propithecus; species Propithecus coquereli. The sequence goes on from NW_012153696.1 coordinate 251,449, forward strand.
GAGTTCTGATCAGAGTCCCAGACTGTGTCTCCGTCCCGGCGACAGGAGGGGAGGGTGCTGGCGAGCCGCTCAGGTGTCAGCAGCGCCTCTCCCAGCCCCCGCGCCCCTTGGCAAGCGGGAACAGCTCCCAGATGGCGGTGGGCCGCCTTGTGAGTGCCTGCTGTGCTCGGGGCCCCTGGGAGGCTAGGCAGGGGGCAAGGAAGAGCTCTCATTACACCCAGAAGGTTAACAAAAGGGATGAAAACTCTGAACCTCAGCTCTCGTCACCAAGCCTGTCAGTGGTAGACCAGTGTCTCCAGGGCTGTGGCCGGCCCGCAGCAGGCTGCCTGCAGGCCACACGCTCCAGCGGTGGAGACATTTTGCTATGTGGGGAACGACCGACTGGTTACAACAAAAACACCCTGAGTGGAGCTAATCACAGGAAATAGCGTCCGTCCGCTGTGGCTGAGGCCTCCCCTGGCCCCTTGCCGGCTCTGTCCAGGCCACACTGCCACGGGGGAGGCATGCGTCCCTCATCGAGAGGCACAGTGCTTCTGGCCTGTCCCCTCTGATGGACAGATGGAAACTGCCTTGCTCCCTGGGCCACCGACCAGCCCCTCATGAGCCTCTCCACAGCCTGGACGATGGGTCCCCAGGGTGGCGCTGAGGCCCTGGACACACAGGCTGCTGCCCACCTGCCCGGGGGTCTCGGTTGTAGCCCTGGAACACTCCCCTCCACCCCAAGGCTCCGCAGGACCCCCAGAGCTGTTAAGGGACCGCACCCAGGCAGGACCACCTCGCCCTGCACCCGGGGGCTGCACACCCGCACGTCGGGCCTCAGAAGCGGAAGGGTCTGGCGGTGGCGCTGCCGGGCACCTGCGTGGTTCGGGCTAATTTAGTGACCTCCCGTGCTCTGTAGATGCCGTTAGCTATCCGGCACTTTCTCCCGACCTCAGGCCATTTAATTTGGTGACTTACTGATAGCCTCTCCCCGGCCTCCTCTTGTGTCTGGGCCCACGGGGCAGGCAGCGGGGCGTGGGCAGGAGGCAGAGTGGGCAGCCACCCCCCGCCGGGCCTCCCTTCCTTGGGCCTGGGTGGGCCTCTGCTGCCCGCCTGCTCCACCCGATCAGATGTTCCCGCCGAGCTCCCGCACAAACACAAACACAGGATGCGCCTGGCCGGCCTGTGGCTCTTTCCAGCCCGTCCCGAGGAAAATCACGGGAAGTTGTTAGCCCAGCGCCATGGCCCCAGCGAAACAATGGGAGGCGCTAAGTTTAGCTGTGAACTCAGCCCAGGCGCAGGTTTCACAAACCGGAGGGGGTCGTCCCACGCGGGAAAAGCCAGAGGGAACAATGCCCGTCTGGGTCTGGGGGGGCCGGTCCCAGTGCAGCCCAACCCTCCAGGTGGGGCCGGGGAGAGCGAGGAGCAGCCTGAGGCTCTGGAGGGCTCGGCCCCAGCAGTGAGGGCGGGTGGGCGTGGGGGCTGGGAATGCCAGACTGCCCTGGCCTCGATGCCCAGCCCCACATGGCCCACCGCGACCCTCCCCGAGGAGCCGGCAGGAGCACCCCAGGCTCACTGGGGTCTGCGCCGCCCACCCAGACTTTGGGGCTCTCCGGGAGCATCTCCTTCCCTGAGCCCCACTCCCCTCCCTGCGGATGGCCTGGCCTCCCTCTGGGTCACGTCCGACCCCTGCCTGCCCCGGGGCCTGCTCCATGTCCCCACACACTCAGGCCCCACCTCTCTTCTGGTCTTTTCATTTATCAACGAACACACTCAGGTCTTGCGCCCCCAGAAACGCCGCCTCCCTGTGGTGCCACCGGGGCTGCTGCCCTCACGTTCGGAATTCCCGGACTCTCTCCGTGCCAGCTCTGTCCACTCCACTGGACCTCTTCCCCCTCCGGGAGCCACAGGCCACGGGTCAGGGCCACCGTTCTCCAGCCCACAGTGGCCCTGGGCCACAGGGAGAGAACCCTCCTCTGCCTTGGCGTGTGGCGTGGCCTGGACGGGAACTCGGGCTGCCCCATCGCAGAGCCCCCGTGCTGCCGCGGGCAGTGTGTGGGGTCCCAGGGGTCCCCCGGCCGCCCGCCGCGGGTTTTACCTGGGGGTGGAACAGCAGTGGGGACGGCCGCAGGTACTTCTCCTTCAGGACTCCCACGGGGTCCGTCACCTTCCGCTTTTCTACCCTGCTGGACAGCAACACAGAGGGTTACGTACCCCACCGAGCCACCGCCCGCCGGGTGCCCATCTGTGCCCCAGTCGGTCACGAGATTGGGAAGCGGGGCCTGGCCAGGGCTACCCTGCCAGCTCTCACCTGAGTCCTGTCGGCCTTGGGGACATCAGGGCCTGGTCCACTGACTCGCTTGCACAGACCCTCCCAGCCACCACCTGCCCCTCAACACTCTCACACGCTCCCCACGCCTGCAACCCCGAGTACCCCAAACCACCCCAGCTGCTGACACCTGTGCCCGTCGTGAGTGCTTAATGCTGGAGCCTAGAACCTTCTCTGACGGCCCCACACTGTGCACACCAGCCCCCGCCAGCTGGCCGCCAGCCTGCGTGGGTGGCCCGGTGTCGGGCACCTAGACTCCCCTGCAACAGGGCGTGGCTCTCCCTGGGGCTGGATGTTCACAGCCCGACCTCCGGGGAGTGGGCTCTGCCCACGCGTGTGGATAACTGTGAGTGACCAGCAGGCAGTTTTCCTGAGGACATCGCCAGGAACCCCCACGGCAACCTGGCAGGGCTCCGCCTGAAACCCTGAAGGCTGCCAAAAATGATCATTCCAGAATCATCCCCAATGCCAGTGACAACTCTGTTGACTTAATTATGAACCAAATCTCCCATGGAAAACAGGCTGTGGTGGGGCGTCCACACGTCCCTGCCCTGACCGCAGGACTCCAGGGCTGCCCCCGCCCCGGTGGGGGCAGATCTGTGTCTTCCCTGGCGTCGAGGAGGCTTTGGCAAACCTGTCGCTCCCCAGACACGTCCCTCCTGCAATGGCATCTCCCGGCCCAGCGGGTTTGCCTTATTCACTATCCTCGCCAGGCTCTGGTCTCGCCTCACTCCCGCCTACAACTCTGTGGTCTCTGCTTCTCCGCCCTCCAGGGCACCCGGACGGGAATGTGGCGGATGAGGTGACCGCAGGAGGGGATGGGCCACAGGAAGAAAACACAGCCCCCCAGGTGCGCATGTTGGGGGCTAACCTGGGGCAGGAGCCCCCTACCAGGGCCCGAGGCTGCAGGTAACCCGCGGAGACCTTGACCCTGGTCCAGGAGGGGAAGGCAGAAGGAAGGGGCTGTGTGACCCGTGGGGAAGGTTCCTTCCCAGGGGTTAGAGTAAACCACCAACACTGGGCTCTGGGAGGTGTGTGGGAAGGTCACTTGGAGGGTCTCTCTCTCTGCAGGGCTCGATGGAGGCCCCGTTCAAAGCTGGACTGTGGGATTCGAGCTTTTGAGGGAACGGTCTAGGGTCGGTGGCACCAGCCCAGAGGACGGGACCCGGTGGGGGCAGAAGGGCTTTGCTCAACGTGACGAGGGCTCTCACGTGTGACTCTCTGGCCCAGGGAAGTCAGATGGAGCCACGTGGGTTTGTACCCTCCTGCCTTTTCCTGAGCCGTGTCCCCTGGCGTCCCTACTAGCCTGTGCCCTCGGTGACCAAGCAGCAGACCCCAGCTGACCCACAAGGGACGAGCGTTTTGCCAGGATGCTTTGGTTTCGTCACTGTGGCGGCCGTGGGGCCACCTTGGAGGGAAGCCGTGCTCGGGCGCTTTGCCGGTGTTTCCCTCAACGGGAAACCTCCCCTGAGCCGTCTGTGCGGCAAGGTGAGTTGGGGTCCAGGCAGCCCCGACAGCAGGATGAAAGCTGGGGACACACCAGCCTCGGAGGGCTCCTCGGAAAGCCAGGGGCGGGGGCCTTCCCAGCCTGACTGTGGGCTCCTGCCGCTTCCAAGGCCCTGGACTGAGCCACAGGAGGGTGCGGAGGACGCAGTGGAGGGGAGGCCACGGGGTGCTCTGCAGTGAAGGGCAGAGTCGGGGGAGGTCCACACAGACCTTCGTGCATGCCTTCGGGCTCATTCCGGGGCCTCGCAAGAAGGTTCTGTCTGTGGGTCTCCGATCATCCCACTGGACCTGGCCCCCCGGGGAGCAGCTCTGGCTTCCCTGGCACCTCTCGTCTTTATCTCCTGAGAACCCACAGACCAGGTGTGACCGCCTCACCTGCAGGCCTCTCTTGGAGGTATGGCCCGTCCCCATGTCCCCCTGCTGTGGCTGGCCCTGAGGGGGAGCAGGCACGCCAGCCTTCAAGCGCTGCCACATGCTCGCTGCGCATGAGTGCACGCCTGCTCACGTGTGTGCGCACGTGCCCTCTCTCGTGGGCCCACATCAGATGCAATGGCCAAGCCTACCCACCAATCAGACCTCTGCTTAGGGCCACCTGCCTGGTGTCTCCCTTACGCAGGGGGGTGAAGTCGGGGGGGTTGTCTGGGCTCAGAGAGGCCCAGGCAGGCAGGTGGATGTCCACGCTGTTGTCTGTGCAAGCAAGGCAACCACACGTGTCCGGGAGAACCTGTCCTGGCCCCACAAACGTGGCCCCGGCCCGGTGCCCACCACAGGCACAGCCAAGCCAGGCGACCCTCCCAAGGGATGCAGGGGGCCGAGAGTGGAGGCCCTTCCCCGAGGCCAGCAAAGGTGGAGGGACAAGCTTCGAGGGCGTTTGAGACAGACACCACCGTGCGGAGCCCGCCCGGCTCAGAGGTGGCCAAGGCCCCTGGGGACGGCGGGTGAGGGCGGGGCATGTTAATACCTGTAGATGGGGTCCATGAAGAAGGGGGAGGGCTTGGCGTAGTGCAGCGAGGGCTGCTGGGGCACGTGCGCCGGGCACACCTTGGGCAGCCCCTCGCCGGGCCCCAGCTTCCGCTCGCCGTAGACGTGGTTCTTCCGGGGCTCCCGCCCGCCCCCGTTCTGGCTGGCGCGCACCCGGCTGCCGATGCTCAGGTCCAGCGGCTGCTCCTCGCCGGGTGCAGGGGCCGGGGTGCCCTTGGGCGCGGGCAGGACGGGCCTCGCCTCCTTTGGCTTGGTGGTGAGATCGAAGGGGCACTCGGCGCTGGGGCCGCCCACCTTGAGGGCGTCCCGGGGCGACTGTGGCTCGGCCTTGACCAGCAGGTTGTGGGCGAGGGCGCGGTCCGTGAAGGGGTAGAGGGCGTGGGGGAAGTTGGGCAGCAGCTGGAAGGGGAACACGGAGTGGTAGGGCAGCGAGCCCAGCTTCTTCTCCGGCATGCCCATGAAGCCCGGCCCGAAGTACTTCTCCGCGATGGACGCGATGGCCTTGATGGAGTCGCCGGCGGCGCCCGACGACGTCAGCAGCTGCTCGTCGGGGGGCAGGAAGAAGGAGTGCTGGGAGTAGAACACGGGCACCTCGGCCACGCTGCTCGGGGGACCTGGGGGCGCCGAGCCGCCCCCGAACTCGGGCTTGCCCTCGGCCGGCTTGCTCTCGCCCTTGGCCTTGTCGGGGTTGCTGTCCACGTCGCTGTCCAGGTCTGAGCCTGTCCCCGTGGTCGTGTCCAGGTCGGTCCCCGTCGTGGTGTTGACGTCCTCAAAGTCGCTGCCGTCCGACACGTCGCTGCCCCGCGTCTTGAGCTTCCCTACGCACGAGTCCTCCAGACGGCCCTCGAAGTCCACCCCCGGCCCCGCGGCGGCCGTGGTGCCCTGGCTGCTGCTGCTGACGGCAGAGACGAGGGGCAGGGCGGGGGTGCCCAGGGGGCTGGGGAGCTTGGCGTCCTGGGTGTGGTTCAGGGGGCTCTTGAGCAGCGGCGTGGGAGGTAGCAGAGGCGGCCGGGGGTACAAGGACGGAGGGAAGATGCCCGGGAAGCCGGGCGTGAGTGCAGGGAACGCCGGTGGCGCCGTGGAGAAGGGCAGGCTGCCCGGGTGCGGCCGGGAGGGGAAGTAGTCGCCGAAGCCCAGGCCAGAGTGGTTGAGGCTGGCGGAGGGCTTCGCCTTGTCCAGCACGGGGCCAGGGGTCAAGGGCAGGCCCGGCGCGAAGATGCTGCCCGGCGCGTACTGGCTCTTGCCCTCGCAGAAGCGCCGGTGCTTGTTGAGCGAGGAGGTGGTGCTGAACATCTGCCCGCAGTCCTTGCACTTGATCTGCGTGCGGCAGTCGGCGTGCATCCGCTTGTGCCGGCACAGGTTGGAGAATTGCGTGTAGGACTTGTGGCAGACCTCGCCTAAAACGTCAGCAGAAAGCAAAGACAAAGGCGTATGAAATTACAGGGAAGCCCTGCGCTGGCGCCAAAAGCCGTCTAGGGGTGTGTGTGCCTGTGCGCAGTGTATGCATTTGTGCTGTGCACGTGTATGTGCACGCATGTGCATGTGTGTGCGTGCATGAGTGTCCATGTACATAAGTACACGTGTGCTTACGTGTATGTGTATTCTGTGCATGTGTGTGTACATGTGTGCACATATGTGCATGCATAAACACGTGTGTCTGTGCATAGCCCCACCCTGGGGGCCTCAAATGACCAGCAGGGACCGGGCCTTTCCCTGGGGTGTCTGGGCTGGCGTGGCCAGTTCCCGCCGTGCCTCAACCTCCCCTGTTGGAAAACGGGGTTGCCATTGCTACCTGCACCCTCCTTCCCCAGGGTAGTGCTAATTTGGGAGCCAAGATGTTCAGAAGTCACCGGGGAAGGGGTGACTGGGCTGGGTGAGGGCGGAGTGAAGGCTCAGAGTGTCCCCGCCTGCCACATCACTGACGGCCACGCAGCAGGGGTGAGAGGAGAGCATCGGCCACTCGGGAGCGTGAAGTGCTCCCTCCTCCCCTCTCTGTCGCAGGCCCTGCGCATCCAAGGAGAGGAGAGGGCAGCCGTGGGGTGACAGAGAGTCCTGGGGGTCTCAGTGGGCCCTGAGCTGGGGAGTTCAGGCTTTGGGAGCACAGTTCCTGGCGGTACTTGGCCACTGGCTCCACGTTTGAGAAAACTGAAAATCCTACTGCCAGGGACCTCCTCAAGTTGGGATGGAGGAGGCAGTGTCACCCGGCTGCTGACACCAGCATCTCCTCCCTACAGCAGAGGTTGGCGCCTCCTGAGCTGCGCCAGGACCCAAGGCCCAGTGGCCCAGAGCGGCCATTTTCCCAAAGGCCCATGAATGGGGCCAGAGGCCACCAGCTTGGCTTGCTCCTCGTTTTTCTAACAAAAAAGGGAGGAACACGCACGCACACACACACACACACAAACACACACACACACACATACACACACGCGTGTGCACGTCTCTCTCTGCGGGACAATCTGCTTCCGAACACGGCCCGGTGGGAACAATGATTTCGGCTGCTTTCTTCCCGCCACACACCCTCGCGCCTGAGCACGTACTATTCTAGCCGGCGCTCTCTCCGACACTGTCGTGCTCTTTAATCACGGTATCTATTTATATTAACTGCTCTGCCTTCCTGCCCGCCTGGCACCGTGGGGCGTTTCCGAAGCTGAAGGGGGAAGAACTGCCTCCTTTAATCAAGTCTGCCCGCTTTGGGGCGCTGGTGGAGGGGCTGCTCCACAGGCGAGGTCTGTCACCCCTCAGGTCACCCGTCTGGCCCTCAGGGAGGCGCGCAGGCCAAATGGCCCAATGAGTGACACCTGGCTCTGTCCGTGGTCCTCGTCAGTGGCCGCTGCCACTCTAACTCGGAAAGACTGGCCGAGGGGCCTCCTCCCCCAAGCTGCTTGGGGAGGGGCCGCGGCTGTGCCCGGGCTCAGGGACCCTCGGTTTCCACCCATCACTCACGTGACGTAGGGTCCTACGGTGGGTGGGGCTGCAGACACCCTGGGGCTGCAGAGAGGGCTCAGGAGACCAAGGCTGCCGGAGGGGCAGGTCCCGGGCCCTGGGGGTGGCCCGTGGCTGGCTCGGAGCCCACGAGGGGAGGCGGCGCCTGCAGGGGCGGAAGAAGCCATGGTGCCTGGTGCAGGGAGCCCCCGGGCCCTGCCAGGGTGGGAGGGTCCTGGCCTAGTGCGGGTCCGCAGGCTCTTCATCGTAGGCTGTCTGCGTGAATGCACATGCACTCGCACACTTGCACACTCGCAGTGCACCGACCCACGTGTGCACACGCACACACACATGCACACTTATTCCTGCAAGGTCCTCTGTGGACACGAGCCCAGGAGGAGACTGCCTGCTTCCCGCCTAGATACGCTTTCTCTCTCCCTCCCTCCCCTCCCCTCACACAAACACACACACACACACATACGTGCACACCCCCCAGTGCACGCTGAGCTCCCAGTGGGAGACACGTCAACGCAATGACCGTCCCTGGGTCTGTGTGGTCAGTGAGGCGGGGGCTTGGGGGCGTCCGTCTGCTGTGCGGGGCTGTGTCACCCAGCGGTGGACACAGAGTCCGCATGTCGGTCCTGCACCACCGGGCGCTCCCTCCTCGAAGGGGCCAAGTCATCTGGACTCCTCCCGCTTGTCTGCGAGGTTTCCTCCCCCAGCCTGAACACAGACCCTCTCGCGGACGCCAGGGGACCGAGGGACGCTGTCCGAGCGCCACAGGGTGCGCGTGGCTTTTCTCACGTCTAATCTCTTTCTAACGGAACGAGTATCCATAAACCCAATCTGGCCACGTTTGGGGTTTTCTATTTGCTTTATCCCCTTAGCCAAAGCCAAGGCACAAAGGGGGCCTGGAGCGCAGACAAGAGGCGCGAGGGCCACGAGCCTCCCCCTGGGCTGCCCTTCCAAGCGGAGTCCTTGCCGCACAGCAGGAACAGTGGCTTGGGCCCGAGTGCTGCGGTTCCTGGAACTCGTGTTATTAATATGACCCAACGGGACTTTAAAACCCTTGTTTGCAAGCCCAGAAAGGCAGTGACGTCTAAACCTATGTTTGATTTTCTTGTTTCCAAGCTTGCTTTAAAACTCCGAGCCATTATTTCCTGCACTGACACGTGCCCGTCCCGCAGCGGGAGGCAGGGGACGCACATCCCCACTCCCCCACCCCCCGCTCCGCCTTGCTCCCCTTGAGCCAGCCCCTTCCAGGGGAATGGACGCTGCCCCGGGGCCGCCCTGATGCTGTCTTTGTGGGGCCTGCACTGAGGAGTGGCCGATAAATGCAAAAGCGAAATTCACGGAGCAGCCAATCGGCGGCTCTTTCTCCCTTTGGCTCCTCAGCTGTGGCCGCCAGTGCACCGCCAAGGCGGGGATCCGGGTCAGCTCTCGCGAGGTGGGCTGGCAGCGGGAGCCCGACAGAGGCCTGGCTGGCCGGCCGGTGTCTCCTCTCTGGGCAGGTGGTCAGTGCCGGAGTGGCCCCCACGCTGGGGGAGCCCGAGAGGTGCGAGGGCAGGGCCAGACGCCCCGAGCCAACACCTGGGCTCTGCGGTGCAGCTCTGGGCACCTGGTTGCTTAACGTCTCTCGGCCTCAGTGTCCTTCCCTGTCAGCTGGGACAGAGGCCCCGCTTGAGGGATTTTTGCGTGATGCTGTGTGATCACTTGGGGGAGACGAGGACTCCACAGACGGAACCCCCTGATGACGTGGGTCCAAGTCCCTGCACTGGCCCAGAAGGCCCTGGGACCTGGCCCTGCTGACCTCTGACCCCTCTCTTACTACCACCGCACTCATGCCCAAACACACCCTGGCCCCAAGGCCCCTGTGCTCACTGCTCTACGCGGAGCCTCCACAGGCACCCAGCGCCCACCAGGGCCCCTCTCTTAGGCCTCCGGTTGAATACGCAGGAGCGGCACCTGCCCCAGCTCTAACCTGTCGCCTTGTTTACGCGGCTGTCCGTCTCCTCCACGGGAGCAGCCCCACCAGGACAGGGGCACGTTTCTTTAGGGCCAGCCCCAGCCCCATAGAACAGCGCTGGACACCCCAGGGGCCCCAGGAGACACCACACTCTGTAAACACCCACTGGGATGGTCACCAGCGGGGCAGGACAGACGATACCCTCTGGGGCTCAGCCGGGGGGGGGCGGTGAACAGAGGTGACGGGGGTCCCTGGGGGAGGGAGGTCCCCCAGCTCCTCCGGCAGGACCTGGACCACTGGGATGGTCCTTCCCGCCACCCACTCCCTCCTCTGGCCAGGAAGGAATAGCCGGCAGGAAAGGCCAGCAGAGAGGCAGGGAGCAAAGCCGGGAGGGTGGCCCTGGGAGAGCTGCCTGGGCCAGGCCGCACGTGGCAGAGGTGTCAGAACCTGCCACGGTGTTTTCTGGACAAACAGGGCCCCTGGATAGGGGCCAGCCGAGGCCCACACGCCGGGGGCCCGGTGGGGGCTGGGCGGGGGCAACTTACATATGAAAGGCTTGACCGTGCTGTGGATGTGCTTGTGCTGCTTCAGGCCCGAGGACGTGGCAAAGGTCTTCCCGCAATCCGGGCAGGCGTGGGCCCGCGCGCCCACGTGCTGCGAGCGAATGTGCCGCTGCAGGTTGCTGGGGTCCGTGAACACCTGGGGAGGGGCAGGAGCCGTTGGCTGGCGCCCTGGCTGGACACCCCCCGTGGCCTGGTCCCGGCCACTGGACTGGAGCTGTGACGGCAGGGCCCTGCCGGTCTCAGCCGACACTCTGCCCTCTGCACGGGCGGGAGGGGACAGGTGTCTGCCCTGGCAATGACCTGCTGAGGTCTCAGGTGAGCCACCAAGCCTCCCCCTGCCCCGGTCTCCCCCACAGTTCCTCAGAAGGCCGGCCGCGAGGCTGTACACACCAGGGCGCAGAAAGTGTTTTTAGGCTACGCGGCTACGACCCCCGAGGGCTGGGCCGGGGAGGCTCGCCCCTCTAGCCCCTGCCCTGCCCGGGTTCTGGTCTTGGCCCTGATCCTTCCCAGCTGTGCCACACGATCTTCTGAGACTCCCTTTCACTCCCAGTAGAAGGTTAGGACCCGAGCAGCCTCAGGGGCATCTAACCCGTCCAGCCATACTTAATCCGAGAACTCGCGGCAGGGCTGTCGGAGGATGGGCTCGACACCTGTCTGCAGCCTCCCACTGTGTCTGGGCTGAGCCAGGGCTCCCGGGGCAGGGCGCGCACGGCCGCGGCAGGAGCACGCGTCCGCGTTACCTTCACACAGTTTTCACATTCGAAGCGCTTGCCGCTGTCGTGGGACATCTGGTGGCGGATGAGGTTGGACTTCCAGTTGAAGGCCTTGGGACACTGGTCACACTTGTACTCGCGCTCCTCTGTGTGGATGATCATGTGCTGCTCCAAGCTGTGCACAGAGGACGGGGGTCACTTCAGGGCCTTCTGCCCGGCGGGGGGAGCCCAGCCCTACACCGCTTTTCTGAGTGGCCCCTCGAAGCCCCCGCCACACTGCTGGGGGATCAGGGCGTGTGCTGGCATCTCTCTGGATTGGCCAGGGGCACGAGGGGCAGAGAAGCCCCCCATGTCAGATGAGGAGCCCTTTCCTTCCCACTCCTATGGTCTGCGTGACCTCAGGGACACCCAGCGTGGACAGAGCCCCCGGCCCCCGGCCTGGCTGCCCTCGGGTTGTTCCTGAGCTGGGGCTAAGCTTGGGCCCCAGAAACAAGGGGTCCAGAGGCCTCAACATTGTCACGAGCCCCACGGTGGGGGTGGCCCCGGGACTCCCGCGGCCAGCCAAGCCAGGCAGGCGCAGAGGCGGCAGGGGAGTCACAGGCGTGTCTCCATCGGGACGTGGGAAGGTGTGGAGCACAGCTGCTCAGGCCACTCCACTAGGACGAGCCAGCAGCTCCGACCCCGCCTCTCCGGGGACACCCTGCTTCTCCTCCGTCCCGGGGACGACTGTTAATCTTCATGAGCAGAGCAGTAATATATCACGGCCCGTTAATTACGGGCCCAGCCATCCATTCAGATCAGAAACGCCTGCTCTCGAGCATCGGGAGATTGTATCTTTTTCCCTGTTGTTAATTGTGATTTATGTGTTTATGTAAAGAAAACACAGACCCTCTTAAGCGGTGCTCACTGCGCAGGCCCCCAGTTGGGATTTGCCCAAACGCTTATTTTCTCAGTCATCTGTTCAGGGTGGAGGGTTTGCGGTCCCCAGGGAGGCGGAGGAGGGACGGCGGTAAGTCCCCAGCAATCACACAGCCGGTTAGGGGCCTGATGGGGTCTGCTCCGACTTTGCGGGGCTGTCCCGCAGGGAATTCTCAACTGCGGGAGGAGGGACGCACGTGGGGAAGGTTCCCGTGGTTCCGGAGCCCTGGGTCTGAGTGTCCCGGCTTCACCCCCACACGGCCCAGGATCCCATCTCTCCTGGGGGCCGCACAGGTGCCCAAGCCCCCCAGGCCCCAGGTCCACACTCCTGCCTGGCCTCCAGGCGGGGAGGGCCAGGTGGGCTGGCTCCCATCTGTGACGTCTCTGCTGTGACGGATGGCTGCCACCCTGTGGGGACCCGGGGAGCCCTGGGTGACCCCTTCCTGCTCCTGCCCACTATCTGAGAAGGAGCTGCTCTCGTGTCCGGGAGGGGGGCCTCCAGGACTCCCTCGGTGGTGGGCACCCGGCCCCATCCCAGTCTGGGACCTTATTCTGGAAGTAGCCGGGCGCTTGGCAGCTGCAGCTCTCAGGATCTCGCCTGTGTTTTACTCTGTTCTAGTTGTCACCACATTGCAGCCCTGACTATGCAGGACCACGGGGTCAGGGGACACCTGTTGAGTGGGCCGGACACACGTCCCCACGGGCGTTTCCACCTGTCCCTGGAGCCCTGCCTGCCAGGGTGGGTGGGGCCGGGGACCAAAGGCCAGCCAGGGAGGAGGAGGGGCGAGGGGACCGGCAGGCGGCACCTGTACTTGTTTGGGAACATCCGCTCGCAGTCCTTGCACTCGTGGGACTGGCCGCCGCCCCCGCTGCCGAGACCCTCAGGCTTGAGCTCCTCCGCCAGGCCCTCGTAGAGCGCGGCTCCCACCGAGCCGCACGCGTACTTCTTGTGGCGCCGCAGGTCCACCTTGGACTGGAAGAGCTCGTCACACTCGTCACAGCGGAACGTGGGCTCCTCTGCAAGACAGAGGACAAGGTGGCCGGCGAGCCCGAGAGCCTGTGCCAGCCGTTCCCGCTGCGCTTCCCGCCAGCCCTCGTCCCGACCCCCAAGGCTGCCCCGGGCCCTGCAGACCACAGGGACGAGCCCCGGGCAGTGCCCAAGGACACGATCTGTGCCTCATGGGGACGCCGAGCTACACCCGAGTCCTGCCTTTGTCTCAGGCGGCCCTGGCGGGCTGAGGAGGCCCCACGCTCGGGAGAGTAGAAGGAAGCCCGGCCAAGTGCTTTGTTTATGAATTAGGAGAGAAAGGACGACAGAGCTCCAATGCATATAATAAATTATTGTCATCAAGGTCAAACAAATTAAAGGGGGGCAGCTATTATTACGTTTACGAGGCAGCATCCTGACCACGGTGCCAAGCCAAACAATCGGCCTGGAGCTGTCATCCTGGTGGGGAGGCTTCTGGGCTCATCCGGCCCCCCTGCCTGCAGCCACTGAACAGCAGCTTCCCACCTGGAGCGGGGCCCCCACAAGACCCTGTGTCCCACCTCAGTCTGGAAAGAGAACAGCTCTTGCCCCTGTGAATTGAACATGCATAGTGTGCTTGTGTGCACCAGGGTGTAAATGCATGTGTGCATCGCGTGTACGAGCGTGCAGCTATGCGTGCACATGCAAATGTGTGCACATAAGTGTGAATGTTCCCGCATATCTGCATCCACAGTTGTGCATCTTTGTGTGAATGTGTGTCTGTGTGGGTGCACATACGTACTCATGTGCATGTATAGGAATGTGTGTGCATGTGTTTCTGTATGTGCACACATGTGTGAATATTTGTATGCATTGGCATATTTCCACACCTGCACACATGTGGTTTGTGTGTGCATGTGTGCAAGTGTGCCTGCATGTTTGGGTAGAGCACATTTGTGTGTTCATGTATGTGCATGCTTTGCTCAAGTGAATGTGCATGTGTTTCTGTGTGCATGTGTGTTTGTATGTTATGTATGCATGTGTGCATGCTATGTATTTATGTTTGTGTGCATGGGTGACAGTGTTTTTACGTGCACATCTGTGCATGTGAATGTGTGAATATGCACACTGTGTGCACGTGTTTGTATGTGCCAATGTGTGTGCAGTTGTGCATACATGAATATGTGTGCACGTTTGTGTGTGCATGAGTGTGTTATGGGAGTGTATCTGTGCATGTGGTAATGTGCATTTTCTGTGCGAATGTGTGTTCATGTGCATTTGTGTGCATGTGTGAATGCGAATTTGGGTGTGTGCGCATGCCGGGACTGGCCTGGTGTCCAGCATGGAGAAGAGCCTGATTAAATCGGCCTGAACCCTGGGTGTAGAGGCTGAGAGGCAGGGGCCGGGGGCACAGATGGAAGAGGATGTCGCCTTCTGTCCCCTCCCCCCATCAGAGAGACCACGGCAACCATGGACCATTTCCGAGTCCCAAGCAGAGGGTGAGCCACTTTGCAGCCTGGGCAGCGCCGGGGTTACCCAGAAGCGTCACCTCCTTGCTGCCTGGAAGGTTCCTGTGCCTAAGAGCTACTCTCCGTATCTGGCCTGGGTCACACCCAGCACCCCTCTTGGTGTGCACTTGGAGCCCCCTAGCCCGAATCGCAGATGCCCCAGGTGGAGACTCACGCGGGGGCCCGGCTCCGATACGCTGCGGCCGAGCACACAGGATGGCGCCACTCAGATACCTGAACGCTGGCCAGATGTGGCTCTCTGTCATGTCTTTGGACAGCGGGGAGTATCTGGAAGGCCAAGAGGAGCCCTGGACACGTGTGTGTTTGGGGCCGACTGGGCAGGCACCGCTGCTGGTCATGATGCACCAAACACCACGACCTGATTATCAGCCCGTGTCCAGGCGCCCTGGCCCTGCTCGCCGCCCCGAGCCTTTGGAAAGCCCTCATTTGGGGGAAAACAAGACGCTAAAGGGAGTAAAGCCGTGGGATGCCCAGGACCTGTGGACCCCACACCTCAGCCCTGCCCTCCCGGCTTGGAAGGCCCCATCCAGACGTCTCCAGGTAAGGCCACGGGCGGAGCTTCCCAGACACCTGCTGAGCAAACCAAACCCCTCTGGGGTGGGCTCACCCTTGAGTGCCAGGAGGAACCTTGGACATGACATGTGGCATGGGGAGGAGGCAGGCAATAAATAAACACACTGCCAGTCTACAAAATGCTGCCCTTGGAATACAATGCATCTGCGAACGCTTTGCAGGACAAGTGTCTACCGGGAAAACACGGAGCGGCCACGCTGACTCCCGAGGCTACTGGGAATGCCCGTGTGGCAGGCCCTGTCCTGGGAGCTCAGCGGGATTCACGCACGCAAGCCTCGCACCAGTCCGGGGCACCAGCGTTTGTATGCTGCTTCAGAACAGGTAAACTGAGGCTGGGAGAGACTGATGAATTCACATGAAGAGGCAGAACAGTGAGTCTGGAGTCCCCACCGTTCAGGGACCCCGAAGCAGGGCCGGCGGCCCCGATTTCCCACCGAGGGCTGCGAGAAAAGCAAGGTGAGAGAGCCAGCACGCAGGGCGCCCACCCTCAACCCCTCTGCAGCCCTTCCCTGTTTTGAGAAATTCGGATTTTCACCAGGGAGCGAGTCCCCGAGTGCTGAGAACACCGTCTCGGGACAGAGCCAACCGCAGACCCTTAAAGCCGCCTGCGGGCTCATTCCAACTTCCCGGGCTGCACGGAGGCTGAGACGGGGCCTCCCACCAGCATCGCGGTTAAGTTAGAAATGCCAGTTTTTGTTTGAGTCTTTTTGGACCCAACGAAGAACAATCATAGAAGTTGAAATTTGGGAACAAAGACAAGAAGAAGTGCCAACCCCACCCACACAACCACTGACTGACCAACTTATTTTTCCACTTCTCATTTAGAATTTGGATTTAAAATGAAAATTTTTGGATTTCCAATGAGAATTCAGTCTGATTTTCACTCTGACGGCATGCGAGGGTCCCCGGAGGTGGTGGGACCAACCTTGGAGACGAACGTGGCCCCCTCTCCTCCGCCCCCTTCACTGCATGGACTCAAGTCTGCCCCGTCAAAGGACAGAGGACAGGCTGGTGCCGAGGGCTGTGGACGAGTCTCCCAGGTGTCTTCCAGGCAGATAGGCCGGCCCTGATACACCCCCAGGGCCCACGGGAGCGGGCGGGAAGGGCGGGCACAGCTCATGGCTCCCAGCACAGAGAATTTCTGTTGTAAAGAAATACTGAAAGAATCTGCCCTATCGCAGCAGCGTGTAGCGTCCTAGCGCACTCTCTCCGTCCCACACGTCTGCACAAAGCGCGCTCACTGCATCCTCTCGCCCTCGTTTGCAGAGAGGAAGGGCGAATCATTACAAACCTTTCCAAAAAGCAAACAATATTTGAATGGAAATGATTTTCTTCATTTTCTCCCAAGAGCGAGAAGTTCTCAGAAAGAGAACTCTTCCCCTCTCCACCGTAGCATAAACACAAAATCAGTCGCCGGGAGGGATCTGAACGTGGCTTCCCTCCGGTCTGCAGCACTTGGGTGAGAAACAGGCTTGCGTTTCTTTGCAGAACTGTGGCTCTGCAGGAACCTTCCAGCCCCAGCACTGCAGGGCACACGCTCTACTCTGCCCCATGGGCTGGCAGCCAGGCCCTCCATGTCGTCCACAATACCTGGGCGCAGTCCCCAGCCGAGCACAAAAACTAGTGGCTGGAAACGAACCCTCCGCACTGGAGTCTGGCGCAGGCTGGGGCTCTCACTCTGCCTCCCCCCTGCGACCAACTCAAGTCACGCCACGCGGCTGGCCCTGCGTTTGTCAGGTCTGTGCCTCGCTTGTCTGTCTCGAGTTCCATCAGCAACTTTCAGGACAGAGCAGGAACGCAACAGAAAAATACATCCGCACCTAATGGCCCGGGAGAGCTGAGGGGTTCGCAATTACGTGGCATCTACGTGCTGGTCTCCCAGACCGGGGGCTCAGCAAAGTCCCCGAGCTTCTTCCAATCCCTGCAGTGATAAGGGGCTGGCTCCATTTGGCCGGGGTCTGGATAAAAGATTTTTATGATAATTATCTTAGTGAGGAACATTTTTGTATTTTCTTTCTGTGCGATTCAGAGTTTAACTGGGGGGGGGGGGGCTGCCACGGAGGCACGACCTTGACAGAAAAGGGCAGGAAAAGTCAAATATTTGATGTTGGACTGTTCTGTGTAGAAAGCAATTAGCCCGCAAACGTCTGATAAATTATTAGGAAAATGTAGATGTTGGCTATTTAATATCGGGGGTTGGAGCAGGGTGGAGAGCAGGAATCGAGGTTTTTCTTAGAAAAACCTTTTGGAAGAAAGAAATTTCATTACACAAATGAAATTCCTCGGTCAAGCGCTCTCCGCACGTCCAGCAGCTTTGTCTTTGGCGCTCTCCCGGGTTATCCAAGACACGCGGGTCTGTTCAACAATTGTTCTAAGGAAAACGAGACCTCGCCCCCCTGCTGCCCAGATCTCGGCAATTTATTTTTCTTTTCTCAACGGCCTAATTAAAACCAAACTTTAGAGGAGAGTACAGACAGGATCCGGCTCATAAAACCGTCCTTCTGAGGCGATTTCCCTTCGGACAGCTCACGGACATCAGGCGCTATGGCGCGAAGGGGCCACACTGATTCTGGGCCACACTGGGCAACCAAAAAGGTAAATTAAGGCAGAGTTCTGTGTCTGGTCTCAGCCTCCCTGCTAATGCCAGGGCCAGCTTCCTGGCCGAGGCAACGCCACTCCTTCACCGTGAAATGAGAGTGGGTCCTGGGAGGAACGTGCCGTGAATGATGTCAGCCGTGAGTCCCGGTGTGCTTGCGAGGACGGCAAGGAGGCACGACGGGAGACTCCAACCGCCTGCCTTTCTCCAGCACGAGCTGGAGTCGCCAGCTCCGGAAACGGCTCGAAGGGGAGGCTGCTGCTCCGTTATGTGGGGGTCTCGTCCAAAGAAAAGAAGTTGGACGCGAACCCTGCAGCCACCGGCTCAGCGGGGCTGGCGGCTCGGTCCCGCACTGCCCAAGGAGCCTTCCCCAGCCGCCGCTCCAGTCGACAGGGTGGGGGCAGGGAAATAAGTCTGTATCTCAGAAAAGCCGTGTGAGACCGGACCGTTCTCCGCACTCTCTCAGGTGTACTTGGTGCAGAGCAACGAGGAAGAGAAACCCCCTTGCCGCGCCCTCCTCAGCAGACACCACGAGAGAAACCAAGAGGAAGGGACATTCCGAGGGCTCCGTGCAGCCCTGTGCGGAAGAGCTTGGTGGCCGGCCGCCACCACGAGACCCGACCCGGATCCCACGTATTCCCTCTTGCCGGGTAAGCTTCCAACATTTCTGCTGGACTGCGATCTTCAGATGCACATCGCTTTAAAAGATACATATGCCATCACCTTCCTCTTAAATAAAACGGAAACATCTCACACCAAGGAGAGTTCACAGCGGCCGAAAATGCCTCCAAGCTATGAAACTGATTTCGTGCCTCTCGGCTGTTAGTTTAAGTACTGGGAAGAGCAAAGGACGCTGCTGTTGCTGCTGATAATAATAATATAGTTTTAAAAAAAATTCACCTAGGATTCTAACACCACAGAGATGTAACTCAACATGGTAGCACTTCGCCTGCTTGCCCAAAACCCTTCTTAAATTTGGGGTAAAACTCCTACGCCCTGAGGAGGGAGAAAGGAAGCCCGTAGGTGGAGGTGCCCGGAGGTGCTTCTGCTGCAAAGCCCTGGCGCAGCCACCAGCTACAAACGGGCATAAAGCGGTGAGAGTCCCTGGGTCCTCCCGGGGGGGCGGGAGGGGCTTACCGTCCAGACCGGGCGGCGCCGCGCCCAGCGGGTAGATGCCGTCCTTCACGTGCACCAGCAGCTCCTCACCGGGCTCGACGTCCTTGATGACTTTATAGTAAATCTAGAAGGAGAGACCGGAGGGAGAGGTGAGCGCTGCCGTCCGTCGGGGTCCGGAAAGTCTCCCTGTGCACACTCAGCCCCACGCGCCCGCCACCTGACCTGTCTTCTCACTGCCGCTAAGGGGGTCCCCTCGGGCACTTTTGCAGAATGTGCTCAAAAGGAACTGAGTCCCCTTTGAATTTATTTTATCCAGTTTTGGGATTTGATAAAGCGGGTGCAACATTAAATAGGTGAGGGTCCCCATCAAAGTTCCCAACCAGGGAGTGTCTTTGGGGACACTCAGCAGGAGCCGCTCTTTCATCGGGAGTGCAGCTGGGCGGCTCTCGAGTTTCCTCCGTTAGAGCCTGTGTGTGTAAATGAGACGCTCTGCTGCCGGGCTGGGTGGGTGAGGGGGAGCTCGGCGTGTAGAGTGAATTTGGTTGTTTCCGAAAGTGGCCAGAGCTGAGTCCTAGCAGTGGGTCAGGTCACAGGGCAGGGAAGTCGGGGGGCAGTGGCGAGTGCCTGCTGCAGGCTTGCTGCCTGGCGGCTGACCCCCCAGGCCAAGGTCTGAGATGGGGACACCCTGAGAACAGGTGGGCTCAGGGTACATTCTTTAGTCTGGAGTAAAACTTGGGGTCCAAGGGAACTACACTTGGGGTGTCCAGCTCTGAGCAGCGCTGCTCTGAGCCACGTCAGCTGTAGCGTGCCAACGTGTCTCCTGAAACAAGGCAGTCATCCTGGGGGTGTTGACATCGGGTCAAGGTGAAGAAAACACCTTGGGAGTGTTGGGAGGGGAGTGTAGGGAGGGGAGGCCAGGCCGTCTGGGACAGTTCAGGAAGGGGAGCCCCAGGAAGGGCATCTTGGGTCCGGAACCGCTGGATGGAGGGTGCATCTCTCTCAGGGCAATCGCTGCCCACCCCGGCACATGGGTGTCTGGCTACATGCTGACGACAGTGACCACAGAGATTACAGGAACCCGAGGGCCTGCCCAGAGGACTGGCTGGGAGGCCGCAGAGGCCCAGGAGGAGCGTACCTGCCCCTGGGAGGCCTGGAGCTCGGGCTCCCCCAGGGAAAAGGGCTGGTCTAGACTCAGAAAGGGGAGTGTCCCCAGGGACTGCGGGGAGATGTCCGTCCTTGCTGTGGGCGACATTCCTGTCCCCACTGGCCAGCCAGGCTCCCTAGTGGCTGGCCCTGGCTCCCCAGAGACGGAGCTCAGCGCGCTGCCTCCCCCTCCCCCACGGCTGTGGGCTCCATTATAAACCGCCACTTCCGGCTAACTCCAGGGTGGCACCAACACACTCCCAAAAGGACACGGGTGACACCTGACATCACAGAGCAGAAACACCCACACGTGCGCCGTGTATCTTGCTGGTGAGTGGAGTTCTCTCATGCGGTAGCTGGCAGCACTTGTTTTATTTGGCAATTATTCTCAAGTAAGTTGCTAAAATAATGAGGAGATTTAAAAATGGAGAGTAGCAACTGGACCCTGTTAACGTCCCTAACTAAACCCATCATTAGGACCCCAGTTTTGTACCATCGTATCTAAAAAGTCACACAGTGGCTGAATAACTGTTTCTTAAAAAAAAATAAAGCAGACTTTAGCCACTGAATTTCAAAATCGGACCCTAGGTGCTAGATGGGGAGAAGCACCCAGGGACAAGCCCAGGTGACCTCTGATCAATAAACCAGAAACAGTCCCGCCCTCCTCTGGGCAACAAGGGGGCGTATGCAGCAAGCGCATGCTTAATGCCGGGCCTGGCTCACATCCCTGGTCCCAGAGTTGGGGTAGGTGGCCAGGTGGCCGGCATACCTGGGGCTCCTCGAGGGTCCCCGTGGGGCACCGTAGGCCTGGCCCTGTGGCTCCCACCCTGGCTGGCCAAACGTCCTCCGGACAGGCTGCCCGGTGGCTGGGGCGCGGGGGTGGGGGTATGGGGGGGCGTGGCCACTTCCATGCTCCGCCTTGTCTTCTCCGAGGGCCGCCCCCTCCACTCCAGCTGCGGAGGCCAGCCGCTCCCTTCCCCCACCCCTTCCGGGGGCAGCCAGACCTCCTGGGTCCCCACCAGCTCCTAGGGGCACCCAGCCTCCCGGGGACCCTCCTCTGAGGACCCCACACGCCCACAGCTCTGCTCCTCAGCTCGGCTCATCAGGGCCACCCGGGACCCCGATCCCCCGGCTCTGAGGGCGCCCAGCCCCCCTCCCCTTCAAGAACCGCAGGGAATCCGGAGACCCCTCACTCCATCTCGACCCCTCTCCAAGGGCCGCCCGACCTACTGCTCTGCCCGCTGGCTCCTGGGGCCCCCGGTGCCTGGGACGTCCCCCGAGCGCGGATGGCGTCCCGAGCGGGGGTGGGAGGGTCTGGCGCGATCAGCCACGGACACCCCCTCCCCTCCCTTGCAGCGGGACCCCCAGAAGGAGGGCGCCAGGCGGGCGCGCCCAGGACACGGGCGGCAGCAGCGCCGTGGCTGCTGGGACTTTGAGCCGCAGGCGGAATTAATCGCTGTTAGTGCTGCTGGCGGGCCGGGGAGGGGTCGGGGCTCCCCGACCGGCCGCCACCTGAAGGGGACCCCGACGAGGGGAACAGAAGTCGCGCAAAAGTCTCCAAATCCCGCCGCCCCGCCCGTGCGAGGCGCACACAAAAGCTGCCGCCGCGTTTACGACCCTCCCAAGAGGCACAAAAGGCCTGATCAGCCAGACGCGGGGCCGCGCGGTTCCTGGTCGGGTCCTGGTCCGCGGGGCCCGGGACTTTCTGGGACAAAGGCCGCGGTGGGAACGGGGCGTCTGCGCGCTCCGGGGGCACTGCAATTGCGCGTTTGCTGCACTGTGCGCCCTTCGCGGGGCCTGTGCCTGCTGCTGGCGCGCCCCGGTCATGATCCCCTCGCTGTGCGCCCCTCGGGCGCTCGCTCCGACCGCGGGCCGGGTGGCTTCACGGGTAGACTGAGGCCGGCATTTTCACAAAAGGAAAAACGAAGGAGTCTCCCACGGCCCCCACCGCCAACAGCTGCCTTAGGGGAGGGTGCGTGGCCGCAGGGAAGGAAAAAGAACCGTATATTTAAGTGACAGCATCTAGGTGTCCCCTTTCCCTAAACAGCAGCGTCGGCCACACTATTCAAGCCCTGTCTGAGTGCCGGGTTGTGTTGCCCCAGCCAGGCTGGAACTTCCTCTTGGGTTCAGGTGCTGAGGGTGGGGAGCCGCTCAACAGCTGAGTTTGCCGGCCCAGTAAACCTCTGCTCGAAACAGCTTTAAAAATAATGATGCCAAACAGACTTGGTCTAAAGTTAAGTCCTTGTTTCGACACTCCGGGCTCTCTTTGTGACAACAATGACTTTATTGAACACGGGTGAACAGCGCCAGAGACAGGTCCTCAGAGTCGTAGCTGTGTCTAATGTGACCCTGCCTGTTTTCTCCCCGTTTTACCACTTTCCAGACACAAATGGGTGGCCCCATGTAGGTAAACCGAGCTCTGGAGGACTAAGTGGCCGCATTCCCAACGACAGGCGGAGAGACTGCCGAGAAGAGCTGGAGGAAGTTCAGGCCCCGATCACTTAGAGCAAGCCTCTCACGAAGACGAGCGTCATTCCCCCGGCAACATTCTCTAAGACAAAAATGTTTCGCGTTTACAACAGCTGTCAGGTTTTGGATATTTCTCCTTACAGTGTCTTACACATTTTTTAAAATATCAAATCAAGTCAAAGGAAAGATACTAATTTTGAATATGAAGACTTAAATTCCACAATTTCCATTTCTACTTAACTTTACAATTTTGAAACTTAGGTGAACAACTGCATCCAAATTATACCAGGTAGAAATGACTAGATTGCGGATTAGAAGTCGGTGGGTTGAACACAAGCTGCAGACCCCGCTCTCTCCTCCCTGGAATAAATAATTCTTTTTCAATTACGTGAACTGCTGGGCTACTTTCTCTTTTCTTTTCTTTGACTAGTATAAGAAACTTTTAAAGGAACTTTGAATACAAGAGATGACATCTCTTTCAATGTATTTATCTTCAGAAAAAAAAACTGAATCTCTCACCATCCTGGATTTCAGAATTCAGCTGTGCAGTCTCTGGTGTGGCGTGCAAGAGGCTTTTCTCACAAAACCCTTGCAAGCAGCGAGTGGAATTTGAATTCCTTTAAAATTGTTTCCAAAAAGCAAATTCACCTAGTGACCCTGTCTGCCCTTCACCTGTCCTTCTGGGAGGGGACGCTGCACGGAGGGTCCCTGGGCACGTTTTCATTCGTGTCTCGGGGACCTCCGAAGAAGCAGCTGACGCCTCGAGACATCGTGGACTTTGGTCTCACCGAGTAGCTTAACTTCTTCTCCCTCTAGGAAGGGGCTGTGGACACCCAGAGCCCTGGGCCGAGGGGCTGAGCATTTGGGGTTTAAAAAACAACCATGGACGGTGCCCCAGGAGCCAGCGGGGACAGCGCCGGCAGCACACGGGACTCAGGCAGGACTCAGGCAGAGCTCCCCGGTTCTCCGTGCCCTTGCGCCTGCCTGGGGCCTGGTTTTGGGTCCTCTTTCTCGGCTCCGAGCAGGAGCGAGGACACAGTGGTTCTGGGCTAGGCACCCTGGGCAGGCTCCAGGGACACGCAGACAATCCCTTCCTCCAGTGGAGGGAGGAAAAGACACGCCGGGGGCCCGGGCTCTGCCCCGTTCCTCTCTCCCCACGTGTTGCTAAGGCAGTTTCATTTGTGCCTAAATCTTTATCATCTTGTTGCTATCTATGGTCACCTTTCCAGCAGCTCAAACATTAATGAAACAAAACTCTATACATTTGTCTCTTTCTTACTTGTCCAGTTTGGATCTGGATTATAGAAGTATAAATTATTAGTCCACAGTTACGTCCTCTTACTTGTTCTTAAATAACTTCTTCTAAGAAAGTGTTGTATTTGATTCAGAAGGAAAAGAATGACCATAGATTCCGACCAACGGTCAGCACAGATACCTGACGGCACAACTGCATTTCAACTTCGCTCCTCACCGACAGGAGGACCATTTGGCTCCAAAGAGAGGCCTGTAGGATGCGACAGTTTTCTGACTCAAAACGAATCGGATATATCTCACAAGTCTTTTGTACGCTGATTAAGAGTTGTTAAAAGGGATCCTCTGCCCTCACCCTTCCCATTGTCAGAGGGAAAATCGTATCTCATCGTCGGAGGTTACCGATTCAACCGACCACGTTACAAATTTATGATTTTTAATTTTAAAAATTGTGGGAGATGAAAGCGAAGGGAATAAGGAAATGTCGGGTGGGGGCAGAGCAGGATGATGCATGCTGGGTGCCCTCTGTTTAGAACTCCCACCCTGGCAGGCCCCACGCCTCCCCAGAAACGGGGACTCGGGTCGGAGCCGGGGAAACGAAAGCGGAAGGAGACTGCCCCTCGCCAGCAGGCTGCGCTTTGGCCCGGGCAGCGCCAGGTGTTCATCAAAAACAAGTGCCGGCTCTCCTCACCACGGTGCTGCCCGGCTATCAGTCGGCTCAGCTCCTAATAAATGCCTCCGTGGAACACGCTCCCGGAGGGGCTTCCCTGCTCCACGTGGGCGGCCAGCCGCTGGCGCTCGCTGCAGCCTCTGGCCGATAGGCCCAGCCTGGCGCCCCGGCGTCCTCTGCTCTGCGGAGGGATGTGTTGGGAGCTGGGCTTCCCTGACACCCGGCCATCCCTGGGTGCCGTACAGGCTGACAGAGTGGGCTGCTTTTCTCGACTAGGGGCGCTGCTGGTAGTCCAAGAGCCTTTCCAAGGTGTGTTGGGGGTCCGAGGCCCCGAGTCGTGCTCCCCAGTACGCCTGTGACCTGAGCCCCACCTCCCACCAGCCTCCGCCCGCTGGCCGGTTGACATCCCGCCACCAACATGCTTGCCCTGTCGAGGCGAGGTGAGAAACAGAAAGGAAGCTGCGCGTGACTCGGCCTCTCCCCGCTCCTGCTTCCTCCTGTGGGCACTTCACTTCCAAGTTCTTGTTTTCTTTCTCAACATTAAAACAAATCCAGGAACAGACCCTGTCTGTGTGTCCTGAAACATTTTGAACCAACGCATTTGCTCATAACTGCAAGAGAAAGAACCAGCCAGGGGTGATCTGAACGTCTTGCATTTTCCCGAAAGGGAAGTAGGAGTTGCAGGTGGCGGGAGGGAGCGGGCAGGGGCTGTGCGCCCAAAGTGCACCGAGACTCCTGTGGGCGCGTCCTCTGCCCTCTGGTTGGTGCTAAGATGAGAAAGCAAACGAAGGCGCCCTGTGGTGACCTGGACACGCTCGGCTGTCAAACGACGCTCTAGGGCTGCGATCGGACCACCTCTGACATGCTGGGAGAAAGGTGTGGCCTTGATCTCTCCAGCGACTGCTTGGAGGTTTGGTTCCGGTCAGCCTGGCCGCCCCCAAGCCCGGCATGCCCTTGGCTATGGCCCGTGGCCTCCGTGCATACAGAAAAACCACAAGTCACCTTTCAGGCCATGCGGCTGGGCTGAGGAGGAAACACATGGCCCCGTGTGGCCTCAGCTGCTGCTTGGCTGCCTGACCCAGAGCAGCAAGGAAGGGGACAGAGGCCAGCTTCTGAGGACCAAGGGCCAGAGTGATGGGACCGGTCACTTCTCATGAAACCCCCTGGGGCTGGGGCCCCCCAGAGCCACAGGCACCAGGAGGGGGAGTCTTGTCACCTAGATGAGGACGTGGAGGTGGCCGGTGAGCACGTCTCTGCAGCCCCATGGCCATGGGGATGCAGGAATCTACGAGAAGATGGCTCAGCCCCCTGCAGACCTGTGCTGGAGAGGGGCGGGAGCCTGGGCCAGCCCGGCCTGGAAGGGAGGGGCACCGGGGCCTCCCCAGCCACCTGCATCCCCGGGCCAAGGCACCGGGAGGTGCTGGCTCGCCGGAAGGAGTCCTTGGGGAGATGCGGGACAGTTGCCAAGCCTTTCCAGGCCCTGGGGCTTACTGTTTCTCATGTTGCTGTCCCCCCAGCCCACCCCAGGTTGCTGCACAGGAGCACATAAGCCGACCTTCTATACCAAGGCAGGTGTCTCAGCCACATCAGGTGAGGCTGGATGGGGGCTCCCCAGAGCGCCCCAAGGGAGAACTAGTTAGCCTTTAGCTGCACGGAACCCTGAGGACGTGGGGGTGGCCCCTGCTCCCAGAGCCTGTCGGCATGCATGACGCCCCGCAGGCAGCAAAGGCCAGCAGGGGCCTGGGAGGGGCCTTGGGAGACGCAGCTCCCCGACCTCCACCGTGCCGGCGTGTAGGTCTCTTCCAGGGACACGGGACCATCCAGGAGGCTCCTGAGTCGCACAAGTCCTGGCGGCCAGCCCGAGTCCCCCTCCGCACGCGGGCCTGAGCATGCAGCTCAGAGCCGCCTCTCTCTTCCACCTGTCAGGAGGGCTCATCTCCTCCATGAGGCTGAGGCTTCCAGAACTTCCTCTTTAGGATGCGGAGACCCTCTTCTGCCCCAGTCTCTTCTCTCTTCTGAAAGTCGGGCGAAGCTCGTGTGTCTTGAACTTCAAACGATGCTCATGGTTTTCTGACCTCAGTGCACTCCCGGCGGAACTCCGTTTGGCAAACCCCACGGTGTTCTGTGGATGTTCAGAGCGGTTTCCTCCCCTTCCATGTGTGTGCTGCACTGGGCGGGGCGGGGAGGGCGCATGCACTCGGGGGACAGAAAGGGAGAGGCTGTTCACGCGCGTGTGTGTGTAAGTGCGTGCATGTGTGTGTGCGTGTGTGTGTGTGTGTGAGTGCGTGTGTGTGTGTGTGTGTGTGTGTGAGTGTGTGTGTGTGTTCGTCAGTACCAGGAACTCCTGGCAGAACCCTGGGCACGATGGGAACCTGAGAAACCCCGTTACCATCCTGTAGCATTTTCCTTCTCAAAGAGAGGCCTGTCTTCAAAAATCTCTGTTTTATTGTTAATATTTCAGGGACATTTTTATTTAAGCTCCACAAAGAGTCAAAAGAGGTTGCTTTGCAAGAACCCACGTCTCCATGGCCGAGACCTGGGACTGAGGCTGCGTGGCCATCCCACCGAGACAGCATTTAAAAAGTAGTTTGAAGGCTATTATATGCCCTTCAGAGAAGTATTTCTAAAAGTCATTGCATTTAACCAACGAGTATTTATTGAGAGTCTATGAGTTTCTGGAAGCAGTTTTTTCCTATTATTATTACTAGAATTTAAATCTTACTATTCAGAGGAAAATACATCCCACAAATTTCTCATTTTCCTTTGATAACTGCAATCCTAAGTTGAGATTTCAGGACAAGACGCTAAGTGCATGACGACTTCTCTGCCACTGTCCTCCCTGTGCCCGCGGGGCCGTCTCCTCCGGCCTCTGGGGGGTTCCTGCTTTCCTGGGCATTTTGGGGGCCACTGCCACGTGGATTACCAAGTTCAGAGGTGCACCCTTGGGGGGCATTGGTGGGAATGTTGGTTGCCCTGTGACGCCCGTTGTCACCCGCTATGGTAGGAGGGAGTTCCCGGGGGCAGAAGTCTCCTCTCCCTCAGAGGGGAAGGGTCTCAACACAGGGGCTGAGGGGGTTGGAAATGCACCACCATGTGGAGGAATTTCTCTCTGCTTTGGGCCGTTTTGGGGTTGCATTTGCTCAAATGTGCTTTCTAAATCCCCTCTGCGTTGTGGCTTTAATTCAGCCCACAGGCCCAAAGCAGGGGCGTCAATCCCGGGAGGCAGCGCTGGAGAGAAGCATCTGGCGGGTGAGGGGCCCCGGGTTTAGGTAACAACCGAGCGAGCGCGCTCTGCACTCCGGACGGAGCTGCGGGATGAGTGGCGGCGGCGTTAAATTTGGCGGAATCATACATTTTATGGATCACTGTTCCGCCCTGGCAGAAAGCACCCTGCCCCAGTCCTGACGGTGGAGACGCAGCCGGCTGCAAGGCCGTCGGATCCATTTGGACCTCATGTGCAGCTAACAGAAAAGCTTCCCTGACATATTACTAATACAGATTTTTTAAAGACAGGCATCTCTTTGAGAAAATGACACATCTGTTTTTTTTTTTTTTTTTTAAAGCTAGACACATTAAAGAAACCTACTTCCCTGCGTAAGTTTAGTTCAAATGTTCTAATAAACATTTATTTCTTAAATTCAAACACTGGATTTCTCATTACTCTAGGCAGCACCTCACAAAAGCACGGCCCTGGCCGGCCCCCACAGACGGAGGGCACAGGCTCGCTGCAGCCCGGAGCGCCGGGACGGGCGGGAAGGACGCCTTCCACGCGCCTTAGCTCTAATTTTCCTCCACTCAGATTTCACTTTCATCTGCAAGAAAGGAAAGATTTTGTGTGTTTTTTTTTGTTTTGTTCTAATGTTTAAGATTATTCTTTTGCTTTCTTTCTTTTCCTTTCGCAATCAGAAAAAGTTATTTTCAAAATGTTTTGTTTAACTGAAAGCCATCCAAGTCCCTGCAGCAGAGGCCGATGCGTGCCCCCATCTGGAACCAGCTCGCGTCCAGCGGAGCGACTGCTTGGTCCGGACCCGGCCCCAGGCCGGAGACCGAGCAGACGAGTGGATGCTTCCCGGGCTCGGGCCTCCCTGGTGCTCGCTCTCTGAATTTCTTATGCGAAATTGTTTCTCTCAAGTCAAGAGCCTGGAACCACTTGTAACAGTTTGCACCGGCTATGCCAGAATGTGCCCTTTGTCATGTGGTCTTCGCACACATTTTCAAAGCAATGGAATCTCTTTCTTCGCAGGTGAAATCTCACGTGTAGCCCCTAGATAACACAGGCAAAAGCAACCACTCCGACGGAGGGGCTGGGGGCTGTAGGCACCCCAGGGAACCCAGGATGACAACTGCCACTGGGGCGGCTCCAGAGCACAGTTTCCAGGGGCCACTTGCAAACTTGTAACGCAAGAAATCAACGAAGCAGCGACCCGCACCTGGGACACGTTGCCTTCTGGGGTCAGAAGAAACGCCGCAGCTCCCTCCCGATCTGCCTGCGGGTCTGGCCGTCTGTCCGTGGGTGACAGGGACAAGCCACAGAGCTCGACGAGGGTCCAATCCAGTGAGCTTAAGGGGGTCCTCGGCCCCGGGGGTGGCCAGGGCCAAGCCAGGACCACACAGCTCGGGAATATTATCCATTTGGACTTTGTGCCAAAAAGGGCCGGTGCCCTTCACCGCTGGTCAGGCCGTGTCAGCAACTCCCGGGGGCTCCGGGCGGTGGGGGCCTCGCCTCAGCCCGGCCTGGCCACGGACACACCTGAGCAGCTTCCGGTCGGCCAGCGCTGACCCTCCCGGGAAACTCGGTTCAGCAGCGCCGTTTAGACGTGATTCTCGCCTTGGCAGTTTCTGCGCTCTGCTGCTCCCGTGTCTGATTGGCAGTGGCATTTGCGGGGGACGTGGACCCCCGTGGGCTGGGATCCTGCCCATGCTGTCTGCCCTGCTTCACCCAAACCATTGTTGTTCGACTCTCACACCACATCAGCCTCTGCAGGGGCTGCTGACCAAAGGCAGCGGCGGAGCATTCGCGGGATAGGCAGCTCCCCAGCACTGGCCAAGCACCAAACGGCCGCCTACCCCATGCAGGGGGAGGCTCGGCCAGCGTCCCCGGCAGCGGCTCAGCCACCCCTCACCTCGACAGCTCCACCGATTTGATGCCGTGTCCGCAAGGACAACTCCGAGGCAGGGAGCCCCCGTGTGCAGGCCCGGACCTACCTGCTCATTGATCTGACACATGGTGAGGTTTTGGTCGTCACAGGAACATGCCACTCGGATGTACTTGAGCCAGCTGCCGGCCCCTGCCTGGGCAGCATCCACGCAGAACTTCTCGCTGCCCAGGTCTTCAGAGATCTGCCCGGACAGAAAGAAACCAAGGGTCAGCGGTGCCCTGTGAGCTAGAGTGTGCACACTGCATTTCCCAGCAGAATCCTGGCCGTGTGGGCTCGGGCAGGAGGGCAGTCAGCACCTGCAGCTCGGCCCCCTCCCAACCAGCCCTCCCAGGCCCAGAGCCCCTGGCATCCCGGCAGAGGGCAGGGGACGGCCTTTCCCTCCTCACCGAGCGGACTGCTGCCCTGGGCAGGCAACAGAATGAGGCTCCAGTGTTGCAGCCCCGGCAGAGCCACGTGTGAGCGCAGAGCCCTCCACTAGGCAGAGCCGGGCGCTGGGCTGCAGAGAACCGTGTTTGAAGGTGAAGCTGTTGCTGGGTGTGCGTGCATGTGTGTGTGTGTGTGTGTGTGTGTGTGTGTGTGTGTGTGTGCATGCTCACGTCAGCTTGCACAGCATCCTGAAAGTAAGAAAAGCATTTAGTTTCCTTAAGACTGGAAAGTTTCAGTTTGACACCCGCGCGAGCACCACTGTTCTCACCACGCCCTCAGAGCCACGCGCGCTGACCGGGCTTCAACCTGGCGCTGCCGCTGCCTCTCCATGTCGCTTCTGACGGCAGAGCGGCAGCTTCTCAGGCTTGTTTTTCTCATCTGGCATCACCCTGCACCTCTGCAAGCATCGTTTGTGAGAAGACCTGACCCCCTGTCTACTGCCGAGAGAGGGTGTCCCCTAGCATGGCTGGACCACGAGTCCAGCCTCCCACGCACCACCTTCTCTGTTCGGTGCCGACTTTGGGTCCCGAATCCCAGGCCATCGAAGCCAGCAGCACCTTGCGCGAGCTTCCTGGGAAGCCCAGCCCCAGCCCAGGGAGGGTGGGGGAAAGGCAGTGGGCAGGGGCTGAGAACACCCCTACACTGAGATCCTGAAAGCAGAAAGGCTGTGTCCAGATGGGCAGGTGTGTTCTTGGGCAAGTGTGTCCCGGTGGGCAGGTATGTTCTTGGGCAGGTGTGTCCTGGTGGGCAGGTGTGTCCTGGTGGGCAGATGTGTTCTTGGGCAGGTGTGTCCCGGTGGGCAGGTGTGTCCTGGTGGGCAGATGTGTTCTTGGGCAGGTGTGTCCTGGTGGGCAGGTGTGTCCCGGTGGGCAGGTGTATCCTGGTGGGCAGATGTGTTCTTGGGCAGGTGTGTCCTGGTGGGCAGGTGTGTCTGGGTGGGCAGGTGTATCCTGGTGGGCAGGTGTGTTCTTGGACAGGTGTGTCTTGGTGGGCAGATGTGTTCCTGGGCAGGTGTGTCCGGGGGCAGTGCACCCAGGCAGGCAGAAGTGGTGGAAGCAGGGAGTCAGAAGGACCTGGTGAAGTCTGGGCAAGGGGGCGTTGACCTGTCCAAGTAAAAACTGGAAGCAGACTCTGGGCACCCCGGGCCCCATTCCCCAGAGTTCTCCGGAGTGCTCCGTTATGAACACCAGGGCCTGGCACAGAGGAAGGCGTCTATCCACCTGAGGTCTAGGAGCCACCCACTCCTGGCCAGAGAGTCGAGGGCCTTGTAAGCAGTTCAGGTGCTTCCTAAGCACCTGACATCCACAGACACTTCCTAAGCCACTGAGGGCGACCTGGCCTCAGAGCCGGTGA
>NW_012153696.1:282627-295690 GCF_000956105.1 Propithecus coquereli
GAGGGCCTTGTAAGCAGTTCAGGTGCTTCCTAAGCACCTGACATCCACAGACACTTCCTAAGCCACTGAGGGCGACCTGGCCTCAGAGCCGGTGAGGAAAGGGAGGGTTCGCAGCACCTGCTGTGCCTCGGGGTTCATAGATGCTGCCGCGGAGTCCATCTGTGAGTCCCTACCCCATCACACCCTGAAACCAAGGCCCCTCCTGGAGCCATGTGGAGCCCCCGCAGCAGCCCCCGTGGCAGCCCCGTCCTATAAAAGACGAGTCTCCGAGCAGACACGCTCGGGCCCGGCTTGGCTGGACACCGTGGAGGCCGATCCAGGAAGGGTCTGTGAGCTGAGACCTCAGTTCTGAGACTTCTCTGCCTTCTAGGGACTTGATTATCTGTGCCCAGAGCAAAGCCACGGGCCTGGCTCTGAAAGGGAGGGGTGCACGGAGCAGAGCGAGCAGGCAAGGTGGACGCAGAGGCATTGTGGGGGGGAAGGGGCGGAGACGGCTGGAGCCAGCCTGCCCGCCTCCCACCCTCAGCTGCAGCGTCCAGAGCTACAGGTGTCCCCACGTGCACAGGCCCCCGCGCCCAGTGCCACATCCTCAGCACACGCCTCCTGGAGTCTGAGCCATCTCAGGCCTGGCACCGGAATTCTTCTTCTGAAAGCCTTGCTCAGTGCAAAGCAGTGAGGAGTCACATGGTCCACGTGCCCTGTCTCTGCTCCCTCTTCTCCGGAGACTCTGTGGGGCCCCGAGCACAGCAGAGCCGGGGCGAGGGTCTGGTCTCTTTCCCACGTGGCTTCTCTCTCTGTGTCCCTGCTGACATCGGCCCCATCCTGGAGCTCCGCCGACGGGTGAGCAGTGAGGGCCCTGAGGTGCTGGGCGAGGGAGATTCGGGGCACAGGGCGGGCAGTCGGCCAGAGAGAGGGACACACTCCTGGGGTCCCCGAACTCCCAGTACCTCTTTGTTGTCCCTGTTGGCCCACGGCCGGCTGTGAGTCCCATCCACACTGGGCTGGCTGCGCTGAGCCCGAGGTCCAGAGAGGAGGCGGGTCCAGGTTCAGGGCCCCCAAGGAGAGTGGAGGCGGCGGGGGCTGCTCCCCTGCAAGTGACGGCTAGTAGGGACACGGCCATGATGGGGTCGGCAGTGTGCCCTCTCATCCCCAGGCCGCGAGTCTCCTCCCCTGGGGCCTCCTGGCCACACCACACTGCACATGGCGCCTGTGAGCGAAGCTGGAGCTCCGCCACGGCGGGCAGTGCCCCCCACCAACGATCCAGACTTTCACCCTCAACGCTGAAGTGCCCAGCGTGGCTCATCCTGTTGGCGTGGCCACGTGCTCTGAGGGACCCCGGGACCAGGTGGGGTCAGGCCGCTTCCTGGGAGGCAAAACCCTCAGCTCCAAATGCACCCACGACATGGGCTTGGTGGGCACCTTCCTGCTGCCCTGGGCCCTGGTTGGCTTGGGCCTTGTCCTGGTGGGGTCTGCCACCACCCTCGTGTTCAGGGCTCAGGGTGGGGCCCAAGGAGCTGACCTCTGTCGACCTGATTCCACGGAAACAGCTCTGCCTGGGCAGGATGGTAGCCCCCCTCTGACGTTTGAGGCCCCGGCCACTAAAGGGCTTGTGCGAAGCCTTCCCAGGTCCTCACACTGTCTGGGGAGGTCACCGCCTGCCCTGCTCAAGCTGCGCAGACCGCTCGCAGCCCACCCCACTTTCCCACGCTCCCCTCTGCCTGGAATGGGGTAGAGGGGCGTGGCCCGGGAGGGAGGAGGCTGTGCGGGGCTGGCCAGTGCGGGTGGCAGGCTGTCCTGTCCTCCAGGGAGTGGTCCCGGGGCCACCAGCCCCACGTGGGAGAGGCCCCTCCCCAAGACCTAAGGCCGCTCATGGCCCCCCACCTTTCGCCCCACTGCTGACGCGCTGCAGGAAACCACTGAAAAGACCCACCAAGCATAACCTGTGGTTAATGCCACCTCCCTGAGGCCGCCCGGCCGCCTTCCTCTGTCACAGGGATGGGGAGAGGCGGACCTCCAAGCCCCCGCCCCACCCCCCAACCCCCACTAATCCCACAGCACCTGTGTAGCGGGGGCTGGGCTGCCTATCTCTGCCTGGCTCTGTCTCTCTCTGTCTCTATCTCTCTGCCTGTGTCTCTCAGTCTCTCTCTGTTCCCATCTACGGCCCAGGTCAGATGGTAAATGATGCTGTGAGCTGTCACAGCCACCACGTGGGCTCTGCCACCCAGGCCTCTCTTGTTGTCTAGATGTTGACATGAGTATTGTGGCCTCACTTTGACTTCCAGGACTTGGGGCCTATCTCCCCCGGAAGTCTCTGGAAGAACAATCCATGTCACCAACCAGCTGACCAACAACTATTTTAAGTGCTTGAAAGCTCCTTGCTGTCCAGTTTGTGCGTGCATGTGTGTGTGTGTGCACACACGTGTGCCCATGTGGACTAGTGCATATGTGTACCCACGTGCATGTATGTAGACAGTCGCGTGCATGTGAGTGCATGTGTGCACTGTGTGTGCATGTGGGCATGTATACTCATGTACGTGTGTGTGTGCATGGGGGTGTCCGGGGTGCCACCTGGGGCTTGCGGACGCAGTGCGTGTGTTTGGAAGCAGACATCAGCCCCGGGAGCAGTGGCCCTGAGGCAGCCTGCTGGGCCCGACCTGGCCTCGCGCACCGCCCTCTGTGTCTTCCACGGCCCTCCACGCGCTTCCCCGGGTGGGCTGGGACGTGTGTCAGAACGTCCTGGGATGCAGGGGCCCCAGCCGAAGCCCCTGAAGCTACTCTCTGGGGCCCGGATGCTGCATTCTGCCTGTAAATGCCTTGCCGAGGGGCTCTGTCCCCACGGTCGGCTCTCACAGGGTGGGGCGTCTGCTGCCGCCTTTCCTGCATGGCCAGAGAGAACGTGTGGCCCTTCGCGGGACCTCAGAGGCCTCTCCTGGGGGAAGGTGCGGGGACCACCACAGCCGAGTCCCGCGGAGGGAGGAACTCGCGGTGGCCGTTCCCTCTCAACACCCCCACGTGGGTCCTGTGTCATGGCAGGACCTCAGCCCCTTCCATCCGACCCACGTCCAAGCCCCTCGAAGCGCTGTGGCCCCCAGGGACCCTCACGGCGCACTCCCAGACAGCCAGGGTCCCGTTGAACGTGTGGCAGCCTTGGGAACCTTTTCTGGTGGACAGACCCTCCCTTCCTGCGACGCCCCCTTGCAGAGCAAGCCTCTTTCCCACACGACGGCTCTGCAGGTATTTGAATGAGGCCCGCGTCCTAGCCTGCCTCGTGCCAGGGTAAACATGTCCAACTCGCTCTAGTGTGTCTGGACAGGGACATGGCTGGTTTCTCACCCACAGGGGACACCGTTCTGGAAACTCTGGTCTGTTCCTGTGCCTCTCGGGGTGCGGAGGCCCGGAGCCCAGAGGTGACAAACCGTCTGGTCCCGAATTCCTGCCCACTCTTTCCCACCCTTCCAAGTCACGGCTGGTCCTCAGCCCCAGACATCTGGATGGTCACAGGGTGGGATTTGCCCCTGGCAGCCTCTAAAGGTTCCAGGAACTTCCCTTCTCCCTGTGGACACCCAGGCTGGCCTTCTGGGTGACGGAGGAGGCCTTGGCTAACTCCTTCCTGCCACAGACACTGGGATTTCCTGCCTTGGAGGGCGCCAGGTGACCCACTGCCCTGGTCTCGTGGTCCTGGGCCGGTGGCAGACACACTGGGGGCCAGGCCTGCGTCCCTTGTCGTGGGCAGGCAGCAGGGCCTCACCGGAGATGCCAGACCATATCTTGCTCCCTGTCCCGGCATGGAGGGTCCTGAGAGCCCACCTGGGAACTCCCGAAAAATGGAGCGGGTGGGGGCGGGGCTTGGGCAGAGCTCTGGAAGCTGCTGCTGTCCTGTCTCAGGCCAGGGAGGCGCTCAAGGCCGCCTTGCGCCTGCGTTTCGGCCGGGTGGGCAGGATGCTGTGGGCCTGGCTTCTCGTTTGGGGCGTGGAGGGGCCTGTGCCATCTCTGGTTCCAGAAAGGGCAGAAAGGCTCCGACACTGCCATCTCCTCTCTACACCTTCCCTCTACGGCCTCTCCAGTGGCCCAGGGGGGGCCTTTGGGAAACACCCCAAAGCTGAGCAGGCTGAGGCCTTTCTGGATGGTCCGTGCCAATGAGGCCCCTACTCACCCCCATGGATCTACAAGGAGATGTCATTGCCCCATTTTGCAGAAGAGGAGATGGAGCCCCAGACACACCGCTGCCCCAGGAGCAGGGCCAGCTCGTAGCCCCGCCGCCGGAGTCCAGAGCTGTCGGCCACTGCCCTGCATACCCTCCAGACCAGAGGGAGGGTCTCCGTGCCCTGCTCTGGAGTCCGGGCAGTCACAGGTCTCTGTCGCTGCCTCCTTTGGAGTGCGACTCGCCAGCACCCACAAGGACAGAGCGAGGTCACCCCCTCCCCAGGTCGGTGGCTCTCACGCTGCCCCAGTCGCCTCTGACCGGGTCCTGTCGGGGCTCCGGGTGTTCCTGGAGCCCGCAGATCTGTGGGAGAAAACTTGGCAACAGGAGCACCCAGAGGGAGGCGGGTGTCAAAGGTCACAGCGAGGTGCAGCTGAACACAAGCTCCTTGCTGTGCCGGAAGGGCCAGCGCGAAGGGTCTGAAGCCAGAGCAGCGGTCCCTCCTGCCCGGGGGTGGGAGCCCAGCCTTTCTGACCGGGTGCCCGCAGCATCCAGCCCCGTCTGGGAGCTGGGCCTAAGTTTTTGCATGAAGTCTTTTAGCCCTGACACCTCCGGGGTCATCTGGGAGCCACTGGGGACAGGGCCTGGAGGCCCCCACGGCCACGGGGCTGGGTTTCCCTCCAGATCTGGAAGGCAGCCCCCCGCCCCCTGACACACAGGAGCCTGGGTCCGGGGCTGAGTTGGGCTGAGCCTCGGGAATCGGAACCTTCAGAGGAAACCGCCCCAGCTCACAAATCACCCCCATCGGAAACGCCGAGGTATGAAGCAAAGCGATGGGAAAATTCTCTTAACCTTGACAATTTTTTTTGCACATCATTTGAGGTTTCCTACACTCCTAATTTGCGGGCTCTCCGCTGGGCCGGTTCTTTCACGTTTAATGGGCACGGCCGGCGGCTGGCCCCATCCCGGCTGTGCGCACAGGCGGGAATGCCGAGGTGTCTGTCGTCGGCCGGCTAATGGATTCCCCGCGTGCAGGGAGGAGCAGGGCCCTGGGCGCTGCCCTCTGCCCCCCGAGGGCTGTAGCTGTAATGCAGCCCCCAGAAGCCCAGGGCCGGCGTCTGCCCCAACAACCAGGCGCTGGCAGGAGCCAGGCAAGGGTCTCCTCACCCCCGCCCCCTTCTCGAAGGACCCACGAGCTGATTCAGAGCAATGAGCCCCAGCCGTGAAGCTGCGTGGGCCTCTCGTCTGTCTGCAGGCACATGCACATGCGGGCACACGCACACACACAATGGTTGCCATTTATGGCATCCACGAGTAGTGAGACAGAAAGTGCATTCTGGTGATAGAAGGAGGTGAGGGAAGGCGTTCTGCAAACACCTCTGGCAGGCGCAGACCTGGGGTGTGGATGTTCTGACGCTGTCCTGACGCTCGTTACGGGGTAGGGTGGTGAGCTGACCAAGCACTAGAGAGAATGTGCCACCGCCAACAAGACAGAGTCCTGGCCAGCAGGTCAGCAGGCCTGGGCCCACCTGCTTAGGCCAAGGGGGATGTGGGGGAGGGGGAGAGGGAGAGAGAAGGGGGGAGGGAGGGAGGCTGCTTCCAGGAAAAACAGGCAACTCATGGAAGCCGTCCCTTTGGGATGGAGGCAGCCTCTCTCCCAAGCGTGTGCGGGGCAGACAGAGTGAGAGTGGGCCAGCTGGGCTTGTCCCTGGAAGAAGCTGGGGTGTGGGCCGGGTGTGGCCTCCGCCGGGCAGTCCTCAGGGCAGTGCTGAGTGTGGGGAGAGACGAGGGCCAGGGTCCCAGTCTCAGAGGGCACAGCCCGGGATCCGGATGTGCCCGACGGGGTCTCTGATGGCAGAGGAAGGAGCTGGGGACACCCTAAGTCCATGCCTGGAGGACTCTGCTTCTGTGTCCGTAACAGGTGATCCTCTTGGCTCACAGCCAGCCTGAGAAACAGGGCACATTGGAAAAAGAGCCCAAATTCCACGCCTCACAGCATCCTGGGGCCACAGATGCCTTCGGAGACCTGACACAAGCCCCAGGCCAGAAACTGCTCCGACACCCAGTTGCCATGTGATGCCCAGGGGTCCTCAGAGCCCCTCCAAAGCATTCAGAGACCCAGATTCCACGGAACGCCTCGGGTGCATAGACTGCCTCTCTGCAAACACCGAGAACCCAGACGCTGTGCGGACACCTCAAGGCTCACAGATCACATCCCCCATGGTACCCAGGCACCGATGCCAGGAAGCTCCCTGGGGAGCACAGACCATCTCCCCGAGAACACCCGATACCTGGGGCCGTGGGGCTCACGGCACACACGCCCTCCGCGGCCAGCCCAGGGCCCGGTGCAGAGCCCCACGCTCCTTACTGCTGGGTTTCCTCTTAGTTCTCTTCTTATGCCTTTTCTGTTCCCTCCTCCCCTTCCAACCTTTCCTTATTTTCTTCTTTTCCTCTTGGGCTGGGGACCCCACATGGGGAGTGACTCTCCGGCAGCGACTATGAACATGGCAGAAGCTAAAGGGGACCTGGCAATGGATGCAGAGCTCTGGTCTGACTGTGCCCATCGCGCAGGCCCCGCAGGGTCCCGGGGGGTTGGGGGGACTTTCGTGCCCCTCCCACATCGGCAGCAGACGGGGAGCAGAGGGGACTCCGTGATCCCCGGGCCTCGCACCTGCTCCGCCCTGCCCACTGCAGGGTCTGTCCCCAGCCTTTCCCGTGACCTGCACACATACACCCCAGGTGTGTCCCCAAATCCTGCCCTGCCACTGCTCCCTCTGTGGCCCAAGGGGGATGACTGGGGGCTGGCTCCTCCCCAGCACACAGCTGGTCTGTTGTTTGTCTCGTCAGCCACGGGCTGCAGCCTTGACCCCTCAGAAGTAAACGGGCAAATTAGTGATTTGAATTCTCATTCTTATGTCTATAGCAAAATAAAGGAATGAAACAGAGTCGCAAACACAGAAACCCCTCAGGAGGTCAGCAGTGAGAAGGGAGTTTGTCAAAACCTTGGGACCGGCAGCCCGTGGGGTGGGCAGAGTGGTGAGCACTCCGTCCCTGCAGGAGTACAGGCAGGTGTTGGTGGCCGTCCCTCCCTCCGGGGCGCTCTGAATCCGAATCGCACGTGCCTGTCCAGCCGCGAGCTCCCGTCATTCCCAACTTGACAATGTGGGGACCGTCTGGGGCCCTGCCTCAGCATCCCCCATGGAACTAGAAGGCCCCATTTTTCCAGCGTCTCAGAGGCCCAGGGCTACGCGCACGTGTGGTGAGCGCTAAGGAACACGGGTTTGCCCTTGGCGGCCTGTTGCAGACATTCAGATTGGGCCCCATGTGCCCAGCTATGCCTGGGCCCTGAGGGTGCCCGACTGCGTGTGTCCTGCAGACACTGCTGGCCGCGTCCCCGGCTGGCCGCACCTGCTCGTTGGGGCCACGCCTAGCATGGGGTGGTCGGAAGCTGGCCCTTCCCTGGGTCTTGTGGACAAGCAAGAAGCACTGGCACCTCTGGCCTCTGGAATCCTTCGACAGGTGCCTCAGGGCCCCCAAAGGGACAAGCCATCCCTCGTAGTGAGAAGGGAGTCGGGCGCCCAGACAGGCCCCATCCTGCACTCCCCCCTAAAAAAAGCCCCCGCCCCCCCTGTGGGGTCTCCCTCCGTTGTCCAGAAGGTCTCGGATGTGCACGTATCCCCCAGGAGAAAGCCACAGGCACTGCTGGGAGCACAGGTGGGCGTCCCTGGGCCTTGCTCCGCGGACCCTCCCTCTGTGGGGTGCGAGGCTGTTGCAGCTGGTGGCCTAAAGGGTGAGGGTGCAGAAGGCCTGGACTCAGCCACAGCCACGGGGAGCAGGTCACGGTGTAAGACGTTTTGCCCCTGTAAAGGTGTTTGTGAACTGAGTTCTGTGGTGCAGACTCACAAGTGTGCGCCCGGAAGTGGGTCCCTGCAGAGGCCGCTGGGATGGGGCCCTCGCTGTCTCTGAGCGGATCTCAGTTCCTGACCTCTGTCAGTCCCGGCGCTCTAAGGGGATTCTGGGTGTAAATGCTCTGCCCGTCTGTGTGTCTCCCGGGCTGACACTGCAGAGAGAACCCAAGACCTGTCTCACCGGTGCCACATGCAGACGCATGGTCCGGCCAACACTCCCAACAGACACCAGCACGGAGCAGCCTCTGCGTGTGCCGAGCTCACAACTGCCGGGCGTCCTGCTCCTCACACGCAAGGAGACCCCTCTGGTCCCGCCGCCGTTGGCTGGCCAGGGACTTTGACGCCCAAGCCACCCACGTGACTTCTGGGGCGATTTGGACAGGTAAAGTCTATTGGTGCAAAGTCCCCCAAATTCCCGACTGGCTTGTAAGGTGTCCCCCCGCGTCCAGGCTCTACACTGGGGCCACCCCCCGCAGCAGGCCTGGGGCAGGAGCTGCAGCTTCTCCCACCCCCCCAGAGCGGGCGGAGCGGCGCAAACACCAACAGCCCAAACGTGTTCTCCAACCTGAATGTGATGTAAGTTGAGTCAAGAGCAGGAGTCCCTGAGCCTGAAGGTCGCATGTTACCACAGACTGAGTTGTGACATTCTGAAGTGAGATACTTTTCTTTTGGTTTGGTTTTTGAGTATAGAAAAGATTGAAAAAAAAAAGCCCAACAAGCCCAAACCAAACGCCTGTGGCAGCGTCCTTGCCAGGGTGAGGCGGAGCCCGTCTGCCCACAGGAAGCGGTTTCCCCGCGAGTCGGTGCGAGGCCCTGGGGAAGTGTCACATTCACAGCCTTTCTCTGGCCCCTTCGATGGTGACAAGCTGCAGAGCTTGTGAAGGTGGCACCCCCCGCGGCGGATGCGGGAAGAACTCCCCACACGGCTACGCTGACGCAGTGGGCGGCGGGGGGTGTCCAAAAATAGCCGGCACGTGGGAGGCAGGGCCCCGCTCAGCCCAGACCTTTCCTTTGTTGGACAAAAGCCCCCACGTGTGGAAGCCGATGCCAGGCCCAGGAGCCCACGGACGCAGGGCCTCCTCAGCCCCTCGCACCCTCGGCTGGTCCGAGTGGGACCTCCACTCCCCCTGCTCAGGGCCTGGCTACCCTCAGACCCCTCATGTGTGCCGGTCCCTGTTGTCAACAGCCAGCACAGGCTGCACCCACAGAGCGACGTCCAGGTAGACGTTCAGCACGGCACGTGTGAGCTGGGAGTGGCTCACAGCGTTCTCTAGAGAAGTCAGTGACGTGTGGAGCCGAGCCCCATGGAGCCACGTCCAGGGCTCCCACCTCGCCACTGCGCAGGAGGACGCAAAGTCCCTCTGACCACCACCGCCCTGTAGGCTGTGGTCACTGCAATCACCACTGCTTCAGCAGACCGCGGTTGCTGAGACACACCGTGGAGTCACGGGGTGCTCACATCTCCCCCAGGGCATCCACATTTGTAGATGAGGAAACTGAGGCACAGAAGAGTTAAGGAATTTGCCCAAGGTTGTGCAGCCACAAAGGGGCAGGTGGGCTGGGCAGTGGGCTCTGGCTGCTCATCTGGCTCCTTGCCCGCTCTGTTGGGACCAGCGCCACACATCCTGGCCTGTCGTGCCCACTCATCTCTCCTCTACTTGAGGATGGCGGCCAATAGTGACTGAAGCTTCTCCAGAGCCTCACCCAGGACACGGGCTCAGTTGGGGCTCACTGAATGTCTCCATGAATGGGTGGGTGGATGGATGGATGGGTGGGAGGGCTGGCCAGGCAATGGATGGGTGGTAGATTGTGGGTGGGTGGATGAATGGGTGGGTGGGTGGATGGGTGGATAGATGGGTGGATAGTTGGATGGGTGGGTGGGTGGATAGGTGGACAGACAGGTAGGTGGGTTGATGGAAGGATAGGTAGGTGGGTGGATGAATACATGGATGGGTGGGTGGGTGGGTGGATGGGTAGGTGGGTTGTTGGATTGGATGCGTGGGTGGGTGGATGGGTAGTGGGTGGATAGATGGATGGGTGTGGGGGTGGATAGATATATGGGTGGGTTGGTGGATAAATGGATGGGTGGGTAGATAGATGGATAGATGGATGGGTGGGTGCGGGGGTGGATAGATGTATGGATGGGTGGGTGGATAGGTGGATGGGTGGGTGAGTGGTTGGATAGGTGGGTGTGTGGGTGAGGAACAGAGCCGCCTCCCACCTGCCCAGAGACTTCTACCTTCCCCAACTTCCCACGATGAGTTGTAAGTGAACACCCTGCCAGGAGTTGTCAAGGTGGCAGAGGACAAGGTGTCTCTCTTGGAAGCCTGCCCTGGTCCCTCTCTCAGGTCAAGGCCCCTCCGAGGGACTCTCACAGTGCCCGCCTGTCACAGCACTGACTACGCTGGCACACGACCTTCATGCCCCAGGTCACTGCCTCCCATGCATGGATGGTGAGGGATTCACCTGGCTGATTCCCAGAGCCGGGCAGACAGGGGGTGCTCAATGCATGCTTGGGGAACAGACGAATGAATGAAGACACCTCAAGACAACCGAGAATGTCCCCTGATATTCCCTGTGCCTTTCTTTGCCCTGTCTTCCTTCTTTCCTCATCTCCCTGTTGCAGATGCAGACCCGTCTCATCCCTCCATGGGTTCCGCTGAGGGACGTGAAACCCCCTCTGGCTACTCTGCCTCTCTGGAAATCACAGCTGTGATTTTTTCCCAGGTGCGATGTTGCAGAGTCATTGTCCTGTGTGCAGCGTTGCGGTTGTAACTTTTCCCTGCACCAGGGACGGCAGCCAGTTTCCCCCAGTAGAGGCCACGGTGGGCTTGTCCATCCCAGCCCCAGTGGGACCTGGCACAATAGGTGCTTAGCAAAAGCCTAGGGCGTGGCTGGGATGGATCCAGCCAGGCTGTGCTCAGCGCCTTCCCTGCGCTGACTCAGTCCGTCCGAGCCCATCCTCTTCCTCTCCCTGAGACGCGTCGCTTTAGAGCTTGGTGACTCACCGCCTTCAGTATCAGGCCTGATATTTTGAGATCAGCTCTTGCAAATAGCTCAAATCTCAACAGGCCAAGTCTAAGCAAACACCTTGCCAATCCCCATAAAGAACAATTCTTGCTGCTCTCGACAGACAAAAATGGTCATTGGCAAAGGATTCTTGGTGCAGACGATGTTGTCTTTGGATGCTTTGCAAGTGGCCAACTGCAGTTTCTTCCAGGAGTAGGCCCAGGTATGTGCACAAAAAGACGCTGGCCCGGGCCCGGGCCTCCGTTTGGCTTTATTACGAAAGGATCGTGCTTTTCCTCCAAATGGCTTGTTGCAATGACTCTCCGTTCCGGGATTTCTGCTTCTCTCAGCAGGGCCTGCAGCTCAGCCATAGTCTGCTTGTTTGCATGGAGAAGGGCCCCAGGGTGTGTAAACTGTGCCTCAACGGAACCCTCCTTTCTCCTTGCGCTCGGCCCTCCCGGCATCAGACGTGGCGCGACACCGGGGATGGCGACGCTGGGTTTCTGCACGTGGGCTCCTCCGGGGTCACCAGCTTCTCAGGCGGCATCATCCCAGCCAGAAGCCACTCAGGTTCTTGGCGACGGACTTTGAGCCGTGTGCTAAGCCCACCCTTGGGTGTGGGCTCAGCCCTGGAATCCAAAGCCAGCTCCCTTCCCAAACCGTGGGCACGGTGGGGCAGGCCGGCAGGTTCGGAGCGAGTCACAGACAGAGGTGCGGCAAACTCAGTCTCGAATGACAAATGGAGCCAATTAAGTTCAATAGCGCTCTCTCTTTGATCGGGTTCAGCCGGCACCTACCGCTAGTCACCATTGATGAAATACATCAGGGAATTAAAAGTGTGTCCCCCACGATGACGCTACCTGGATCTCTTTCA
This sequence comes from Propithecus coquereli, assembly GCF_000956105.1. NCBI lineage: Eukaryota > Metazoa > Chordata > Mammalia > Primates > Indriidae > Propithecus > Propithecus coquereli. Next base: position 294,560 of record NW_012153696.1, read on the forward strand.
GGGCCTCCCCAGCCACGCTCAAGCAGCTATTCAAGCCCGGGGAATAGAATCGAAATGGTTCATTACAAACCTAATCACGAGCATTTATATGACACAAATGATTGCGAACCCGCCACCCCCACGTCCTCTCCGAGGGAGGCGCAGCGCAGCAGAGTACCCGGAATTGAAACGGGGTGTTTAGGAGCCACGGAACATTTTGATCTGGGTCTTTCTTTGTGGATTCTGCTATTGTGTTTTTTTCTGTTGAAAAAGACGAAGAGGGGAGGACACGTCTTTCTCCGCTCGAGGGGGCTGCCGAGATGACTTATTCCAGTGGATCCGTTTCCATCGATGCTGTCGGACGTGGATAAAAACTCACGGGAAGGGAAGAAAAGCCTGCAGAGTCACCGCAGCACCCTGCGGTTTACGGGCCGTCCCAGTCTGCCGCCCTGAGCTGGGACACTTCCCCAGGGACGGACTGGAGGGTCCCTCCCCCCCAGAGTGGGAGTGGCCGGGGTGGGGGGACTGTCTGTGGGGCAAGGAACGGTTAGTGGTCTTCGCTCGACTTTGGACTTTCTGGGTCTCTGGACCCTTCACGCAGAGTCAGAACAGCCAGGGACACAGATGAGTCTCCTCTGACATCCTCCTACCTAGGGCCCAGCCCAAGACGGTGGTGGCCACCCAGCCTCGATCAAGTGCCTTCTCTGGTGGCCGAGACCCCAGACTGCCCTCCAGACAGAGGTGCTGGAGACCTGGCCCCTAGCGTGGCTCCGGGCGGGGAAGCCTATTGGAGGCCACGTGCCAGGCCGCCCCGCGCTCTGAGCTGTCCAGCCCCGTGTCTGCAACGGCTGGGGTGGCTCTGGCAGCACACACTGTCCCCGGCAATCCTGGAAGGTTGGGGATGCTCATCAAACAGGGGGTTTCAGTAAGTTGCCCACACCTCCTCACTTCTGTGGGCAGATGGACAGTTTTCTAGAAGGTTCTCTGACTCTTTGGTGAGATTCAGCCCTCTGGCCTGTCAGATGCAGAATGTCCCTCAAACCCACGTCTCCCACACTGGCTCACTCACTCCATGTACAGTACTTTACTTTTATTTTAAATGACCTCTGTTTGGTCTTCCTCTCTAAACAATGACTATTTTTTTTTTTTTTT
>NW_012153696.1:296900-322018 GCF_000956105.1 Propithecus coquereli
CCCTAATCATTTTTCTGCTGCGACCTCAGTTTTTTCTGGAACCGCTCCAGCGAGCCCAGGGTGGTACGACAGCCTTTTTCTCGTTGGGAACAAAAGGTCTTTTTTAGTCCTCGGGGCTGTCAAGTTTATCCAAATATTCTCAGCTTACTACTAGCCCCTTTCTGAATTGATATTTCCAATAAAAGGACACTTTGTATCTTTGAGCCACTCTGGGCCCCCCGAGCGAGCCTGCGGAGGGCCGGGGAGCCTGCGCACAGCCCTGGGCTGCCTCGGCCTCGGGACGGCGGGCGGACAGCATCCGAGGCACCGCGTGACGGGGTGGGCAGGGGGGACGAGGGCCACGGTCGAGGGGGAGGAGGAAACGGAACCCACAGAGAATGCCCACCCTCCCGTCAGGACCTCAGCCACGGCCCCGCGTCCTCTGGCCTCGGGTCTAATTTTGGCCAAGCCTGTCTAGTCCGCGAGCAGCCACCGAGCTCGCAAAGTCATGACCGTGCTCCGCGGCAGGAAAGAATTCAGTCCAGCCGGGAGGAGCTGTGCGAAGCCTGTGTTCTCGGGCTGTCGGCGCGCTGGGGCCTCCGAGAGTCCACCTTTAACCTCCTGGACAAGGGCTACTTCTCAGCGTCCCCCCACCTCCACAGCCCTCCCCGGAGAGCTAGCCCATGGGCCGGGCCCGTGTGCATGGGGCATGGGCGTGCACGTGTGCATGTGCGTGTGCGTGCGTGTGCATCCCGGCGCTCATACACACATGCAACCGACACCCTTCAAAGAGGTCTCCGCAGCCCCACAAAGGCCATTTCCTTCCCCCCAGCCTCCTCCAAACGGCTCTGATTAGCGCTAATGATAACTCCCATTAATCAGCTTCGGCCGCTGCAGATGGAAACAAGGCTTCGGCGGAGTGACAGGAGCCACTTAGGCGGTATTTATGACCTGTGTGTGTAGTGGCAGCCCCGGCCCTGACACCTCGGGCCTGCAGCTGACATTTGGGGCTAACGGCTGCCCAGCACAGAGCCGCCGGCATTCTTGCTCCTCGTCTGACTCCGGGGACGCCCCCAGCCCCACGACTCCCTCTTTATCCTCAGCCTAGAAAAGCAGCGGCTTTCGGGTCCCGGTGGCAGACTGGGGGTGGCTTTGGGGATGTGCAGCCTGCCCCAGACTTGAGAGGAAGCAGGAGGGAGCCCTCGCACCGGCCAGGAAGTCCCCCCCTCCCTGCCTCTCCTTCCTCCCCCAACCCAGCCACCCGCCCTTTCCTCTCCCTGACCCCCGAGGGTGGGGGCTGCATCAGACCCGCCTGTGACCCCCAGCGCCTCGCACAGTGGGTGCTTGGTGGATGTTGTGGCTCCACGGCAGGCTGAGTGTGCAGGGCCCTTCCAGGGAGCCCCCAGCTGGTGCCCTCCTGAGCCGCCCCCGAGGTCCTCCGGTCACTGCCGGGCCCTGGGGGACCTTGCCCCTCCACTCTGTCCCGAACAGACCCCAACTGAACCCACAGCTCTCTGACTCCGCGAGTGGCCCCCTGGTTCAGTCAGACCTGTGCTTTCCTGGGGATCCCTGGCACTTGCCCCCTTTGTATCTCCCAGGGGGAAATTAGGTGACCCAGGACTGGCCAGGCCTTCCCCGGGCTGGGGAAGGGAATGAGGGGCTCGAGCTCACGAAGCTCTCGCCACCTGGAGGCAGCCCTGGCTGACGTGGGGAGGATGGCGCCGTAACCGACCGGGCTGCCCTAAACACACGCTTCCTCACCAAGTGGTGACGCGTCCTGCTTGGGCTCGGGGCGGTGGGCCTCCTAGCCCGAGCACATAATTAAAGCTGCGCCGTGGCTCTGGCTTCTGTAAGGCCCACCTGCCCGCCTGGGCAGCCGAGCGGGGGAGGAAGTCGTTCCGGCAGCAAGTAACTATGCTGCCGGCAGCCGGGTTTAATTTTGCTCTTGCACCAGGGGGCCACGTGCAGGAGCTCAGGGTCATTACTAGGCTGTTGCCGGGTGAGCGCTGAGGGCAGGGAGGGTCTGGACGTGGACGGCCCCATCAAGGCCTGGGCTGAGGTGGAAAAGCAGCCGTCACTCGGCTTGTCCAGGAAACGCCCTGGACTGGGCAGCGTCCCCGTGTTAACCTCCAGCCATTCAGGGTCTATGTGTCACGAGGCCAAGGGGAGGCTGCTGCACGGGGCCGTTTGGGGTCCACTTCATGGCAAAACCAGGGACGCCCAAGGAACCGCTGAACCCCCACAACAGGTTCACCCTGGACCTCACGCTGGGAGGAAAGGCTGCCCGGCTCGCTTTCTCTAGCTGTCTCACCACAGTGGCACTGGGGGGGTTTGGGGTTGGCCGGATCCTTCCAGAAACCCATCTGAGCTCTCAGAGGACCAGGCCGTAGGGCAGCACTTTGCACTTTGCCTGGAAGTTTCTGTGCCCAGGGCCACGTGCAGCGAGAGGGTAGGCGGGTAAACCTCACCCCGTGGAAAGGACAAAGGAACGTCCTGGGGGCTTGTGGAGGCTGCCGCCCGGGCTGCTCCGGCCACTGTCCCGCAGGCGCCTGCTTCAGGGAACCATTTCGCTGGGGCTGGCTCCGCGCAGGGATGCACTGTTTTGAGTTTTCTGCTTTCTCCTTCCTCCTCCTCCTCCTCCTCGGAACGGATCTTGGTCCCAGCATCTCAGCTTCCTGAGTATTAACGTGTCCTTGCCGGTGGCTGCAGTCGCTGTGGAAAATGACCGTCAGGCCGGGCCTCGGTGGCCGAGTCTGAGCCGTGCGCTCACCTGGAGCCGCCGAGGGGCGTGTTGGGCAGGGCCCTTGCTGGGAGCACAGGAAGCGTGCCAGGCACACGCACTCGCGACACCCAGGCTGGACCAGAGTCTCTGAGGGGAGACGTCTGAGAACGACACTCAGGACACGCTGAGAAAACCAAACTGCCTGACTGTGGACACGGGGCCGGCGGTGGGCTCGGCCCCGGCTTCCACCCCAGCCGCCCGCGCTGCTGGTTCCCACGGGACCCTCAGCCCAGTGACTGCCTCCCAGAAATGAAGGCCTTCCGTGGAGTGTCGAATCAAGGACGAGGCCAGCCTGTCTGTCCCACGTGGGGCACTGCTGTGTGCAACAAGTGGGCAAAGTTACGGCAATTAGCGGGACACCAGTCCCGGGGGCGGGGGCGGGCAGCCCTTGTGACACCGTCGGGGTGTTGAGGCAGAGTCAGGAGAGGACGGCAGCCTCTCGCCCCCACGTGGACTTGGACCTGCCCATCAGAAAGGCCCCCAACAGGGTGGGGCCGCTGCTCCTAGATTCCGGGGTTCCTCTCTCTGCTCTTGGGGAGCAGTCACAGGGACGATTCACTGGCCCCTAAACAATGACGCTGCAAGTTGTGGCGTCTTCAAATCCTGAGTCAACATCGCGCTCCAGGGACAGTGTGAGGGAGCAAACCCCGGTCACTCCGGGAGCCGCCCAGAGCTGTGCATGGGGCCAGCTGTGTTGGCCACGGGCTCCCTGCCTGCCGGGAGCAGGTCAGGACACGTCAGAAGGAGGGGGTCCCATGGGTGAGCGTTAGGAGCTGCGTGTGTGGGGTGTGGGTGACCTCGTCCTATTCTCCCCAATGCAGAACCCGTGGTACCTGCTTCCAGAGAGTTCCGATGAGACACTCTTCTGCTCTCTAGACAGGAGCGTAAACAGCTCTTAGTGCCCTCAGCAACCCGCGTCCAGGCTGTTGACCCAACGTGCACCTGGGCCGGTCCTCGCTCTGGCCCTCCGAGTGAGTGCCCACCCTGCTGTGCTGTCCCAGCTCCCCCGGCCTGTCGGCACCTGCCCCCTCCTGGCAGCCTCCCCGTGAGCAGAGACATCTCTGTTTAATCCTGAGCTGTCCTGGCCGGAACCATGGCTGTCCCGCGCAGCCCGCATCTCTGCTTTAGCGGCCTGGTCCTCAGGAGGAAGGACTCCTGGGCTGGGCGAGCACACGTCACCAACGCCCACTGGCGGACGTGTCACTGCTTGGTAAGGAAGCAGCGTGTCTTAGGGCAGCCAGACTGGCTGTGGTTTGGTGTTCGCACTCGGCGGCAGGGGGTCACCAGGGCTGGAATAAAGACAAAGGTGGTGGGGCATCCAAGGTCGTGCCGCCCTCCCTGGAGACATCTGCCCAGGGGTGGGACTGAGTCATGTGGGACACACGCCCTCCCCTTCCAGATGACGTCCCCGGGCCACCAGTGCTGCCCACCAAGGCTGAGGCCAGTCGGGCTGCCCTGGCCCGATCATCGTCTTTTCTATCTTCTCCCAAAGTCCCCAGGACGCGTCCTTCCCAGTCCCCATCTGCTCCCTGCTCTGAGAGGGCCGGGGTTTGGCCAGCGTGACGCCCAGCGGACCTTCAGGGCTACAGCGGGATGAGGCTTGGAGGCGGGCTACACGCCACAAACCACCTTTCTAGCCTTTTTCTCTCCTGACAAAACGCTTACCCTGGACTGCGCAAGCTCGAGGGGGGCTGTCCCGCACGGCTGCTGTGAAGGAGGGGACCCCAACTTCCCGGATGGGGGGAGGTTGTAGGTCATTGACGTGCAGTGTTGGCTCTGGGTCCCCAGAGACCCCGTGTCCAGCCCCCGCTGGGTGCCAGCGAGGCCCTGCTGGCCACGACGGTGAAAGCAGATGCGTCGCTCAAAGGCAGACGGGGCCTCTCAAAGGCTGTCCGTGGCACCATCTGTCGGCCCCAGAGCCGAGACGTGGGCGAGGAATGCTGCCCCTTGAGACCGGCCCCCACTTCAAAACAGCTTTCCAGCCACTCAATGGGACACTGTTTCGCAGACACTGCCGCGACTGTTCAATCGGTGTCTTCGCTCGATCACGCACAAGTGGCTCCCGCCCACAGCTGCTGCCCTCCCTCCCACCGTGGGACAGCACCATTCTCGTGACTTTCCAGGGATGCTCCACTCCGGAAAAATTGAGGGGCCTGGTCCACACGGGACCTGGGAGGGGTCCTGCCGGGAGGTGGGCAGGACAGCTCACCAGTTCCCGCTGTCACCCTGGGCACCGTGGCCTTAGCACGTGGTCAGTTAGACGCCTGTCCCAGTGGCTCTGTGGGGTGCTGACCTTATCCTGCTGAAGACTGCCCAGACTTGCGTGGCCTCCTCTCCTCCCACAGTGCCCAGGGAGGACGCCAGAGCAGCACCCGGCCCAGACAGCTCCCCCCGGCCTCCTCCACGGGCCTCGCCCTGCAACCTTCACACCAGAGTCTGCTCTCGTGCGTGGCCCGGCCTCTGCTGGTGGCTTATGGGCAGTACTAGTGCCCAGGGACAGCTTGGGGGTGGTGCACGCCCGTGACAGGGATGAGCCCAGGCCATCAGCATGGTTCTTGGCCTCCACATCTGGTCGGGGACCTGGCTCCCACAGAGGGGTGCACGCCCATTGCAGAACAGGAGGATGTCCATCCCAGCGGAGCCAGCACAGGGTCTGGAAGAATCCGCTGCTCCTGGAGGTGGCCACCACCCTCTCTCGCCCACAAGTGCCCTAACCACATTCTGGCCGCAGCAGAAAACCTCTCCCCGGCCCCGGCCCTGATCAATAACACACAAGCTCTGCGCACGTGTTCCTCGTTAAGGTGTCACGTCCCGATGACAAGATGAAAGGAGTGTCTGATTCGTTTGCCAGAGCTTTCGGACCGATGACAGTTAGGGACAAGGGCCTATGGCCTGCTAAGCCCAGGCACCGGCATCGCACGCAGCGTCCGTTTCCCGATAGACCTTACGCATTAAACACGTCTGAAGCCCTCGTCCGCTGCAGCTTCTACACAAACACGACTCTGAGCCTGGCCGCGTTTCTGACCTGGGCTGGTTTCCCAGGCCTCCGAGTTCTGGCTGCTGCTGAGAGACAAGCCTGGCTGACTTTCTCTAGCACACGGGGGACACATTTTCCTAGAGGGAAAGAAGTTGAGATTGCCACACATGTCCTACAGACCCTTTAAGGCTGGAGGAGATGGATCGGTGTGCTGAGAGGAGAAGCCACCATGGCAGGTGTGGGGTTGGGGCTGGAATTCGAGCCCTGGAGTAGCTGCAGACAGAGCCCATGCAGATGGTGCAGACGGGCTCACGCCGGGAAGGCTGCGCCAGCCTCGCCTCTGACGGGGGCCCCCAGGTCTCGCTGGCCGGTCTCTTCCCGGAACCCTCCCAGCAGGTCCTGGCGGGAGGGAAGACCCCAACGAGTTCGACATAGCAGGTCAGGAACGGCTGTTCTCGTAGTCATCAACACCCGGGACCAAGGAGTCCCCTTTTGCCAGGAGGGCTGGCAGGAACACGCTGGGTGGCAGTGGGTTAGTTTGCGCTCTCAGTTTTCTGAGCGTAGAAAGCCAGCCTGCATTTAAAACTACATATTGTATACATATCCACGGGTGCTATTTGAAGACCCTGCCGGCCAGTGGAGACCCTGTAAGTCGACCAGCTTCGAGATGACCCAAGACGGTGACGTTGCTTTGGCGGCCCTCGGGGACGCTGGCCATCATGCAAGTCCCCGCAGCCCCCACCCACCTCCGTGTGCCCAGGAACGCCGCCTCCCTCAAAACGGCTCGAACTAGGAGGGCGCAAACCTCCTCCCTGGGCAGGAACCATCACGCACGGTGATGCCGTGGAGACCCGACGTCAGGTGGAAACCACACGCGGAGTCCCGTGGTGAGGCCAGACCACCTGCAGTCCCCCTCCTGCAAACGCAGCGACGTTGGCTTCTTGGGAGCCCCAGCCGCTTTGGCGCTCCAGGAAGACGTGGTCACGTTGTTCGAGACGTCCCCGACCTTTTCAACAGGGTTGGGCCGAGGAGGGGGACGGACAACCTGCTCTTCCAGCCCTGCGGGAGAAGCCTGGGCTCCGCTTGGAGGCGGCGGAGGGAGGCTCAGCCCTGGTTCCGGGTGCACTGGAGGCCGCGGCAGGCGTCTGGGGCAGGGCAGCCAGGCTCCCGGGAGGAGGCTGCCGTGTGTGAGGGCACGTTCGCTGCGGGAGATCTTCTGTGGCCACCGGGGCTTTTGTCCTCTCTCCCCTGGACCACCCACTGCCCAGGTCTCCACTTTCTTAGGGTGGGGGTGAGGTCTTGCATCTGGAGAAAACCCCCTTCAGGGTCTACTTAACTGAGGTTCCCCGGCGGGTAGGCTGAGCCCTGGAGAGTTGAAATCGGGAGTTTTACGGGGACTTTTATCTACGTACAGGGACGAGGGATAAACTCCCCCCCAAGGCCAGAAAATGGCCCAATGCGCCTCGTCTGTGTTGTCCATGCCGACTGCATGTGAGAGGGAGCGGCGACCAGCCGCCTGCTTTGGCTCTGGGAGCGGCCCACGCGTGGGCCAGGACACTGGGCGCTGCAGTCGAGCCGCGTGTCTTCCTCCGCCGGTCTCTGCGTGCTCAGATCTCCGCGTGTCCGAGAGCACGGCAGGGCTGACTCGCTGGGACTCTGCCGCACTATCCGTACACGCCACCTGGTTCATTACATTAAGACCACGGTGCGCAACAGGCTTCTCTGCCTCTGCTCTGTGGCTATCTGAGTCCAGGGCATTTTCCATCTCGGGGGCCCGTCCTGGGCACGGCAGGTTTTGAGCAGGTTCCAGGCTCTCCCCACCAGACGCGGTGGCACCGTGGCAACCCCACAACCATCTCCAGCATCATCCACGTCCCCTGCGGCACAGTGGCCTGCGGCTGAGAATCGCTGGTCGAAGGCCATCGCTTTGGAGGTGGAAGATGCTCTCATGACCACGGTCACCAGACCGTGGGCCGCGTACAAGTGGCAGGAACAGAGGCGGGTTAATCACCAGGGCGCACCTGGGACGACATCCCATCGGCCGGGGACCTGCAGGGAAACGGCTAATGCTTCCTGCAGCCAGGGAGGGGGAGGGAGGAGAGGCCGGAGGCTCCAAAAAACCCCGACTGTGAGCAGTGAGCAGGTAGCCGCACGGAGGGGCCTCCTGCCAAACCTCCCACACTGCATCTCCCTCAGCTGGAGCTAGAGACCCAGGCCGGGAGGAAGGCTGTGGAAGGTTCTCCAGCTCAGCACGCGCCGGCTGACACTTAGGAAGAGACGGCTTTCTGACAGGCGTATCCAGCCGTCACAGGTCCTTTGAAGAAGCGTTTCATTCACTCAGTAAGTGCAGCCGTGAGCAGAGCGGGGCTTAGGCAGTTCCTTTTTTTCAAGGCAGCCCCCAGCAGGGCCTGACAATAGGGTCCCTGTTCATGGCCCAGGTGGTGGAGACGCGCCAGGCATCACCATAACTCCTGGGCTGGGGGCTCTCAAGGCAGCAGAAGCCCCTTGTCTGCACCAGGCTGAGGGTGGCGCAGCTCTCGCGGTCCCCACCTGAGGTTGCTGTGGGCAAGTGGCCACCAAGGTGGCGGCTCTGCGTCAGGACGGAGGGCAGGCTGGTGCGTTTGCTCCTGGTCTGTGGAGTAGAAACAAAATCACTCCACCGTCGGGAGACTTGGCCTTCCGGCTGCCCAGGACGAGGTGGTGGACAGTGGCCGTGCGTCCGAGCATCCCCGCAGCTTGGGAACTTCTCTGTTGGAGACGGGGAGTCACTGCACCGGCCGGGTCTCCAGGGCCCTCGCCTCGGAGCTGGGCCCGTCCTGCTGCCAGGGCGGTGCAGTGTCCAGCGTGGGTGGGTGGTCCCACCATCCCGAGCTGCCTGCCCTGCCCAGTGACTTCACTCCCTTGCCTCAGCTTGTTGGTCTGTAAAATGGGTTTAACAACAGTTAACCAACGCGTGTTCCGGCAGAACCAAGATCGCACGTGGAAGCGCTGGCTTAAAGCAGCGCCCGGACACAGCGAGGCCGAGGCCGGCCAGGCCGCTGCGGCTTTTATTTTTAAAAGCTCTGCAGACAGGTGAAGAAAGCCAGAGGTGGGGGGCACGAAGCCTTCTTCCGCGTCTCCCCCAGCAGTGTTTCTCTGCTAGAGAGGGAGGCTTTCGAACACCGCCGCCCCCTCCTCCCGACCCTGGGAGGGTGAGCCGGGCGCGCACGCAGGCGTCAGGCTGAGGCGGACAGCCACTCTGTCCGCCAGCGCTGCCCCGGCCGGCCGGGCACCCTCACCCCGCTACGCCCGGAGCGGTGGGGCCTGCGGAACAGTCGCTAATGCCAGGCACGTCGGCCGGCTCGAGCCCGCTGCCGGGGCGTATCTGTGCCACATACTGACGTGGGCAAGGGCGTTATTTGCTTAAGATTAGGAAGGTTTTGCTGAGGCCATTGTGGGAGTCGTGGGAAAAGCAAACAGCAGTTTCCAGAGAACACGGAGGGTCTTGGGCCTCTGAAGCTGCCGTAGACTCAAGACGCAGGAGGTGAATCTGTCAGTGCGTCACCGACAGGCCACGGTTCTTGTCGGGGGACCCCAGGAGCTGGGGCTAAGTGTCGTTGCCCAAGTCCATCTCGGATCTTACGGCCGGGGTGTGGGGGAGGAAGGGTCTGGGGTCCACGGGGCGCCCTGAATTTCAGAGACACTGAGTGGCGCAAGGGGCAGGCAGCTCGGTGGTCAGGACTTGGCGGCTTCGCGCCCAACACAGGCGGCGGCCGAGCGTCTCCTGGCTCTAGTTTCTCATCCGTGTGGGCTGAGAGGTGCCCACTGGGTGGGGAGACCCTGAGGGTCCCAGGAGAGGTGCGTAGCCAGCTTAGGGGGCGCCCGGCGGAAGGACAAGGACCGTAGAGTGAACACGCCTTCATTTTTGTCATCGACGCACGCCCGGCTGCAGGCCCCACCCTCCCGAGGCAGGAGGCGGCCTCCTTCAAACAGGGCTGCTGTCGGGAAGGCCGAGACCAAGTCCCCAGCGCGGCACTAGCCAGGATGGGACACGCATGTGTAGCCCTTCTAGGGCTGCTTCATTCGACCCCTTGTTGACAGGCAGGAAAACAGAGCCTGAGCCACTCCCTCCCCTGCCGAAGGGACAAGACGACGTGTTAGGGGACCTGGCCCTGTTAACCTGTGGGGTCCCTTGGAGGAGCGTGGTCACCTCCCTGCATCTGGGCCTTCTTGGCCCTGGTGGCCTCCGACCTGCAAAGCCTCAGCCCCTGGTCCCAGCTGCAGCTGCAAAGCCTGGCGCCCCGAGCGCCCCTCACGCACCTGCAGGTCTGGGCGTCCTGTGTCCCACCGTCCCACCCCCTGTCCACCTCTGAGGCCAGGTCTCGACGCCCCATCCAGCTTTGTCCCAGTGACGGTGACCTCCTGGTGCTCGGCCTTGAAGCCCACTTGTGCCTCCTGCCTCAGGTCAGGCTTCTCCCTCCCCCAAGCTCTGGTCCCTCCGGGGCCCTTCTCCGCGCAGGCCCAGCCAGCTCCCCCCACTGGGCACCCGGGTGCTCTCCTTTGGAGACCGGTGGCCATCGAGCTGCCCCACCCACTTCCGTGTGGGACTTGGTCCCAGACATGTGGCCTCTTGCCTTCCCCATCCTAAACCTGACCTGCGGGAAGGACTCAGCTGTCCTGTCCCTGGAGCTGTACTCAGCACGTCCAAAGGGGAAAGGAAATTGCGCCCCTACCCAGTGCAGACGGTCCCTGCGCACACACCGCAGCCACACGCAGGCGCAGGCCGTCCCCGGACGTGAGATGCCCCGTGGGCAGCACCCGTGGTCAATGGGCCGAGGGCCTAGACAACCCCAGCAATGAGGTGGAGATTCGGGGCCAACCCGGGCAGTGGTTCTTCATTTGTTTGTCCCTCCAAGGTCGCGCAGCCCAGAGTCCCTTAATTTTTAAGAGAAACCTTTAGTCCTGTAGGGTGTTCTCTGCAGTGTCTGCAGGAGCCTGGTGCCTGGACTGGCATCCAGGTCCGTGGATGTGGCTATCGCAGACACTGCCACACCTCGGAAGGGGTCCCACCTCCCCCTTCTCTGTGGCCGAGGGGGCCGAGCAGCATGGGGTGGGCGCCCCGAATCTGCACCTGTACCAGGGCCCCTTTGGGCTGCGGCGTCATCGCTGCTGGCTCGGTCGGGAGCTGGGCTGGCATCGAGAGGTCCGGCTTCAAGGGTGGCCAACGTGGCTGCTCCCTGGACCTCTGGCTGTACCCAGACCCCCCCAGCCGAGCGGCGGCTGCCCGGCTCTCTCTGCCAAGCCCACGCGCACAGGACGGATGATGGGTCAAGGCTCTGCCACCCGCAGGGTCCCGCTGAGGGGCCTGGATCACCCCTGCGGGTTGCGGCCTCAGCCTGTGGTCACTCAGCTCTTAGAGGGCACATAAGTGGGTGGCGCAGGGGGAGCTCAGGCCCCTCAGGCGTGGGGGCTGCTGAAAGCCAGGCCAGCGCTGACTCCTTAACGGCGCCTTTGGATGACCCCAAGGACAAACACAGAGGCTGGGGACGGCTCCCCCGCGAGCACCCTGGGCCGGGTCCCTCCAAGATGTGACAAGAAGTACCCTAGGGCCTTCCCTCCCCCCACGCAGGAGGCCTGCAGGGACCCAGCACCTGCCCTGCCCCCACAGACTTTACCCCCAGACAGGAGGGCGTCTGCCAGGGGACGGAGGGCACAGCCCGGCACGCAGCGCAGGGTGGGCTTTAGGGCTATGGAGGCGCCTTCCCTTTCTCCACCTTCCTCTCGGGGACCTGTGTCTTGGTTCCCCTCGGGGCGCTCCTGGAAATGGCCCTCAGACCCTTCTGTCCCGGCTGTCCATGGACCCCCAAGGGGCCCCCAGCTCTCCCCAGGGGCAAGCTGCAGGTGGCCCCCAGGCCTGGCTGCAGAGGACAGGACGGCCCCCTCCCCACCTGTCACTTGTGCGCATGACGCGGAACTTTTATGAGTACCAAATGTGGCCCGACCGGCACCCTGAGCCGTCTATTGTTCACTGAGCGGGGCAGAGGCCTTGGAGGAGGCCTGAGATTTAGTGGGGGACAGGCTGGGGGTGGGGCTGTCTAATGTCTGTTTTCAATATGCGGCCAATCACAGCCTCTTTCTGTCCTGCGCGGTATAATTTTATACTGGGTGGTGTATTTAGGGCCCGAGTGGCCTGACAGTGATGATTAATACCGTGCATTAGGAGATTCCAGCGCAAGCATTCGGGAGCAAGCTGTGTGAGCGCTCTCATCAGATGGTCAGACTCGCGGGCCTATTAAAAGCAGCAGGAGGCCTGGAGGCTTAATCACAGAGGCTGGGCCCGCAGAGGGGGAAGAAAGGGGAAAGGGAAGGAGGACAAATAAAATGGCAGAGCAAGAGGCGGAAATGCTACTGGAATCCCGGTCCCCTCCCCCAGCCCGCCGCCAGGAGCAGGGGGGAGCAGGCAGCAGAGGGGAAGGAGCCGGCAGAGCGCGTTTGGGGGCAGAAAAACAATTAAATCCTGCAGCCGCCGGCCTGGGAGACCACGGCTGCCCTGCCGTGGGAAGTGTCTCGGGGGTGGGCATGGCCGGGGGAGAGGCAGGAATGAATCGGCCCGTGGGCAGGGGCAGCCTGGCGGGGCAGAGGGGAGCTGAGGGGAAGGGGCGGTCTGTGGGCGGAGAAGGGCCTTGCAGGGGTCCGAGGAGACGAGCCCGGAGACGAGCCCCCACCCCGAAATGCTGGTAACCCCCAGAAGAAGGGCCACCTGCCTGTTTGCCGGGGGCTGTAGGGTTTGTCCTGCTGTTGGTGGCATCGTTCATGGCACGTTCCGTGCTCCTCCCAAGGGTGTCCCCTCTGGATGTAAAGTGTGTGGCCATCCTGCCCTCTGGGGAGGTCCTTGGGCCCAGGGTGGGGGGACGTGGCCGAGGCTGAGGATGGCATGACCACCCTCGGGCGTCGGCCCTCCTGACCCAAGCCCTCCCCGCGATGCCAGGTCTCAGAGATAGCGAGTGAGTTCCCCTGGGGGGTCAGAACCCCCAGATGGGCTGGGGTGGGGAAGGAGGGGTTTTGGTGAGAGAAGTAAGAGATGGGGGCTGGGGGGGAGAAGAGGGAGGAGGAGAAAAAGGTTCAAACATGGAGCCATCGGGCAAAGTCAGGCGTGAGGTGCGCTGCGGGGCAGGGCAGCTGAGGGGGCACAGGGGTGGCACAGGGGCGGGGGTGGCTCTGCCGTGCTGGGGAGAGGCTGCGGCTGCCCTCCTGGCACCTGTGCCCTGGGCCGCTGCGTCCTGAGGACGGTGCTGTGCGCTGGAGACACGGGCAGGGCTGAGGGACCCCACGGGCTCCCCCTCTCGGGAAGAAGCCATTCCTGAGGGGAAATGTGAAGCTTGGCAGGAGGGAGGCTCGATTTAGTGGGAGAGCGTGGCAGGAAGCAGCGTGCTTCAGGGGAGGAACAGGCTTTGGAGCAAGTGGGCTCCACCTGACGCTCCCACGCCCCGGCTCCCCCTCTGCAGGGCGTCCACGGCGCCCAGAGCTGCCCGGGGCCAGCGCAGCTGCCGTCATGCAGTTGTGAAAAAAATCATCCAAGACAAAACATTCCTCTGAATTTTCCCACAAAAATCACCCAGCCTGTCGGGAACAGAAGTCAGAGTGCTGCTTGGTCTGTGACGTCATGTGCCGATGGCCCCGCGCACCTGCAGGACCAGGGAGGGGTCTCTGCCCTGGCGGGGCAAGGACCGTCCCTTTGGGAAACCCACTGCCCCAGGCCTGGCATCGCCCCTCCACATTCCTGCAGAGGTGGCTTCCAGAGACCCCTAAACAGAGCCCAGGCAAACAGGTGTTACCCAGTCAGAAGTCAGCCCGAGTCTTCAGAACCGCACCATGCAGGGGCTTTTCTGCCTGGAAGGGCCAGTAGGACACACAGTGGCCGAGCCACCCGAGCAAGGGTCCCTCTGCCCACCTGACGGCCTGGCAGGGATGAAGGTGACGCTGGTCAGGTCCCTGCTGGGCCGTGTGCTAAGCAAGTGCTTCTGCTCAGGGAGCCACACGCCGGTGGATGCGCCCCCGATGCCCGGCCCAGCCGAGGGCCATTCCCCAGACACGAGGCTCGTCTGGGCTGCCACGCCCCCCCAGTGAGCTGCCAACCAGCCATGGCACAGGCCGTGCCCGCTCCCTGCCGGCCATCTGTGGCAACGGCTCCAATAGGGAAAGAGCCGAGGCGAAGCCCAAATCCTTCCAGAGCGGCTGGGGTGTGCACCCCAGAGCGCCTGACCCGGCTAAGCCCACGCACCTGGGCACACAGAAAGAGTTTGAGGCCTGTAAAGAGAAAATACTGGATGTTGCGTTGAGAAGAGGCCCGGCAGACATGAAGCTGTGGCCTGGGGAGGGAGGACAGAGCCTGGCCCAGCCGCGTATGACAAGGCCCTGCCTTCCGGCATCTGGACAAAGCCCAGCTGTGCCCAAGACCTGCCCAGCCTGCCTGCCACCCCGCCCACCACCAGCCCCTTCCCCGAAGGCTGCGCCGGCCCCTAGCCCTTTATCTGAACACACAGTGCCTGGACCCCGGCGTCACCAAGCCAGACCCTGACTGCAGCCCCTGGCCACACGGACGGGGCAACGGAGACCACGGTGGCTGCTCCGAGGACACCCAGCTTGAGGGTGGCAGAGCCAGGCTCCTTTCCCGCCTTCCGGGACTTTTCTGCGCCCTCCTTCCCTCTCCCTTTACCCCCAGAGCTCAGGGCTTGGCTGGGCAGAGACGCTTCCAGCGGTGGAGGGAGCAAAGCTGCAAGTCCACGGCAGAGGGCGCCCGCGCAAGCCAGCCCCAGGCCGCGGAGGGCCCTGGCTGTGGCTCGAGTCCCCAGACCCAGCACAGCGGCTGGCGGAGCCCAGGCCTCTGTGAATGTCCAGAGCAAGGGAGACCCCACAGGCAGCTCAGCCGGGGAGCTCTACAGACCCCCAAAGCGTAGGAGGTGGGAGCTGACACTCGGGTGGGGGGAGGAGAAGGTGCCCCCTCGGACGGGTGGCCTGAGCTCTGCCCTGGCCAAGAGCTGTTCTGGGCTCCACTGCACACCAGCCAGGGGAGGGGAGGGATCTTGGCTGTCCTGGGGGACAAGGACACCCGCTGGGTTTAGGATGACAGCCTCGAAATGAGCTCAGACCCGTCCCGGAGGGCCCCGGGGGTGCTGGGTGCTGAGAGGCCGCGGCGGACAGCCCCACTTCCCGCCCCGTTTCCCGCCGCTGCCACTTGCTGGGAGCCTGACCTCCGGGTTATCGGGGCAGCAGCTTCGGCGATGACCTCATTAAGCAAGGTGCCACGTCAGCACCTTTCTGAAGCTCCTTTTATCACTCCCAGCGTGCCGGTGCGGCCCCGTCCACACCTCCTCCCCGACACGGCTCTATCTTATCTCCCGCAGGGTGGGGACCCTCGCCGGGAGCCGGAGAGCAGGTCCAGGAATGCTGTGTCCAGACAGCCTGGCCACCAGCCGCTGACACGGGCGGAGGAGGGGCAGGGCCAGCCTGTCGTTTCTTGCTGACAAAATTGTGCAGAAATGCATCGACTCCTGGCTTTTAAAATTCAATAATCGTTATGGTGATTATGTGCACGGAGCCCCCAGCTTCTGCCACCGCGCTGAGCCCCACCCCCACCAGCCACCAGAGGCTCTTCCCAGGACGGCCCTTCTCCAAACCGGCTCTTCTAACATCTCTGAAAGTGGGGTGCCCGATCCCAGGCCTCTCGCCAGCATGGGCTCCAGGGCGTGGGCCACTCCCTCACTGTGGCCCGAGCTCCCACTCTGGGCTCATGGTGGCCCTGGCCCCTGAGGGCAGACAGACCGAAGACCTGGCATCAGGAGCTGGGGACAGGGCTCAGTGACACCTGACATTCAAGGTCACTCCCCGAGAGGGGCTTCTTGAGTTCAAAGCCTCTGGGAGGCCCGTGGAGGAGGAGGGTCCTGTTGGGAGCCCGCTGGTGCCCCTCCCCGCCGGCCCTGCGCATTCAGGCTGCCTTTGTGAGCGCAGAAGCCGTGCCCACTTCTCTGAATGAAGACGGCTCTTTGTCCGAATGTCCTTGGCCCACGGATTTTGGGGATGGTGTTGAATAGCTGCCCTATGCTGGCCGCTCTGCACTCTGCTTCTCCCAGGGCCTCGCACACGAATACTAAGAAGCAGCCCAGCCAGGCAGCCCAGCGTTCGCTCCAGAAAGCTCGGGGCCTGCAGCCCAGCTCCGGAGGGCAGTAAGGGCCGGGCCAGCGAGCCTCACCCTCTCAGCCAAATCAGCTTGGAAGTGCCCAGGGGCCCCTAGGACCGCTGGGCTGGGCCTGGGTGTGGGGAGACAGGCTTCCCCTCTGAGCCCCCGGCAGAGCTCTGCTCCCTGCCGCAGATGGGTTCTTGCTGCCTGGGGGCCTGCCAGAGGCGTGGGCAGCCTGACCCCTTGCTCGGCTCTGGCCCCGGCAGGAGCAGTCCAGTGTCCAGAGGCTCATGGGAACCCAGAACCTGGTGCCAGCCCTGGGGATGCCCAGAGGTAGCACCAGGACCCAGAGGCTGGGGGCTGGGCCTGGGGCAGCCGCTGAGCAAGACGAGCCCCTTTCTTCTGACCACACACCAGTGCCTGCCTTCCTCTCCCCACCCCAGCCCAGAGCCCTTGGGGGATCTGGAGCGGGGACCAGGGCCAGGTCCGGCCTGGGAGTGCCCGCGGGGCACTCTCACTGTGGCCCAGGCTTGTGTTTTGCTCCCCTTGGGGACACCCTAGAAGTCCAGGTGCCAAGTCACCCCAAATCTGCACGGGGGGCGGGGGGTGTCAAGGACTTCTGAGAACTGACCCTACCCTGCAGTGAGAGAGAGCTCTGTGCCCACCCCCTGCAGCCCGGCCACCTCTCGCGTCCATTGCGCAGTTCCACAGGCACACGTGAGCACCCACTGTATGCAGAACTCTGGCTGGGACCAGAAGGGCAGGGGTGGGCCTTCCCGAAGCAGACGGGCGGCGCTTCCCAGTGGGACCTACATCACCCCGTGGCCAGGTCCAGGGTGCTCCAGACTCCTTCCTGGGCCAGTGCCAGGGAACCCGTGACTATGGCCAGAGTGCCCGGAGGCCGCGAGGGTCTCGCCCTCCCTGGGCCTCGTTTCCCGCATGCAGTGGGGCTGAGGTCTCTTTCAGCACCTGGGCTTGCTCTTGGCTGCGCCGTGCCTCTCTGCCTGTCTGCCTGGGATGGAACCTTGCGGAAACATTGCCATCCAAGGGCGAGCAGCCTGGGAGGCAGGGTCCCCAGGCTCTTCCCACGCTCCCATGCTGGGGCTGCACCCCTGTGGGAGCCCCTCCGTTCTGCCTGGAAGACTTGGCAGCTGGGTCTCCGAGCACCTTCTGTGGTCTTCAGGAGCTCACCGTGAGACCTTCCCTGCGTCCCCAAGTCAGGAGCAACGTGTCACCAGCGCTGAGTTCTCCCAGAGAGGATCAGGTTGCAAAGCCGGCCCTGAGACTTAGGTGTCCCTGGGCCCTGCACGCATCCCTCGTTTTACAGACGAAAACATAGGAGAGGGAGCGGCAAAGCCGCAGATAACAGGTGACAGGTCTTGACTGAGAGCCAGCTCATTGGCTGTGTCAACAGACACATCTGGCAGAGCACCAGGGAGGGCCGTGCGTGTAACGCCTCCCCCAGTCCCATAGAGCCACCAGCCTATACCTCAAGGCATCACCAAAGTAACCCCTGGCCTCAGTGCAGCTGGGGCAGGAAGACACATTTGCACGCACATCCGAAGGGTGACAGTCCCTGACGTGAGCCTGCTGGGAGGACGGGAATGGTGGCCCTGGCTGCCACTAATGAGTTTACATGGCCTTGACGAGACCAGGAGGGCAGAGAATGGAACAGATGAGAACGGAGGTGAAAGGGGGTCGTGTGGACGCCCTGGTGTCCCAGCTGGAGCGTGGGGCTCCTGGGAGGAACTGTGGGGCAAGGAAGTCCCTGGAATGTCCACTTTGTGCATTTGCAGGGTGCCACCTCCAGCCCCGGCACTCCACCCAAGACCCCTGCCTGACTTTTTGAGGCCTCTTTGGCCACAGCAGCCATGTCAGCAGCCTCTGGCTCCGCCCTGGGACCCCAGACCCCTCTGCCCGTGGGGTGCAGAACTCAAAGCACAAACACCTCCACTGACGTTCCGGGGAGGGCACGCTGCTCGCCACCGTGGGGCGAGGCCAACAGGAGAAACAAAAAAGGAAACCTGATAAACACTTTCCATATCCAACATTTTCCACATTCAATTATTTTTAAATTAAATAATCTCTCCCTAGGAGAAAAAGGAAAGTTCCCACTCAGCTCAGCCCTGCCAGGTCTCACAAAGCCCACATTGTGGGGTGCTGACGGAGATGGAGTCTCCACGGAGCCCGCCCCTCAATGCCCCCTTTATAACCACACTCACAGGCAGCCCCTCAGACCGCCCCTGTGGTGGAGACCCTGGCCCACGGCCACATGGCCTCTTTGGGGCTCTTGTTGGCTCCCAGGAGCCTGGGTGGGGGACCGAGCAGCCCTGGGTGGAGCCAGAAGGCTGCCAGGAAAATCTCTGGGCTTTGGAAGGCAGCATGGAGGATCCGAGGGGAGGTCTGGACGGCAGAAGGGTCCTGCTGTGTCCGTGGGACATTTGGAACCGACGGCGCAAAGAGCTTGGGATCTGCGATCACCACCTCGGGACTCAAGATCCCAGTCCTCTTCCTCCAGGCTGATGTCCTCAGGTGAGGCACCTGATAAGTTTCAACCTGGTTGTTGCCACCTGTAAGATGGGATGGTGCCCACGCTAACCACTTCCTAGGGCTGCGGCAGGATGATGGGATGAGAACACAGATCTCACGGTAGAGGTGCGTGCGACTGTCTGCTTAAAATGGATGTGCACGTAGAATAATAAAGCATATGGGTTCCAGAGACGGCAGAGTAGCTTCTATTGGACACACCCTCCCACAGATGACAATTATACACTTGGAACAAAATGATTTAAAAAACAAAAGATTCAAGGGCACCATAGAATAACAAGAAGCAGTTAGAAACTGGAGGGACTCAACCTTCGACAGAAGGAATTGCACTGTGAGGTCCAGAGTTACCTAGATTTTCCCTTGAGGCTACTGCCCAGGCCATCTGGGTCTAGCAGGGCAGCTAGAACTCGCACAGAAAGCTGTAGTCTTGTGAGATGGACGTGTCAGAGGACGGAATTTGAGGTTGCTGGAGCATCTGTAAATTGAGGGTAAAATCCCAGAGAGGAAGGAGCCACAGAGAGATGATTCCCCAATGTGCATGTAAACTCCCTGAGATCTTGGGCTTACTGCCAGGTTACCCCTTCCTGAAAGGGATTGCCCAGGAGAAAAGGCAGAAAGAGCTAAGCAAAGGTTTCAGCTGCTGCTTACCACAGCAGGGGTTTGGAATTTGAGTCCTGTCAATTTAGACAAGCTGGATAGTCATTTTTGGCTTTCCATTAAAACCTCAGAGGGGTTTTGCCTTAAGAACAAAGACTATATCCTAAGTCTAGGACAAAACTGAAACAGACCCACTCTAACAAAGTGTATAGCTAAGCTTCTGCATGTTCAGGGTGAGCATCAGTGATTAAAATGCCTGTTAAAATGAAAACCAAGACTCTTCAGAGGAATACAACAGAATCTAGAGTTTCTATAATGTATCACCTACAATGTTCCATATAATAAGAAAAATTACTAAATGTGCAAATAAACAGGAAAATGTGACCCATAGTATAGAAAAAATTTAGTCCATGCAAACTAAATTTGTTATGACCCAGATGTTGGAATCAACAGATTTAAAACAGCTATTATAAATATGTCCAAAGACTTAAAGGAAAAGGTGATCACAATGAACAAACAGATGGGAAATGACAGGAGAGAAATTAAGAACCAAAGGGAAATTTCAGAACTGAAAAGCACAGTGCATGAAATAAACAAGTTCCTCGATAGGCTTTTAACAGCAAGTTGGAGATGGCAGAAGAAAGGGTAAGTGGACTTGAAGACAGATTCATAGAAATTATCCAATTTAAAGAACAGAAAAAAATATTGAAACAAAATGAGCAGAGCCTCAGTGACCTGTAGGGCAAAATCTGATTTATGTATAACTTGAGTTCCAGAAGGAGAGAAGAGGTGGGGAGTAGAGCAGGAGAAAAAAAGAAAAAAGAAATGATGACTGAAAAAACACTAAACTGAAAAATATTGAGAACACTCATTAACCAAAAGACTCAGTTAAAGAAATAAAAAGCCAAACCACATACTGGAAGAAAATATTTGCAATACATACAAATGACTTAGGACTTGTATCGAGAATATATACCGATCTACTAAAAATCAATCAATAAAAAGACAATTCAATTCAAAGGTGAACAAAAGCCTTGAGTAAACACAAAATCAGTTACATCCAAGGGTAATGAGCACAAGAAAATATCATCAATCATCAGGGAAAAGCATACTCAACCCACAAGATATTGTTTCACACACACTAAAGTGAGTAGACACTGAATGTCGGTGAGGACAGGAGCAACTGGAACTCTCGACTCGTCTTGACTGTCAACCAACAACTAGAATTCCCATTGCTGGTGGGAATGCAGAATAGCACACCACTCTGGAAAACAATTTGATGGCATCTTATAAATGTAGACATGCATTTACCCTACGATCTAACAATTTTATTCCTAGATAATCTACATTGAAATGAAATGAAATGAAAACCGAGGTCCACAAACTCTTGTACGTGAATGTTCATAGCAACTTTATCCATAATAGCTCAAATCCAGAAACAATGCAAAGTGCCTGTCCACGGGATAATGGCTAAATTTGTGATGTGCTCACAACATGGGATACTACCACCGTACGATAAAATAGAATGAACTACTGCTAAATGCAACAACAGGATTGAATCTCAAACATCGTTATGCTGAGCAAAAGAAGCCAGATACAGAAGGGAACATACTGTATGAATCTCTTTGCATGAAGTTCAAAGACAGGTAAAACGGATCTAAGGTGATACACATCAGAACAGTGGCTGTTCCTTTGCCCCTGGGGGATTTTGGCTGGAGGAGGCCAGAAGTAATGGAAATACCTCTATCTTGATCTAGTGGGGGCTGCATCTGTCAAAGTCGTCCAAGTATATATTCGTGACTGTGCATTTTATCATAGGTATCACATACTGTACATGCCTGGGGGCTCTGAGGCCAGGATGCCGGAGTCTGAGGCAGCTCTCTGTCTTGCTGCTCTCTTCTCAAACTGCAGACACTTCCTTCAGCAAGTTGCCCTCCCCGCAGGCAGACAGGCAAGGTGGCCTCTGAATTAGCCGCTCCCACCTGCCCTGCAGGCTTCCCAGGTATGGGTAGTTAATTTCTCTCTCCTGGAACTTCCCAGAAAGAACTTAACATTTCTGGGGAGTGAGGAGGGGATTCTCTTTGGGAGGGAACTGTGGATTTCAAGGTTGTTTCTGGGGTTTGGTGAGCAGGGTGTCGGTGGCACGGGGGAGCCACGCTGGCACGGAGCTGCCACTGTGTCCCGGGTTCTCCCTGCTGTCTCATGGGGGTGGAGCAAGGCGGGGCTGAAAAAATACTGTGAACCTGCAACCTCAATCGTGATATTTCTGATCGTTAAATTTAGAAAGTACAGATGCTCCTCAACTTCAGATGGGGCTACCTCCCGAGAAAAATATTGTAAGTGGGAAATGTTGTAAGTTGAAGACGCATTCCATACACCTGACCTAGCCACCATCACAGCTTTGCCTGCCCCAACCACGCTCGGAACACTCTGCCAGCCCCCACATGCCAACCCCCCGCGACACAGTGCACTGTAGCGTGTGGGTCGTTTACCCTCTTGACTGCCTGGCTGACCGGGAGGGCGGGCCGCCACTGCCCAGCATGAGAGTATCGTACGCGCAGCGCCAGCCTGGGAAAAGATCAAATTTCAGAATTTGAAGTACAGTTTCCATTGAATCCGTATCACTTTGGCACCATCTCAATGTCAAAGAATCGTAAGTTGAACTGTGGTGAGTTGGGGAACCCCTGCATGTGTGGTTTCTAATCCTGCCTTCTTCCTTTGTGTCTGTTGGTGTGGTGGACCACAGCGGCCAGGCCGACGCGACAGGCGACCGCGGTCTGATTATTCCGTCCCAGAGCCGTTTCTCAAGCACACAGCTGCCTGCCGTTCGCATCTCTGTCTTCCTCTCTGGACTGCGAGCTCCCTGAGGCCACAGCCTGGCCCCTGCTGGGTGTCAAGGTGGGTGAGTGAGCCCCGGTCCCCACCCCCGAGACCCCTGCTCAACAACAGGGCGGAAGGTGGCCTGGGGTGAGCCCACTGCCATCTGCCAAACTCCGCCAGGCAGCGGTCACCGCGTGGGCTTTGCACCCACGGGCTTGTTCTGTTCTTGCCACACCCTTCCGTGGCCTCAATGCTTATCCTGTCACAGCCAAGGAGAAGCCAAGACTCCAACAGGCGGCGACCTGGCTGACAAGAGTGAGCCATGGAGTGGACAGTCCCACACCCCAGCCTAGAGCCGTGGCCGCCACGATGCCCCGAGGGAAGGCGCCCCGGGGCGAGGCTCGCAGGGCACGCGCTCCAGTCCCTACGGGGACCCCCAGCAGCTCTGCCCTCCCGTGGCACAGACCCCACCGCGCAGCTCTGCCCCCAGCCTGGGTGTGCCGAGCTGCCTTCCCTCTGCACGACTTCTGCCCCCCATCCTGCCTACCCCTTAGGCTGTTAATTTCATAAAGAGGCTGTTGTTCCTCTAGATAGTCTTCACAAAGCATGTCCCCAGCGAGTGGAAACATTTAGTTAATAATTTAACACTGTGCTGGCTGCTGAATTTTCAGGCCCCCAAATAAGATCGATGGAGCTAACAATTGGCTTATTGAGTTCCCCGCTCTATTTCCTGACAACGCGGATGAGCGGAGAAGGGGCAGCTTGCAATGGGGGAGGGGACCCTGTGCAGAGGGAAAAAGTGTAGATGATATTGATGCAAGTTGTCAAAAATAATTGTTTTGTTTTCCCTGGGAATGTTCCAGACACCCCTGGATGCACTGATCCGTGACGCCCGCTCTCCAGGCGCGGGAGTCTGGCATTTATCGGCATTTTGCTACACCCGCCCGAGATGTTTACCAGGTGAACGCTCCTGCCTCATTGTGCTGTGTCTGTCCCCAAACTACTCCAGAGGGTGGCTGGGGAGGGGGAGGCAGCCCTGGCACCTCCCTCCCACTGGCCTTCACCGGGCAGGTGCTCGGGACTCACCGTGCGGTGGCTTAGGGGATACAGCGTGGGCAAGACCCAAGGGAGAGCTCAGCTGGCACCAGTGACCCCAAGGAAGACCCAGACCTGGAAGCCCCGACAGGTGTTTTATGGGAAGCAAACCGGGTCACGCTCTACCTATGAAGTCATTTGATGGCAAATTCCGGATGGTGGACCTGCCGGATTCAGGCAACAAACCCGTCCACATGCAGCCCCGAGTGTCTGCCATCACGGAAGCATCGGAAAGAAACTCCGCACAGGTCCCAGAGGAGGAATGCCTGGGGGACGGTACACCCCCGGCCCCCACCTGCCTGTCCGATGGCTCTCCCAGCTTCAGCTACTGTTCAGAGCCTCATGCTCCGGCGGGACAGACACCAGCCACCCTCAGCATCCGGCCCCAAGCCGGGGTGGACTCCTTCCTCCCTCTGGGCCAGAAGGGCTCTCTGCGGATTCCGGCAGCTGCAGCGACCCGGTGGCGCAGGTGCAAGGGGAGTTTAGTCCCAGCGCGCACGGTTCTTAGGAGGGCTGGGGCGGGTCAGTCCTGGCCTCCCCCTCTGCAGACGGGTCTGCAGTATGGCTGTCACCTTCACTGCCGACACAGGAGGCGTGAGGGCACGTGAGACCAAGGTGATGGTCTCTCCGAAGCCCCCGCCCTACTCTGTCTGGCCTCACTGCCTAAGTCCCTCTGCTGGGAGCAAACCCTCATTGCTAAGCCCCAGCCTAAGCAGTGCTGCCTCCAGGAAGCCCCCTCAGATGCACTTGGTGGAGGACACTCCCTTCCGCTCTGCTCTCGGCACTTCCCAGGCCCTGCTGAGCACCCAGGGTCGTCATCACCCATCCTCGTGTCCTTCTGTTCATGCTTCCGGGCACGGAAGCCCTGCCGCCTGTCCTGTGCCTGGCCCTGGGCAGGGGCCGGGGGTGCCAAGCCTGGCACAACCCCAGTCCTTGAGGTGCTGTGGGGGGTGGGGCTGTTTCCACTGGGGACAGTATCCCACAAAATTTGTGGGGGAGTGTCCCAGGACACTGCGCTTCAGGAGGTGAGCGATCAGGGACAACTTGGAGTGTCTAGAAAGGGGGACCTGGGAAGGACAGAGCAGGGTGAGCGGCTCAGAAGCTCCTGGAAACTGCCTTGACGCTACACATCTGCAGAGAGAGAGACAGGCTAGAAGCCACTTCTCCTTGGCCTGAACGTTAGCTGTTGGGCTGCTTGTCACCCTCAGAATGGGGTCTTTCCTGCTCACTGGGCCTTGGGGACCTTGCACAGCCCCACGAGAAGGGCACATGAGGTTCAGTCCCTGGCATCAGACGGAGCTCACTCCACGCTGTCCTCATGGGCTCTGGCTGCTGCCGTCAGCCCAAGGCAGGCAGGACGGGGCCTGTGTGTCGTGGTGTGTCCTGCTCAGAGGGCCCTGGCCTGGGCCATGCTCAGAGACCTCTGGGCCCTCAGGAGGGCACGGTAGCCATGACCCCGCAGGTTCCAGGCACTCGCCCTGCTAGCCAAGCCCACCTGGCGTTGCGTCCCCGGCTGTCAGGCTGGAGGCCAAACCCTGGGGAGAGACGCATCAACCCGGGCGGCCCTCCTGGCGCCCCTCCCACCACGAGAGGACTCTCCAAATCGGGAAGGTGGGCCTGGAGCCGAGGCCTCTCAGGTCCTGGCTTCGTGGTTCATCACGCGGATAACTGGGGAGGGGTGGACAGAGCACCGGGGCCCTGGACGGTGTGTTACAAGCCCAAAGGCCGAATGTCCAGGGAGCCTTGACGTTGGCCCCTCCTCCGCTGCCCGGGGGGCCAGGGGCATCCCTCCCTGATGGCACATCTCAGACGAGGGGACCTGGAGGTCCTGGCGTCTGCGGGCTGGGGGCTTGTCCTCCTCCCCTTTATTGTAAGGTCCCCTGTCCCCATGGGCTGTCCTTGGAAAGGCTCCTTGCAGCCCCCGAAAGGGAATCGGTGCTACTCGTTCCTCTGGAAGGACAAGAATCTAATAAAGGACGACTGAGGCTGGAACCTCATGAACTGGATGTTTCTGTGTGTGCACAGGGGCCTGTGCCTGTGTGTGTGTGCCTGCATGTGTGTTCACATGCGTATCTCTGTGTGCATGTGCACGTCTGTGCATGTATGCTTGTCTGTGGTATACTCGCATGCGTGTTCACATGTGTATCTGTGTGTGCATGTGCACA
>NW_012153696.1:322399-473051 GCF_000956105.1 Propithecus coquereli
TGTGCATGTGTGTATGTCTGTGCATGTGTGTGCCTGTCTGTGGGGCATCTGCATGTGTGTTCACATGTGTGTCTGTATGTGTGTGCGTGCTTATACATCTGTATGTGCATGTGCAAGTCTGTGTGTGCCTATGCGTGTGCACGTGGGTATGCGTATTCATGTGTGCACATCAGCCTGTGCATGTCAGTTTTGTTTCTTTTCCCTCCTTCCTTCCTTCCTTCCAGCACCAAAGCTCAGGCTGCCAGGCTCCAGGTTGCCAGGGTGAGGGGGGACATGCAAGCTGGTGAGGACCTCTGCCGCCTGTGCTTCTGGGGCGTCCCCAAGCAGAGAGCACAGATGGACAGTGGCCTGGAGCCCTGCAAGGGGAAAGTGAGCCACGCCACATAGGGGACAGCTACGGAATGTGCACCCACAAGCCCTGCAGGGCTGGCCCAGCAACACTCAGGCCCAGGAGAGCAGCGCAGCCAAGCCGCCTCCATACCACGCTGGCGCATGTCCCTCAGCTGGCAGCCCCACCATTCCGGCCTCTGGCAAACAGGTCCCTGCACACAGATATCACGATCCTCCAGCGATGCCTTGGTAACCCAGCACTGCCCCTAGCCCCGCCCACGAGACTCGGGCTTCAGAAATCAGGCTCCTCCCAGGAGCCCAAGTGAGGCCTGTTCTCCCGGAGAAGAGGCGGCCGCAGCCTCAGAGAGCAGCGATCGACGCTTTCAAGGCGGGAGGCGTTTGGGATGCTCGGATCAGGGGGAGAACAACGCGCCCACTCCCACATAGCCGTGCCCTCCTCTCTCCTGACGTAGACTCACACAGGGGGTGCACACGCACAAGACACACCAGCACACGTGTGCACACATATGCAAGTACTCACACACATGCCTCCACATGCACACATGCATGGGCGCAACCACACACATACATGCACATGCCCTCACCTACACACATGCACATAAGACACACAGACACATGTGCACGTCCCCACCATCGTGGCGTGTCTGCAAGCCTGGATGCAAGGGGTGGGTGCAGCAACCAGACCCCACACTGCTGCACTGCTCCCAGGCACAGCTGCAGGCCTCACTCCTGAGCAGCAGGTTTGGTAACGCCTAGGAGTGCGGCAGAGACACCGCAGCCTGCACTGTCGGCTGCCCGAGGGACCCACCGCTGGCTCCAGTGAGGGGATTCATGGCGATGCCAGGTTCTGAGGACCAGAGGGACAGCAGGACTGGGACCAGGTCACGGAACACCCAGAGCCTCCCCCAGGCCTCCCTGCAGGAGCCGCCCGGGCATACTGCAGCCGGCCCACAGCCGCAGAGAGCCCCGCGCAGGGGCGCTGGCTGGCGAGGGCAGGCAGGTGGGCCCTGGCAGCTCTCAAGGCCTCCTCCCCTGTGCCAAGTGGCACCTTCTTCCAGGACGCTGGACAGAACATGGAAGAGGGTGGATTTTGAAAGAAGTAGATGTTTTTCTTTGGAAAGTTTATTTGCAGATTTATGTCCAAGGGTGTGTTTTTTTTTTTTTTTTTTAAAAAAAAACCTCAGCCAAAGGTTAGATTTCAGATATGCCCCAACTGGCTCTGTTTGAAGTCCTGTTTATTTGTTTGGATTGGCCAGGCAAAAGTTAAAGGAAACAAACTCTGCTCCGTGTAGGATCTTGTTCGGCGCACTTTCAGACACGCGGCGCGCTAACTGCAACCACGCCAAGGACGTGCTCTCTGCAGATGCCCTGGGGGGAGGAACCGTTCTGTGTCCTCCAAGGGCCTCACTGTCCTGCTCTTTCCACATCGGCCCCTGCCCTGAGTCAATAACTTCTTTCATTCACGTTCTGGGTGGAAGGTCTCTGAAAAAGCTCCTTCGAGGGCCCTCCCCAGCGCAGTGACCCGGCCTCCGTCCGCATCAGGACGCGGGCTCGGAAAGGTGCCCCAGCTCGGGCTCAGAGCAGAAGGCTGGGGACCCGCGGTGCGGCTGGGACACACTGCACTGGCTCTCTCAGGGCACCTGCCTCCCGCGGCCAGGTCTCCACGCCACCCCCTCGCCTCTGGCTGTGTCCCTGTCACCCGGGGCCCAGGCCCCTGCCCTGAGCACAGGGCACAGTGTCTTTGCTGTTCACACAAACACTGCATGAGGTCGGGGGTGCGGAAGGCACTTGGCGGAGGGCACAGGCCCCGGTGGATCCCAGCTGACAACCTCGGAAGCCTCCCTTCCCCATCTGTAAGGTGGGTTAGTACTTGCTGTGAAGGGTGTTTCTTGGGGTTCAGTGACCAGAGAGTGAGCGTGGGCCTCCCAGCTCCCGGGGAGCACACAGTGACTGTGATGAACAGGTGGGGCTGGGAGCAAGTCTGGGGCTTGCGCGAGTCTGGAGGTGGCCGAGATCACTGCAGAGGTGCCAGGGTCTCCGCGTGGGCACCCAGCCCGGGCTGTGGGCATCTCCACAGACATGGCGGCTGCAGTGGCCACAGCGTGCTGGTCCCGCGTCCCGCTTTCTTGCTCCACACGCGGAGGTGATGGGCAGCTCCCGTGAGCGGGAGGGGTGAGGACCGACGAGCTGCTGTTGTCATTGCAAAGCTGGGAACCTCAGAGACCCTGCGGGGCCCGGAATTTGAGGACCTGGCCCCCAGCCACGCTCCACAGGGAAACGATGCCACAACTTTCAGGGCTCTCTTCAGAGAAGGGGAGTGCCAGGCTCGGGGCATCCTCACCGTCCCGGCCACCTCTCTCAGGTCTTTGTGCCCTTCCCGACGGGCTCCCCGGACCTGCGGCAACCCGTTATCCAACCTGGACTGGCTGGGGTCCAGGCCTGTGGTTGCTCACCCGGAAGCTTCCGTGTTTGCTCTGTCTCTGCTGTTTCCAGAAGGCTTGCTCCCATCAGCCGGGGGGCCCTGTAAACTCTTGTCCTTGGGCTGAGGTTATTTTGTGAGCCGACCCCATCCGACAGCCAAGGAGGTGTCTGCTCAGGGTACGGCAGGGTCTGCCCTGGCCACACAGCCTATGAACAAAATGTGCACCAGGCCCGTTGGACTTACGTCTGTGACCTTAACCACCATGGTTGTTGGCAGGGAGAAGCTTCCAGAAGCCTTTGTTCACTGAAGGGGTGGGCCCTTCCTCCCTAATCCTGTCACTGCAGGCCTGAAGCCCCCATTCCCACAGTCTCAGCACAGGCTCGGAAGGCGGGGCTTCCCCACAGCCTGGGCTGCAGAGTCCACGGCCCAGACGCCACTTCCCCTCCTCGCGCCTGCGGGCCCTGGGCCTTCCCAGCCAGCCCAGGCCCTGCCAGGGGTCCCTGCTGCTCCGCCTCACCTGCTCCAGCCTCCCCACCCCCAGGGTCCCCGCGTGTCTGACTCGGGGGAACAGGCACCCATCTCCCCAGACACCTGTCCTCCCCGCACCAAGCCTGCGGCCAAACCGCTTACACTGACACTGTCCGACTACGACGCAGACCACGTGGCCTACAAGTCCACGCCGAAACACGGACTCAAAAGAACTACGCAGGTGGTCAAGCAAAACCCGCATGCCCACGTTCTCCGCAGCACTGTTCACAACGGCCACGAGGCAGAGACCACCTGTGTCCACCAGCGGATGGCGGGGTACAGCGTGGTCCGCGAGGAGGAAAGAGGTTCAGACACACGGCGGCGTGGACGGAACGTGGACGGAACATGATGGTCGGTGAGAGAAGCCGGCACCAAAGGACACGTGGCGTCTGATTCTACTGCTACGAAGTGTCCAGGGTCCACAAACCCAGAGAGACAGGACATGGATCAGCGGCTGCCGGGGGCGGGGCGACCACAGGGAGTTGACCCCTAATGGGACCAAGGTTCTTCCGGGGTGACGCAAACGCGCTGGAACCAGGTAGAGGTGGTGGTGGCACAACATTGTGTATGTATTGAATGTCACTAAATTGTACACTTTAAAATGGATAAAATGGTAAATTTATGTTATAGGAATTTTACCACAATTAAAAAAAAAATCAACCCTTGAAACTGAAGACTGATTTCGAATGGAAAAAACAAAAACCAGAAGTAAAAACAAGACAAAAACCAAACACACACCGGGGGCTGGCCTTGGCCGTGCCCCCGCCCCACCCCCGCCTGCAATGAGAGGCCTGGGGACCCTCCTCCAACGCAGCTCCTGCATGACAACAGGGCTGCCTCACTGAGATGTACAAGAAACAATTAGGAGTAATTGGCGTCAATTAGTAGATGATTTTCTTGGAGCCGCACGATCTGTGGCAGACTCTCATTGCACTTCCAAGTGCTCGCACTCCCAGGTCAGGCTGGCTTTGGGGCCGAGGTGGGCACGTCCTGTTGGGGCAGCATGAGCCGCCTAAGCCTACAGGGGCTGGAGCCACTGGGGGGTGGCCATGGCCGGCGGGGTGGGGTGCGGTGTTCTTGAGCAGGTGCGGAGGACGGAGCCCTGGCGGGGCCGGACCCCCCGGCCTGCCTCCTGTCCAGGAATGCCCGCCCCTGCCCAGGCCCAGGCTCTATGCTTTAGGACGTGGTGGAGACACGGCCTGGGTGTGGGGTGCCCTCCACCCCGAGACGTGGGGACATCTGTGTCCAGCGGGCCTGGCGTCCCCGATCCCCCAGGGCCACAGCTCACAGCTAGTCCACCCGAGGGGCGGTCCGCCGACAAGGCTGATCAGCCCAGAGCCACTGGAGCCCGGGTGGGGTCCCGGGGTGACGGCCCAGGGTGCCGGGCAACGGGGAGAAAGGGTGTTCTCTGCCATTCCCACTGGAGGGGCTGTCACCAGCCCGGCGCCGGATTCCTCTCAGCAGCTAATTAGGGGATTTGGACAAATGTGTTCTTTCTCCAGCGTTTGCTTCCTAAAGAACAGGGCTCAGAGAAACCCCGTCAGTAGCCCCCTGTCCAATTTGTGTCACTTTTTAGTAGTTACTTAGCCCGGAGATAGAGCCTGGAATATTCGTTCATTTGTTCATTCCTCACTCATCCATTCATTCTTCCATTCATTCAGCAAACGTGTTTTGAGGCCCCCCTGCCTGGGGCCGCCATGGGGGGCTTTCTCCCATAGGCCACGTCCTCTGAGGAAGTGGCCGCGCATACTAATCGCTGGACCCGGGATGGAGGGGTGTTGGGACAGCCCCCGAGGCCCCTTCCATGCCCAGCGGAGAAGTAGCCTTGTTCCGCCCCCAACTTGACTCCCGGCAGCTCCTGCAAGGGCCCCTTCAGGCTGGCGTGGGGGGGCAACCAGGGAGAGCCCGGCTGCCCTCCGCAGCCCACAGGGGGCCACGGCCCACCCAGGGATGGGAAAAGGCCCTGTCCCCGGGGAAGGGTCCCCACCATGCTGGCCGTCCCAGGACGGAGGGCAGGAGGGAGCGCCTGGAGGAGCGGGTGGGGCTGGCCGCCCCCTTCCCGCAGCCTGGAGCCCGAGGGCGGCAGGCCCGTCAGCGTGGGATTTAGGGGCCTTATCAGCGGGAATCGGCTGCCACGCCACATTCAGACCATTTCCTGTGAGCTGAGAGCCAAGCTCCGGACACAATGGCCATCCTTATCTCCTCACCCCTGACCCCACGGGCACACCCGGCAGCTCTAATTTCTGCCAGAGCAGCAGGTGAGAACATATCTGGCTGCAGCTCTGAAGCAGAGGGAAGCCGGGGGCTGCGGGTCCCTCTTCAGGGGCGTGAGGGAGGGCGCCTCCGCAGGCCAGAAAGCCGAGGGTCTCCCTGGGCCTGACCCCTCCTCACTTCTGAGGCTCAGTCTTGAGGTTCTCAGAAAACCCGCCCTCCCTCGCCCGGACGTTTGTTTTCTCCAGTCGGCCTGGGCAAGCAGGTCCTGGATGCGCGGGATCCTGGGGACAGGAGGGCCGGGCAGCCGCCCTCTGCTGTTGAAGCGGACGGGGTGGGCAGTGCTTGGGGAGGGGGAGGCGGACGAGGTCGAGGGGCAGAGAAGGCCCCCCTCCCCCATGAGGATGAGCTCAGGGCCTCTGCTGTCTGCTCAAGGTCACGGCCATTAGCCGGGTACTTAAGTCCCCAGGCGGCCAGCCTTGCAGACCGGCCCCAGGCAGGCAGGAGGTAAGGCTGCTGTTTGACAAGTCCAGGGTGAAGTGGATGACCAGCATCTCAAAGGCATCCTTAACCCCTCTTGGCCAGCAGTTCTAGCTGTTGTTCTCTGGACAGACTCTGCCATCGTCACTTGTGATAGGACCGAGGGCTGGCAGGACACTCTTGCATTCTTAAAGGGACAGCGATCCCAGAACCTTCCTCCCCGGGAACGTCTGTCTTTTCTCCTCACTCACCTCCTGGGTGCGTTTCTTCCCAGCTGAGGAATGCGCTCAGTCTGACACACACCCAGGGACGGTGTCTGCTGGGTGAGGCCTGGGGCCTGGGGCCGGCAGGGGGTGCGGGGGGTCCACCGGGCCTGGACTGAGCCAGAACAGCAGTCGCAGCTCCGCTAACGGGCCAGGTGGCAGCTCGGGGCCTCCCCCGTGATGTGTGTCCCTCCAGGAACCTGCCCAGGCTACAGGTGCCCCCCACCCCCGCCGCCCACTTCCTACAGCCAGAGTCACTCCTGGCCCGCTGGGCAGGGCGGCTGGACAGGAGGAGGGGGTGAGGGCAGCCCTGGGCTGGTGGGCTCTGTCCTCCCGGGGGCTGACCCAGCGACGCCTGCTCTGCCCCCTGCGCTCACCTCAAAGACGCAGGTGCTGGGCTGGCGGCGCCCCCAGGAGCCTCCGCCGACTAGCAGAGTCTGGCAAGCTGGGCCCCACGAGGCCACCTCGTCCTGAGCCCACGGCCCCTTCCTCCACCCAGGTTTCCTTCCTCAAGGGAGTCGGGACCGTGCTAGAGCGTGTGTCCACCGCTGCCACCTCTGCGTACGTTACCCAGTGTGGATGGGAACCGCCCTGCCCCTGCACAAGGCAGCCCAGGCCCCGGCCCCCGCTCACTGCCCAGGGACCCCACTGATCCCAGTCCTGAAAATCGGGACACCAAATCCGGCCAGACAGACACAATCGTGGGGAGGCGCTGGGGGCAGGGAGGTCTGCTCAGATTCTTCACTCGTCCTGTGAAGAAGTGAGAGGAAGCCCCTCCCCCAGCTCACAGCATGTCTGCCTCACCCCAGAAGGCCACCCCCGTCCACCCAGGGGTCCCACAGGCTCCGGCCCTGCCTGAGGCTGCTGGCCAGTGCTGCTGGCAGCCACGTTGGCTGGGACAGGATGCATGTTGCTGCCTATGCAGGAGGTCCTCCCGCTGGAGGCAGAGCTGGCGATTGGAGGAGAGGTGGGGGCTGCAGACACCTCCTAAATGGGCCCAGACAGTAGGTGCTTTTGCAGCACCTTGCAGAAAGAGGTTTGCCTGGGAGGGCTCTAGGAGGGGCTGGGGGGTTCCAGTAGCTGCCAGCATCGGAGCTGACCCTGAGCAGGACCTGCAAGGCCTGGGCCTCACCTCTCGCTGAGCCAAGCAGGGAGCCTGGGGCTGGGGTAGCTCCACGCCTCTTGTCTTTTTACAGCCAGGAAACTGAGGCATGGAGGGGTCAGATGATGGGCCCAAGACCCGGTCTGTCTGCACAGCCAGGGTGTGAGCCGGTCCTTGTGCTCTAGAGTCTTTGCTGGGCGCCGTCGCCCCAGCCTGAGCCTGGCTCTCTGGAGGCGGAAGCGGGGCTCACTCCAGGGTCTGATAAAACAGACTCCTCATACCCTGTGTCCAGGAGGAGAGGCTGGCCTGCCTGACAGGGGGGCTGGGTCCACCGTCTCCACCCTAGACAGGACACCTCAGCCTGCAGGGACAGGGGCCCTCTGAGCCAAGAGGGTCTCTGCATTTTTCCTACCTGCCGTCATAAGAGCCCCCGCTGCTGGGGTGGGGGGGATGAAAGTCCCAGCCATGCCGCTGGCCCTCCCCCGAGGAAGGCAGGGCTGACACAGGCAGGGCCCTGTCACTTAAGCCAGTGGCCCTCAATCTGGAGACACAGCTCTAATTGTCACTGTCTTCTACCGGGTAGAGTCCAAGGATGCGGCACACACCCCACACTGTACAGGACAACCCCCCCGACAGAACTGTCTGCCCTCAGATGTCAGCAGTTTTCAGGTTGACAAACAGAATCCCAGGGCAGGCAGCAGTCGGAGGCTGTGCACGGGACAGCCCGGGACAGGGGCATCGTGGAGTATCCCTAGGGGACACTGGCACCTGCTTCCCAGGGCACTGCCAGCACTGGTCAGCGTTTGGGGGCAGGTAAGGGCCTCCCGGAAGGTCTGCTGAGAGGTGGGGGCTCCCTGGAGAGGCTGAGACCCTCCGTGGGGTTCTCCTGAATCCTTTGCTGTCCCCCCACCCCCGGCAGGTAGGTCACGACGCCAAGGCAACATATCCGGGGGCTTGGCACCACTTGGGCACTCACGTGTGCATCCTGCTGTGCCCCCTCCCCACCCCCGTGGCCTCTGCCTCCAGGAAAAGGCTCAGCTCCTCGCACAGGTGTCTGCGGGCGGTCGCTGTGTGCAGAGGCTGAAACGCTCGGCGCACCCGTAACCGGATCAGCGCCGGGGTCAAATGACTCGCTGTGGGATAACAGAATCCCCGCCCGGGACCCGCCGCCGGTGTTGGTCCTGCCCAGGGGAAGGAGGCTTGAAAGATGACGCCTGTGTGTGTGGGGAAGGATGAGGGCTGGGGGTCGGGGGAACGACTGTCCACAGAGAGAAGGAGGTGGAGGGGGCAGAAGGACCCCCCCAGGGCTGCCTCCCACAGCTCCAGGGCTCTCTCCGGAACGGCCTCTCCAGCCAGCCCACGGCGCTGCCTCCTCCTTAAGCAAAGATCGTCAAGGCAGAGTCCTGTGTGGGCAAAATCACCCTGGATTTGAACTATTTTGTCCCTAAAGTCTGCCCGAGGCTGCCGACAAAGGCCTTGAGGAAACTCCCGGCCACGTGACAACTTAGAAAACAAAGGACAAAGAGGTAGACACAAAAAATGCATCAAATTTCAAATTTTAGGTTTGAAGAGAGTCAGCAGAGGGCTGGGCCTTCCTGCAGGACTCCCAGAGGGGTCCGAGGCCGAGACCACCCAGCCCACACCCTGCCGGTCCTTGGCTCCTCCTGGAGCGGGTTGTCTGGGGCCCTCACAGCCTGGCGGGGCCTGAAAGCCGATTCCCGTCAGGAGCGACTTTCTCTCTGAGACAGAGGGGACATTGTGCCCAGCGAGGCCAAGTGTGACCCGGCGGGGGCAGGAGACCACCTTCTCTGTCCCTGGCCTGGAGACAAAGCGGCTCCCTGCTGTCAGGCCCACGTGGTGGCCCAGGAGAGACAAATGCCCATCTGGGGCCGCTGCCTGGAGGTCTCCCTCCTCCTCCTCTCTGCTTGGCCACCTGTCCCCCACCTGCCCCCCATCCTCCGAGCAGCACTCGCCGGAACTGCACACGGGCACGGGGACGGGGTGCAGGGTGAAGGTGACGGTACTGGTCGAGGGGCTCCCAAAGGGGAGAAGGCGTGTCTCTGGCCATTGCCCTTGGTTGACCTCTGGGCCAGGTCAGAGTCCAGGGCCAACTCCAGCAGCACCTGCCGTCCTCAAACACAGGCCTTCCCTGGAGATGACCACGGCCCTGCGGGAGGCTGGACGGCTCCCCTAGATTTCCTGCGCCCGGAACCTCGGAGCGGGACCGTATTGGAAACAGGGTCTTTGCAGATGTGGTTGAGACGAGGTCACGCGGAGTAGGGTAGGCTCTAAACAGTGATCGCGTCCTTATGGGAGGAGGCTGCATGAGGATGCACAGGGAGAGCCCCGTGAGGACAGAGGCAGAGACTGGGGCGTCGTGTCTACTGGCCACGGACGGCCAGGGTTGCCGACCACCACCAGACAAGGGACAGGTCCTGGGACACGTCCTCCCTCAGAGCTCGGAAGGAACCAGCCTTACAGCCACAGGAAACTAACAAGTCCCCAGAGCTGTCCTCCAGGCAGCCCTGCTGGGAAGCCCACTGTGGCTGGGGGTCAGGGCTCAGCTGGGACCGCCCCACGGGACCTGTGTGTATCCCCTCACTCTGGGGCATGGCTGGGCCTCCTGCCTCCACCACGGGGACACTGTCCACCCCTGGGTTGGGCACCCCCTGCTCTTGTCTCTCGGGGGGCTGATGCTGCGGGGTGAGCCTGCTTGCTGCTCTACCAGCCCACCCTGCAAGCCCAGGGCCACCTCTACCAGCGATTGTCCTCTTGCCACCAGACGAGGAGCTCTGCAGGGCTCAGGCCCGTGACAGTTCCTTGGAGATGCTTCCTGTGTGGGGCGACCACCTCAAGGGAACGTTTTCCTTAGGTCAGTAAATGAAGGGCAGAGGCAGTGGGACCCGGCTTGGGCCTGGGGCGCAGAGGTAGCTGGGCGAGGCCAGAGGCCACGGGGAGGGGCAGAGGCTGTGCCTCTGGTGCCTCCTCCCCGGGGACATCAGTGTTTTCTCCAGCACTGTCCAGGGGCGTCAGCGCGGACCCTCAGAGACTCGGGCCTGGGCCGAGGCCACGTCACACCCACACGAAGGTCACATGTGCTGCCCGTGGACCCACGGTGTGCCGCATCCCTGAGCCAACCTATCACCTGCCCAGTTTGGGGAACAAAGGCACTGGGGGTGCTGCCTCAGGTCCCCCGTGCCATGAGTTGGAGCATGCTTGCCCCCGGCCTCGTGTCTCAGGGCTCGGGCCACAGTGCTTGGGGGGCACGTGCCCAGTTAAGAGGCCAGTGGCCCAAGAGGTGTCCGACAGGTGCAGATGTCGTCATGGGAGAGGCTGTCTGGCTTTTGTCCCAGGTGATGAGGCACCAGTAGCACCTTTGGCCCGCAGGTGAAGGAGTGACCTGTTGGGTCTGCATCTTAGGGCCGTCCTGCAAGCTGGCAGCTTGGAGCCACGTGGGGCGTGGAGGGGAGACCGGTCATGAGAGTTGGAAAGTGCTGCGAAGGCCCAGGATGGCCAGGACCAGTGGGCAGGGCAGGGCGTGCCGGGACGGTGGCAAGGTGTCCTCAGGAGGAGGAGAGTGAGCCCCACGTGCCAGGGGCAGCCCTGCACGGCCTTCGTGGGGGCTCCGTCTCGTCTGCACCACGCGCGGGAGGCGAGTGCCAGGAGGGGCTGCTCCACTGCCTGCTCCTGGTGGGGACTCCGCCTGGAGAGTTCTTCAGCCATCAGCTCCTCCTCCCGTCCCAGACGGAGGGGTGGCTGCCCTCGCCGCCAGCAAGCCCTTTTCTTCCTTCCTTTCCCAGTGAGGAAGCCGCTCCTGCTGCATCCGGAGCATCCCACGACCGCCCGGCCCACGCCCGCCGCCGACGCGGAGCCGCGGAATGTGCAGACCCAGGGGGGCCGCCAGAGCCTCTCTAAGCTGAAAAGGCCTCCCTGACATCATTACACGAGCGATCACGTTGTTACACGCCGCAGCCCGGAGCTGTAAATACTCAGGGAAAAAGTCCTCTTTGTTGACGGAGTTCTAGGATGTGGGCCTCGCGGTTTTTACTGCTCAGGATTAAAGGACGTGAGGCCTGCTGGAAAGTGCGGCTGCTCCCGGGCCATCCGCGGGCCCCTGCCCGGGGCTTTATGTGGCTGTGCACGTGGGTCTCCAGTCCCGGCGGTGGGACCTGGGGATTCTCAGGCCTGGGACTCACAAGTGTCCATGGGGGGCCCCAGATCCACGCAAACTCCTCCTTCAGTCGATGGTCTCCCCGGCCTCCCTGGGGGTTCCAAGGCAGCAGCCGGCTCCGGGGTGCGGGAGAAGATGCTTCCCCAGGGGGGCCGGGGCCAGGCGGCCCGTGGGCTTGGACGCCGCTTGTCCGCTGCTCCGGCCGCACACACGGTGAGAAGCAGAGACTCCTCACACGCCGCTCCCTTCACCTGGTGCAACTGAGCATCCTCATGTTTTTTTTCCGAGTTGTTG
Organism: Propithecus coquereli; assembly: GCF_000956105.1. Classification (NCBI taxonomy): domain Eukaryota; kingdom Metazoa; phylum Chordata; class Mammalia; order Primates; family Indriidae; genus Propithecus; species Propithecus coquereli. Next base: position 334,222 of record NW_012153696.1, read on the forward strand.
CAAGCCCAGGGGCTCAGACTCTCCAAGTTGTCTTGGAGACGGCACGGGGGTGCGTGGCCATTCTCCGCCCCGGGCTGTGCCTCAGCTGACGCCTGCAAGACCCCCGGCACTTGGGGAGCGGACCCTGATGCGCCAAGTGCCGAGTCCCGAGACCTTCCTGAAATCCCAGGTTTGGAAAGAGGACAGCAGCATGCTACCTCCCCCCAAATGCACAGCACACTAACGAAAGGCACAGAGACACCCGAGAGCCTAAGTGGCGCTAGAACGTCGCCGAGTCCAGTGTGCCAGCTAAGCACAGGCCAGAGTGCTGGGCGGCTGCCCCAGGAGCCAGGGACCCACCCATCAGTGCTCAGCTCCCACGGTCCCTGTGACTCCGCCAAAGCCTAGAACACTTTGTCAGAAGGGACCGAAACACAGGACGTCCCAGTTAACCAAACCACAGCCAGAAAGTACAAAGTCCGGAAGGCCACAGACCCAGCTTTTAAAGAATAAGGGGTAACGTTTTCATCTCTCCCCAGCCTCAGGGAATTCGCAGGGGCAGCGGGTCCTCCGCAGTGTGGAGGTTCTCCCTGCGAGAAGAGAGGGACAGGGACAGGGAGATAATGACACCAGTTTCTGCGTGACAAGACGCTCTGCCCTGTTAAAGCCTGGCATCTGGGGCAGAAGCAATCTCTGGGGATTCCAGCACAGCCCGTGGGGCTGGGGGCTGCAGGGCACCTGCAGGTCTGGGGGAGGCTGCAAGCATGGGCAGGACGCCCACAAAACACCAGCGGCTCCCCCGCTGCGGCCTGGGGCGTGGTGGGGCTGGGGACGGGAGGTGAGGGGCCTGGCTCCCAGCCTTACTAGATCCTTCCCACAGGGGCTGGGACTTAGGGCGGCCCAGGAGGCTCAATTGTTTTTAAATTCTGTTTTTACAAGGAGCATGAGATTTATAGGCTCTTGAGGGGAAGAAAATGATGTAACTTGAGTCAATCAACAGACCGTTTATTCCACGCCTGTTTCCCGTCCTCTCTGAGCTCTGGAGGCAGCCGGAGCCTCAGCCTTTGCAGAAAACCACCCACCCGCCACCCACACTCACACCCACACACACACTGTGCATGCCGCACCCAATACATGTACACACACATATGTACACCCCACCTGCGTGCACGCACACACACGTGTGCACCATACACAGTACACATGCACATGCACCCACACACAAATATACACAACTACACCCCAGTTACCCCCCAGGCCTGCCTTGCCTGCGGCATCTCCGAGGGACACTTCCCTCTCTCCCAGGCCCCTGCTCTCTCTTTTTTTTGTAAAGGTCTCCCTGGTGCTGCACAAACCACCCTCAAGCTGCTCCCCATGGTCAGTGACAAGGGCTTTGCTACGAGTCAGACCCCAGGAGAAGAGCAGGTCGGTCGGTCGTCCCCCTTGGGGGCTTGACTAGGCTGCAGGGCCTGGCTAGGCAGGGGGGGCACGCAGGCAGGCGTGCTGGTCACGTCCCTCAGAACACCGTCTCCCCAGGACCCGGCCTTGCTGGGATCCTCTCGGAGGGCCCCGCCAGTCATGGCCGAGCAGGTGTAGCTCGGAAGCTCTTCCTGTCTCAGCGGCAGCTGGGGCGTGTGAGCAGGGCCTCTGAGTCACTCTGCATGGAGATCGATGGAGATCAAAGAACTTTGTCTTATCTCGGGAGGACCTTTGCGCGGTGCCCAGGGGATGGATCCAGCAGGAAGGCACTGGGCTTTCTAACAATGCGAGGTTTTTCTTTAAATAGGCAGGTCCACCTTATCGATTCCTTCTCTTTCCCCTGCTCCGTGTCAGAGGGGACAGATGAAGACTTTGTGCTCTGGGATGATAATAGCAATGACCTGAGGCACCTGGAAAATGAGCCTGTTCTCCAAGAACTTGGGTGGCAGCCAGCCCACGGGCCCTTTCCCCTGCGGCTTCCTGTGCTGCACCTCGGAGGCAGCCCCCAGCACGCAGCCTCCGCAGCGGCTGACGCCCACATACGTGCACTCTCATGCGCACACGCCCTCACCCCCACACACACACAGGCGCACACACGCGGAACGCCATCTACCTTTGAGTTGGACCATGCAAATTGCAAATCCCAATGCTGCACATTTAAATCCCCAGGGACCTGTGCGGCTTGGTCCTTAACAGACAGCAATTTCTGTTCCCCAGCCCAGGTTATGTGGCTTGTAATTCGGCAGATGACTGTTATTTTACTTCGGTGCTGCTATGCAGCTCACTAACAGTGGAGGGCGCCGGTGTGCACACTGCCTGGTTCCGCACACGGAACAAGGAAGTAGGTCTCCCAACAGACCATACCTGGTAGGCGTGGCTGCCAGCCCTCAGCTCTCTGTTCTAGGGAACAGCTTTGCTAATCTCTCCCTTCACAGTCACCCACCATGTGTGGCCAACGTGGGCTGACTAGGATAATAGCTGCCCCTGGGCACTCAGCTGTGCTCCCAGTGGCTGGGAGGCCCACTGGTCCAGCATGGCTGGTCCTGGCTTGTCTTCCTGCAAATGTGGGAGGAAGACACCCAAGCCCTGGGGAAGCCAGCTAAAGCTGCGGGGGAAGCACACGCCTGCCCATGGACCGCGGCTTCCAGGGACGTGGGGTGGGCTGCGGTGGCACACAGGGAAGACCCCCACACTGGGATCCAGCAGACTTGGCTGAGCCTGAGCTCTGCCCCGGATGTGGGGAAGCCAGTGGCACCCCCGGGCTTCAGTCTCCCCAACCAGGCAGCAGAGTAGTAGGCGCGATCAGTGCCTGGACACCTCCTCGCTCTCCTTCCGTCCCGGGAGCCAGGAGCCCTCCAGCAAGATGCTGATTCACGGGCCTGTCCTGGGAGGGCCTCTCTCCCCCTCTTTCTCCCACGGTCTCCCCAGCCTGGCGTGGTGGCCTCAGACTTCTCCCTCCACTCTGCTGGAAGCAGGAGGTGGGGTGTGGTCCCCAGCACCCTGCATCACCCCCCCTGCTCCAAAGGCCAACCCTCCCCAGGTGAGAAGGCCAAACGTTTTGGAATAAATGCCCAAGGACATCAGAAGCAAGCAGTGACCCTTTTGACCTTCAAACGCTGAGCCTTTTTGCCAGCCCTGATCTCCCCCTGGACTGTCAGAGGGAAGAGGAGGAGCCCAGACTCAAGACCTGACACACATCAAAGCCCCCGCCCAGCTCCCCCTCCTGCTGCAGCCTTCGGAGCTGGCCGGACCTCCAACCCCGGAAGTTTCCTCCATGGTAGATGCCCTCGGAAAGGGCCTTTGCTCCCTGGGCTCTGAAAGAACCTTCTCCTCCTGACTTTGCGGCAACTTCCCCAACAGAGTCTAAGCAGGACTCACCAGGCTGGAATTCCTGGATGTCAGTCCAAATGTCACGCCACCTTTGCAGCCATTTGCAGCATTAAAAATGTAAATGAATTAATTACAGAGCTCAGGGCCCTTTATTTTTCATTCCCAGTTGTGTTTTTCCTAGGAAAGGGAGCAGAGTGCTGGCAGCAAGCTCAGCTCCCTCGGCGTTTTTATTACTTTTTATTGTTACAAATCTTTCAATAGGCAGGGGGAAAAGCCCTCCTTTCTGGCATGCCTTAAATATCCAGATGATGCTCGGGATTTATAAATTTATTTTTGTTACTTGCAATTTGGAAATGTGGTTATCGAGATTTGCCACTCAATGGGGATGTCTGAAGGCCAGGCGGGTTTGTCTGGCAAGGACACGGTGAAGAATCCCAAGTTGGAAAATAAATTTATATGTATGCACACACATGCATATGATGTGTTCATGATTCCTTTCCCACATTTTCTGGTTTATATTGTAGAAGAATAAGAAGAAAAGCAAAAAGCACAGAGGAAAAAAGTGAATTTGAACCAGATAATAATTCTCCTAAAAAGCAACCAGCCAACACCACCCAAACTCCTTAAGAGCAGGACTGCGTCCGAGAAGCCTGTAGGCTAACAACCTGCTAAGACAGCAGAAGGGAGCTCGAGAGACACTCTTAATGCAGTTATTAAAAGTCCTGTACGTGTCTTCCCTTGTAATTGAATTTCACCACACAATTTAGGAAAAGCCACACACAAAAAAACTTGCAGTAAAAATCTGGGGTATAATTTTCTTCAATCAACTCTGGCTCATGCCTGCAATTACCCGAACCTTTGCGAGCCCATCTGCGATGCTCCGGGGACGGGCTCTGGGGCCGCCGTGGGTGGCGTCCTTTCATGTGCCTCTCAGACCGTTCTTTATCGTAAGGTTTCAAATTAGCGCTAGCAGCAATGAGCAAATTTGATAATTCGATCTCAAATTAGTTAATGTAATGTGCCAGTAACCACTAACTAGTGCATTACAAAGAGGAAAATGTATCTTTTTGGAGTTGGGATATGAAGTTAACCAGCCTGTCATTTTGCCTTTGGAAACTTTCATGGGTCTTTATTAAAATGAAATAATCCCATAAGAAATGTGCATCCCTCACAGCGCTGGCGGTGTCCGGAGGAGGAGGCGGCGGCATGTGCGGGCAGGTCCGGGCCGGGTGAAGCCTGCACGGCCGCCTGGCTGCCCTCAGAGCGCTTCCTGGAGCCGCTCTAGGAGCCCCGAGGCGGGCGGATGGGCCCCCGTGGCCGCTTCGCTTTTGGAAGTCAGGTCCTGAAAGGGACTTGGGTCTGGACGGAAGGAGGCTGCTCCCCGGCAGCCCAGTGGTGCCCAGACCTGGAGACCTCCCATGGCCTCGCGCCTGCGCACTAGGACACTGTGGGCCACAGCGCACTCCCCTTAGCCACACAGCCAGCAACGGAATCCGGCTCCCAGAGAGGGCACGCGCCAGTCTGCCCGTCCTTGTCAGCCGAGTTCCCTGAAGGGTCAGTGAGGGTCCGGCTAGGAATGTCCTTCTCCTCCTCTCCTCCCTGTCACCTCTCCTAGGTAAGGGCCTGTGATGTCCCCAAGATGACCTGTTCACATCATAAGAACGGGCAGCTGTGGGGCAAACTTCCCTTGTACCGAGTGGCAGGAAAGAAATTGTCTTCACATTGGTCAATCTATCCACCACAACAGATGACAGGGCACCCGTCCAGTGCTTTCTGTGCACCAGGCTGTGGGGACCTAGAGCCCCAGCATGGCACTAACATCACATATGTCACTGCTTCCTGGGGCTACACTGTGTCACTGCCCCCTGGCTACACTGTGTCACTGCCCCCTGGCTACACAGTATCACTGCTTCCTGGCTACACTGTGTCACTGCCCCCTGGCTACACTGTGTCACTGACCCCTGGCTATGCTGTATCACTGCTTCCTGGCTACACTGTGTCACTGTCCCCTGGCTACACTGTATCACCCCCTGGCTACACTGTGTCACTGCCCCCTGGCTACACTGTGTCACTGCCCCCTGGCTACACTGTGTCACTGCCCCCTGGCTACACTGTGTCACTGCTTCCTGGCTACACTGCGTCACTGCCCCCTGGCTACGCTGTGTCACTGCCCCCTCATTGTCCACTCAGGTCCCCTTCCCAGTTCACTGACTTTCCTATCTCCCTCCCAGTACTTAATGTATATCTTTGGCATTTAATAAATGCCCATTCTTCCCTAGAAGCTGGACAGATGTGCGGTTGAGACCTGCGGGTCCTGAAGGTTTCTCAGGCTAGACTCGACCCGGCCTTGGGGGAGGAAGGTTCCCTTGGGAGTGCAAGGCGGCCGCCGCCCCCAGCCCCGGCACCGCGGCGTGGGGTGACCGTGGTTAAGCGAGCTGCAGAGAGGGCTGGAAGGACTTGCCAGAGCTCCGCTGTGGCCCTGGACTTGCACTTTAATCAGAGCTGAAAGGTCCCTCCCGCCCCCGCCCGCCCCCAGCCAGTGACAGACGATTCCTGCCTGAAACGTTTAAGGAGGAACAGGAGAAGCTCTTTATCTGTGTGGCCTGAGCCCATTTATCCAGGAGAAAAGGCCCAGCCCCTGTCCGACTGAAAGCCACAGCTTGTTCTCTCATCTGATGGATGAAAGGAATTTGGAAGCCTGATACTGTCCCCTGAGATGTCATTCAAATCCTCCAATACCTTCTGCAGGCAGGGCCACCGCCACTCCGCGGACGCATCTCCCTGCCACCGCCCCCCCCTTCATCCGGGGCCCCTCACCTCGGAGCCGGGATCTAATCAATACGGCCCGGAGCGGCGGGAGCCTCCGATTGGTACACAGGGAAAGTGAAAACATGATTAGAAACGAAGTCCCAGGGGATGCCCTAAATTGGAGCCCTTTGAAACCAGCCTGGGCAGATCAGCTTTCCTTCCCTGGGGGGCGGGGGACTTCTTGTCAGTTTTCATGTAAGGTAAAAAGATGAAAAATGCAAAAGACAAAAGCTTTCAGGCCCCTCCTCTCCAGGCTGTGCTATGTTCTCTTGGCTCATTAAAAAAGTACAACAAAGAACAACAACTTGTTAAGTGTTTCCTCTTAAAAAGAACAAAGAGAAAGCCGCAGGTCTTAATGGTTCTTATTGATGGCTTATAAATGTGCCCATGTCCTTCAGCAAGAAGCTCTTCCTTCCCAGCCCTCCTTGGTCTTATTCCAAATTCTCCTACTGCCACCCCCCACCCCTCCCAATAATTCAAGCAAACTTTAAAATCTATAGATGCAGCATTCCATGGTGATGGATTTGCCCCTCTTCCTGAAATCCGAATATAAATCCCCCAGCCTTCTGCGAAGTAACCATGGCAGCTTGATTTATTTGGGCTGCTGTGGAGTTGCCCTGTAGACTTTCAAAAACTTGGAAAGGCAAAGAATGCAGGGAGAGGGAGGGAGGGAGGGAGGGAGGAAAGGCGGTTGGAGGGGGAGACACAGAGTGAGAAGGAGGGAGAGAGGGAGGGAGGGAGGCTGTGGCAAGTGTCTCCCTGCTCGCCCAGTTGGGGTCCCCATCCTTTGGGCCTTCAGGGAGGGGTTTCCCCATGTCCTGGGAGGGAGGGAGGGAGGGAGGGACTCTGCTCAGAGGATGCCATGCGCCCACCAATCCATCTTTCCCCGGATACGGCTAATCTCCACGTTTCTCCTCTTGTGTGATGTTACCATCGCTTTATCATAAATGGGCTATGAAGACATTTGGAGCTGCTACTGTTGTAATCTATCCAAGATGAATAGGGGCGAAGGCTGAAATAAACTCCCCATTTCCTGTCCCATCTGTCTGCCAGACTGCGGCTGCAGGTCAGGGGCATCCTCCCTCCAGGCTGGTAATTGCAAGAAAGGCAGCAACTGAACCCGAACAGAAGATCAAAGAACTCAGGAGAGGAGGAGGAGGGGGAGGACTTTTCTGAGAACAAACTGGCTATGGGGGTGGGCGATTAGGGGAAAAAAACAACACAAAAAACCCCCAGTCTTCCTCCATCAGGGAGACAGAGAGAAGGAGAGAGAGAGAGAGAGACAGAGAAGAGCAGTTGGCAGATGACGTATGGGGAACTTGGCAAGGCCAGAGGGCTTCCGGAGCTCTCCTGGTCCCCGTCCTGGCCTTGGCCATCCTCTGACCCACAGACTCTTGCTGTTATCTCGTTAGCCACACAGGAAGCAAATCCTCAGCCTCCGCACAGAGACACAGTCTCTCTCTCTCTCTCTCTCTGCTGCCACCCCCCTTTCAGGGCCAATTTAAAAAACAGTCTTGGGCACAACACGGTTGAGAAGAGCCACCAAGAGTGATGCTAAGTGGCCCAGTTCACCCCAATGGTGGCCTAGATACACGGGCTCCTGGCCCCAAATGGGGCATCCTTGTCACTGTCCTACAACCCCTGTGCCCAGAACCCCCAGGCCGGCCCAGGACCCAGGACTCTCTTCCCTTAGATTTAAGCAGTGGTGGCTTGGGTCTGTTTCATGTTCCCGGCTGGTCCCTGCGGGAGAGAAGGGCGTTGCTGAGTGAGGGTCACATGCCTCTGAAAATGGCCATTGGCGGACCTTATTTCCCGGGTCCAACACTGGGTGACTCATTAATTACATTTTATATTCAAATGATGAAACTCTGCAACCAACCAATGTTTCCCCCACGATCGGCCATAAATCCTGGCCGGGTGCTAACAGCGCTCACATTTACTCCTCCTAATGCTTCCTGTCTCTGGACGCTGGGCCGGGTCCAGGCGCGCCGTGTTACAAGCTCTCCTGCTGGAGCAGGAGGCCTCTAGGCTGCGTTCCAGGTATAACTGGCAGCTAATACCTTCACACATTCGCAAATCCCCTCGGTGCAGGAGGCGGCAGAGGTTCGCTGGGGTCAGCAGGACGCAGCCCCTGGGAAGTGGTTCTGTCCCCCGAGGGGGTGTGTGGAGCGGGGTCCACTCAGCTTCCCTGGGGGGTAGGGGGCGCGATGGCAGGACCCTGGAGGATGTTGGTGCAGCGAGCCCAAAGGGACTATTTCCACTTTGGGAAAAAAGTTTCCATTCGGGTCTTAACTTTTCTTTCCACATTGTTTCTCCTACCTGGACCAGCGCAGCGGCTGGGACACCGCGTCGAGGCTCCGGCCCCCACCTCCCTGAGCGATTTCAACTTTCTCAGGCAGCCAAACTCTCCTCACAGAGGTTTCCGGTAAATGCAGCTCCCAGGTTTGGATGCTGCTCTCTCACTTTCTGACTCATGGCTTTGGCCGTGACGAGCCGCGGCCGGCGAGTGCGGACCCAGCTCCCGCGGTTCCAGAGGCGGCCGGGCGTGAGTGTTCGTAGACAGCTGGCGGTCACATTCCTTCAACAGTCGCTCTCGCCTTTGTGTCTAACCCTCCGTGGGCAGGAGGCCCGTGGATGAGGCAGCGGAAACCACATCCTCTTCATCATCGGCTCGAGAGGAAGGGCATGCCTAACAGCGGGCAAGGCCATCCGTGTCTGCTGGCTCCCTCGGGACACGCTGCATGGAACTCTGCCCAGGTGCCACGCGTGAGCGCCACATGTGAACATGCCCCTGGCAGGGGGACTCAGACCCTCCTGAGAGCCCTTCAGTGGGTAACGCGCCCATCGTTTCGTAGGGTGCACACCCGAGGCGCGCGTGCATACGTATGCGTGTGCGCCTGTGTGCCTATGTCCGTGCGTGTGTGTTTTGAAAAGCCTTTTTCCCCGAATGTTTGGATCACACGTGTTCAAAATCCAGGCACACTTTTCAGAAGTTATTTCTGGAAAAATGTTGAATCTCATAACAGCAATAAAAGGAAAATACTGCCTCAGCCAACATAAATGTCTATTTGGAACATGCTCGAAAAGCGTCGGAATATTTGTGTAAGTTTGAAATTCCAGCCTTCGGAGCCGAGCGGCTTGGCTGTTGCTGGGTTGTGCAGAGAAGGATGGAGGGTCCCTTTCTGAAAGCCCCTCGATGGGGTCCCGATGGGCTCCGGACGCTTCCCACCAAGGGAGATGCTGGTGTCAGACATGGCAAGGCTAGGGAGGGGCTGGGAGGGCGCAGCCGGGCAGGGACGGTGGCTTCCAGGACAGGTGGGGTGGGAGCTGCAGCCTCTTGCCCCATGGGGCCCCATGGTCCTACACCCCAGCACCTGCCCTGTTGCACCTGACGCTGTCTAACCGGTGACAGGCTGTGGGCTCCTGAGTTCTGGGCCCGCTTCCTGGCTGGGTCCCTGGGCTGGCCACAGGCCCTGGCAGAGGGTGAGTGTGGGAACGACCGGGTGCAGTGAGACGCTGGTGGCACCACTGCCACCTACTGAGAGCCCTGCCCTATCTCATGGAATCCCAGCACACACCCCGTGGCACTCGTGGGAAGATGGGGAGTCAGGATCAGAGCACAGCGCACATGGCCAGGGAGCACCTGAGCTGGTACGGACCCCACCATCTGCCCACCAGCCACTGTCCCGGCCCGACCCTCCAGAGCCCTCTCACTTCGCTTTTGTGGAGCTCGCTAAGCATGCGGCCTGCACGCCGCTGGCCTGGACCTCGGGCAGAGGCCTCAGGAGCCATCCAGCAAAGTGGGGGAGGGGCTGTGCAGACACTGGTAGCTTCGCAGCCTCCGCGCCTGGGCGAGGGGCGGGGCGGGCGTCTGCCCACTGGTTCTAGCTGGGAGGCCGGGCTCTCTCAGACCTGAAGTCATGTTGCAAGGATGTCACGCCAAGCTCCCGGGGGTGGAGGTGGGAAGGATTTGGATCCTTCTCCTGGGATGAGGCCAGTTCTGGGCCTCCAGTGTTGGAAAGGCCTGGGCACATCCAGCTCTTGCCTTTTCTGGCTGTGCCACCCCGGAAAGCTCGTGAACCTCTCTGTGTCTCGATTTCCCATGGATCAGAAGGTCAGGGTGAGGGCTGAATGAAGACAACCTGTGTCGTGCTTGGCCCGGTGCTCAGCCCACAGGGACCCCTGATCATTTCTTCTCTTTTTCCCGCCGGGGCTCTGCCCTTCCCTGGGACTGGCCCCCAGGCCTGGCTCCATGGCCAGGCAGGCCCCAGGAGCCAGGACCATGCCTCGAGCAGCAGGTGCAGGACGGCACCCAAGGTGGCACTGGCCGGGCCAGTTTCCAGGCGATGTGGGAAGAAATGAAATCCCACCCAGGAATCTCTGTCTGTCCCTCCCTCATCTTGGATCCTCCTGTCTGTTTCCAAAAGCGAAAGGAAGCAAAGGAGCCAATCCCGATGCATCGCGCCCACCGAGACGACCACGCCTTGGACCGGTGGTGACGCTGCAGCCCTTGTCGCGGGAGGATCGGGTCTGCGTCCTTGGAACTGACCTCAGTCTCAGGACAGAGCTGGGCCCTCAGGCCCCTGGGTAAACACCTTCCCCACCGTGCGGCCCCCACCACGCGTGATGGGCGCCCTGAGGACTATCTGCACCTGCCACCCTCCCCAGCACGCTGGGCTCACACACGTGCACACACATAGGGACACTCCACCCTGGGGCCACCTCATCTGAGGCTCCACAAAGAGTCACCAAAATCATTAAAGGGGCGAGAAAGTGGGCAGAGGAAGGAAGCGAGGGTGGGGCAAGGGGTCCCGGGAGGCTGGGCGTCATCCCCAGGCCCGCTCGCACTCGTGGAGGGACTTCGGGACCAAGCAACCCACCCACCTCTCGGTCAGACAGTCTCCCTGGAGGGGCTGACACTCCACCCCGGAGAGCCTGGCCTTTCTGAGATCATCCCAGAGTGGGCTTGGCTGGGACCCCTCGGCAGCTCAAGGCCCCCTATGTGCTGTGGTGCCAGAAACAGGGCCCAAGCTTGGAGAGGCGGCGTAGCGGCCGCTGTTCCGTGAGGCCAGTGTCCCCCAAAGACACTGCTCAGGGCAACCTTGCCCAGCGGGGCGGGGGGGGGATGCCAGATGTGGCGCTGGGTCTTTTTAGGGAGGTGGGCAGTGGGTGCTTAGCTCCAAAGGCTGGGGGGCGAGAAGAGGCGCATGCTCATGGCAGGCTTCCTGCCCCCACGTGCTGGCACCACCGTGGGGCCACTTCCATGGCAATGCCCATGTCAGAGATGAGAAGCTGAGGCATAGGGTGTCTCCCCGCACTCTGCGGAAAAGTCTCAAATCGACGGCGACGTAGGTATTTGACCTTACCCTGACCTTTTACTTTAAAATTTGGATTCCATGTGAAAAAAGAGATTAAAATAAAGTCTGTGTGCTGCATGCGCAGGCTCGCACACTGGGCGAGACTGGGGGACCTCTCGCTGCAGGGCCAGCCTCGCCCGGGCCGTACGCCTGAGCCGGGCCTGTGGGAGAGGCTGCCCTGGGGCTTCTCTGCAGGATCTGTGGTGCGAGCTCACCATGCACCCCTCCCTCGGGGGCTGCACCCCACCTCCCTGGGTCCCTGCAGCCCTGGGGCCCCCACTGTCCCAACCTTCCCAGCCAGGCCCCCCTCTTCCTGACGCCCAACAGCGGCAGTGGCCGTCTGCTCCCAGCCCAGTGTGGCCCAGGCTCCAGGGTTAGTGACGTGCTCAGGGGCCGGCCCCTCGCAGTAGGCACGCTGGCCTGCAAGGACACAGGAAGGTGCTGGTGGTGGTCACAATAACACTGGTCTCAGCTATGCTCGCGGGCATCTCCCCTGGCCAAGCACCGCTGCAGCTGTCTCTGCACTCGCTGAATGCTCATTCCTTCTCTGCAGCATTGTACAGACGAGACATGAAGCTCAAAGAGGTTAAGAAAGTTGACTGAGGCCACAGAGCTGGCAGGTGCCAACACATCGGCAGTAGCAAGGCCAGGCCCCAGCCCCCCTACCCCCACGCCGGCACCGCGGGGGAGGGGTAGCAGGCGCAGGTCCTGCACCCGGCGGAATCTCTTGGCGCACCAGGGAACAGCGTCTCGTGATGGGAATCAGGTTTCTGTCCCCACGAACCTCCTGTCGTTGCCCCAAGAAGGCGGGGGCAGCTGCTCTGTGCACAGAGCAGGTGCATCGGGCTGGGGGGCTCCTGTCTGCAGGGAGGGAGGCAGAAGCTCCTTCTGAACAGAGACAGGAGAGAGGAGGAGGGAGACACAGCGCATGGCCTGGTGCCCTCAGCTGCTCTCCACCCTTGGGGTGTAAGCCTGGGTGGGAGGAGTGAGGTGCTGGAGCCCACGCACACAGGATTTGGGGAACTGCGAGGATCTGGGGGTGCTCCTGATCTCCCACGGAGGCGCCATGGAAACATTGAACCCATAGGGAATGTTGGGTTCACCAGGACGACAGAGACAGGCCACCTCCCAGTCAGCTCCCCCACTGTTCACCAGGGCCCCGCACAGCCAGTCATCAGTACAGGACACTACGCCACGTCCCCTGACCCAGCCGCTGCTCCCTTTACCATTCGGAGAGCAGAAAGCAAGGCACAGAGATGTTGATCCACCTGCCACATCACACAACCACGAAGTGGCCAAGCTGGAGTCACACCAGCTGTCCAGCTCGAGCCCGGACCTGCAGTGTCCCCTCCCCGGCAGAACCCGGAATCTGCTGTTTGTGTCTTTCTCGGAGCAGCAAGAAGATACAACAAAGCTACCCCACAAGCCGCAGGCCAGGAAGTTGGAGGTGCAGCACTTTTTAAGAAAACCAGGCAGGAGGAAACGTATTTGCCAACCCGAGAAGCTGAGTGGTGACTATCTGTGTCACAGAAATTGAGTCCTCAGCTGGAGGGAAGAACCCTGTCTCCCCTGCCCCTGCACACATCATGCTCTGAGTCGCCGACCTCCCTGAGGGTCAGCAGGAGGAACCTGGAGGCCACCGGCAGGGCCTCATCTGCAGGTGTCACCAAGGTAACCACCCATCCTAGCCTGCAGGGGACTGAGGGGCTTCCCAGGATGTGGGGCTTTCAGTGCTGAGACTGGGAAGTCCTGGGCACACAGAGACAGTCGGTCGCCCTGCCAAGGCCACACCTGGCAGTGTGCAGCCCCAGTGGGGTGGCGCTGGGCAGAAGGAGAAGGACACTGCCAGGATTGTGGGGGAGGCCACACCTCAGCCACTGGTGTCTGATTTTCCCTCTGTGGGAGATTTCACAGATGTCCTGTCCTTGGGGAGGGTCACCCAGTCAGACCACGGGGCAGGGACGTTACACAGCTGAGCGATGGCAACCTGTGGCAGTGATCTCAATGCTTCAAAGAGCCTTTGGGCCTTTGTAAGACATTTACCTTTGGAATGAACAGACACACCCATCCCCCATGAAATCATGTTGCCTTCGGCACACAAGCTCCAGGTGAACAGACAGGGCAAAGGGAGTCTTGGGGGGCAGGTGACAGTGCATGTCGAGGGGCTCTGTCCTTCCAGCCCTTCACTTTCTAAACTCTCACAGGCCAGTCGCTCTTGCTACAAATGTATGTGGCCTTGGGTATGTTCTCCTGGAGGCTGATGGGTGGAGGATGTTGGCAGGGAAACCAGATTCAGATCCCAGAAAGCAACTTTTGGGGGTAAAAGCCAGTGGCAGTGGTGGCTGGCAGGAGAATCACCTATGTTTGTGATGTCCTCAGGGTGACTAGGGCTTCCTGAAAACCCAAATAGCTGTAGGGGGAAAGTGATGCTTCCCATGAGAATAAGGAGACTCAAGTCCAGGATTTGTTAGAAACAACAGAAGCAGGAGGCGTGAGCAGCATCGCAGACAGACAGCAGATTGCGGTGTGGCCCCCGAGCTCTAAGAGGGAGACTTATGGAGCCCTTTAATAATATGATTCCCAATACCATTCCCAATAGCAACAAGGAAAATAAAATACCTAGGAATATATTAACTAAGGAGGTAAAAGACCTCTACAGGGCAAACTATGAAACACTGAGGAAGGAAATAGCAGAGGATGTAAACAGATGGAAAACCACACCATGCTCATGGGTCAGCAGAATCAACATTGTTAAATGTCTATACTACCCAAAGTGATCTACAGACTCAATGCAATCCCTATTAAAATGCCAACATCACTTTTTTCAGATCTAGAGAAAATAATTCTATGCTTTCTATGGAACCAGAGAAGACCCCGTATATCAAAAGCAATCTTAAGCAAAAAGAACAAATTGTGAGGTATCAATTTACCAGACTTCGAGCTATACTACGAGGCTATAGTAACTAAAACAGCATTGTACCAGCATAAGAACAGAGATATAGAACAATGGAACAGAACTGAGAACCCAGATATAAAACCACCCTTATATCTTTGACATCTTATATCTTTGACAAAGCAGACAGAAACATACACTGGGGAAAAGAATCCTTATTCAATAAATGGTGCTGGTAAAACTGGATAGCCACATGTAGAAGACTGAAACAGGATCCGTGCCTCGTATCTCTCACAAAAATCAACTCATGGTGGATAACAGACTTAAACCTAAGGCATGAAACTATAAGAATTTTAGAAGAAAATGTTGGAAAACCTTTTATAGACATTGGCCTAGGCAAACAATTTATGAAGAAGACCCCAAAAGAAATCATAGCAACAACAAAAATAAATAAATGGGACCTGATCAAATTAAAAAGCTTCTGCACAGCCGAGGAAACTGTCATGAGAACAAACAGACAACCTACAGAATGGGAGAAAATATTCACATGCTACACATCTGATAAAGGCTGATAACTAGAATCTATGCAGAACTCAGGAAAATCAGCAAGAAAAAAATCAAACAACCCTATCAAAAAGTGGGGAAAGGACATGAACAGAAACTTTTCAAAAGAAGACAGAATAATGGCCAAAAAACATGACAAAAATGCTCAACATCTCTAATCATCAGGGAAATGCAAATCAAAACCACAATGAGATATCATTTAACTCTAGTGAGAATGACTTTTATCAAAGAGTCCCAAAACAACAAATGCTGGCGTGGATGCAGAGAGATAGGAACACTCATACTCTGCTGGTGGGACTGCAAACTAGTATAACCTCTGTGGAAAGTAGTATGGAGATGCCTCAAAGAGCTAAAAGTAGAACTGCCATTTGATCCAGCAATCCCGTTACTGGGCATCTACCCAAAGGAAAAAAGACATTCTATAAAAAAGACATCTGCATTCAAATGTTTATAGCAGCACAATTTACAATTGCAAAGATGTGGAAACAACCCAAGTGCCCATCAATACATGAGTGGATTAATAAAATGTGGTATATGTATACCGTGGAGTTCTACTCAACCACAAAAAATGATGGTGAACTAGCAGCTCTTGTATTATCCTGGATGGAGCTGGAGCCCATTCTACTAAGTGAAGTATCACAAGAATGGAAAAACAAGCACCACATGTACTCACCATCAAACTGGTATTAATTAACCAACACTTAAGCGCACATATAGTGACAACATTCAGCGGGTGTCGGGCAGGTGCGAGGGTGGATGAGGGCATGGGTATATTCACGACTAATGGGTGCAGTGTGCACCGTCTGGGGGATGGACATGCTTGAAGCTCTGACTCGGGTGGAGCAAAGGCAATTTATGTAACCTAAACATTTGTACCCCCATAATATGCTGAAATAAAAAAATACATATATGATTCCATGGTCAGTTTGGACTTATGGACATAGCGTGGTGGAAGGAAGGGCACATCTAGATTTCCAAAGCGTGAGTCCTTCAAGAACTGGGAAACCTTGATCCTGCGTGTCCTACTTGGCTCCTCCTCTGTAGAGCCCGCGGGAGGGCTTCACGGTATCCTGGCATTCGCGGCATCCTGTGGTTGTTTAGTTGTGAAGTTTCTCCTTCATCATTGCTGACGCTGAGACGCCTAAGAGGATGCTCAGATTTATCTGTCTCCAGAACACGCCGTGTCACGAAGATCAACCGTCGCAAACGCAGGCAGGCCAAGGACCCAACCGTGCACCCAGGACGACACCAGGTGCCGTGGGGACGAGGCCCTCGCACACGCGGGCGGGAAGGGAGGGTGGTGTGGCCGCTGAGGAAGACAGTCCGGCAGGTCCTCAAAACGTTACGCAAAGAGTGACCCTCTGACCTGCAGTCCCGCTTCCGGGTATGCTCCCAAGGGAGACGGACACTAACATCCACACGGAAGCTCGAATGCGAATGTCTGTAGCAGCGAGATCCGTGTAAGAGCCCAAGGTGGAAAAGCCCAGCCGCCCATCCACACGTGAAGGACACTCAGCACGTGGTCTGTCCACACGAGGGAATAGTATCTGGCCACGAAAAGGGACAACGCGCTAACATACAGCACGACACGGCTGAACCTGAACACACCACGCTCAGTGGAAGATGCCAGGCGCTGGAGACCACGCACTGTGGAATTCCACTTACGTGAAATCCCGGAACAGGCAAACCCGCGGAGACAGGAGGCGGTGAGTGGTCGCGGGGCTGCGGGGTGGGGGGCAGTGCGGAGTGACGACTAATAGGCACAGGTTATTTTCCGGGGGGAAGAAAATATTCTAAAATCGACAGCGGTGACGGTTGCTCTGTGACCATCTAAAAACCACTGCAGTGTACACTAAAATGGGCCAATTGTTGGTGTGTGAATTAAACCGCAGTAAAGCTGTTTTATAAACGCAATTATTACACAATGCAGACATTTTTCACTATTCCTGTTTTTCTGGAATACTTAAAATTTCTCCAAAATGTCCCAAATCTAGCCCCAGGCGGAGCTGTGTAGTGGATTTTCAGAGACAACCTCCATCTGTAAGACAAACGTCTATGTCCCCGTGGCTGTGTCCAGCTGTGAATAAAGTCTGTCCTCCCAGAATCGGTCAGCGCCCGAGTCCTGCAGACAATCCAGGTTTCCAGGCAAGACAGGTGCACCCCTCAGACACTCAGCTCTCTCATACGGAGAATTTCTAAAGCTGTGCCCTGCTTCCTGGCCGTCTTAAATAAGAGGCACATGTGATGCGGCTGTCATTGTATTAACAACTGATGCTCCGAGTGGGGACACCGTGATGTCCCCGGCACCGGGCAGCCCCGCTGCAGATGGCCCCAGTGTTCTCTAGCAGGGCCCTGCGCCGCAGGTCCTGTCTCCTGCTGCCAGGGCGTTGGCTGTGGCCCTCACCTGGCGGGAGCTTCCCGCCTGCTTAGGATTTGCTGCAGGTGTTGACGTCCGGACAGGAGCGGAGCCGGTTAGGACCATTTATGAGCCGCAGGGAAACAGGCTCCGCACGAGGCCGGCCCTTCCCAGCGGCGCAGGAGCGCCGTGCCCAGATGCCTCCACCGCGGGGCTGCGCCGAGCGCGTGACCCGAAGCAGGATGCCGAGCAGAGGTCTCCAGCGCTCGACCCGGGGCCCGGCGCAGGTGGGCGAGCGGCAAAGTGCTAAGTGAATGAGCGAGTACGTGACCGGGGGGAAGGCCGGCGTGCGTGTCCCCCACCCTGAGGGCTTCCTCCTCCCATCTTGGAGCCCTTGAGAAGGATCTCACTCGGCCTGTTCCAGCAGGGACGCTGCCGGCGTCCGGGCTCTGCAGAGACGGGGCACGTGCGCGACGCGGATCCCAAACTGGCGGGCGTCAGGGAGCCGGGCACGCCCTCCGGCGACACACTTTCCTTGTCGTTTTCCGAGGCACTTTCTGCCCCGCCTGGGGCTGCGAAGACTTGGCCACGCCAGGAGACTTTACGTATGATCAGCTTCCATTCAAACCGCAAACCTCGGCCAAAATCATTGGCTGCACGTGAGCGGCTACTGAGTGAGGACACAGGGAATTCGAGGGAAGGAAAGTCCCCTCCCACCTGACGTGCGGCTGGAGGCAGCTGCGGATCAGGCCCCGATGTTCAAACGCAGAAGCCAGCCAGGGCAGCACCGCGAGGACAGGCTGGAGGGGCCCAGGCCCTGTCCCTTGGAGGGAGGTGGCCGTGGTGGCAAGAGCAGGTGCCTGTCCCACCCGGCCTGCTCGCACCCCGATGGCCATTGTCCCGGCATTTCGTTATTTCAGAGTGTCTGTGGGAACCTCTTCTGGGGGCACATCCTTTGTGAACCTTAATGGAAACGTTTTCACGCAAAAGGACCAAAATGCGTAACCGCTGCCTGGAAGGCAGGTGCCACCCTCTCCTCCCTCGCAGCTTTCTGGCCGTCGCGCCTCTCACTGCGCCTGTCCACCATCGGACTGTCCTGGCCTGGGAAACGGTTTCTCGACACACTTCAGCCCACTGGTCAGAGGAGCTGGGGTGGGCAGGGACGCCGTCCTGCCTTGGCCGGGCGCACAGACACTTGGAGCCCGCCAGGCCCCCAGACAGGGGACAAGCTACGGAAGAACTCGGGTCTCCCTGGGCAGCTGCACCCCAGGTTGCCTGACAGCCGCGGTGCAGGGCTGAGAAGGAAGCCCCAGGGGTGTTCTCGGTCCCCCCCTGCTCTATCTAGAGGAAGGGGAAGGCAAGTGTCCACTGGGTGCCATCAGACACACTTGCTGAGGTCCTGACATGACCTGGCCTTATCCGCATTGTCACAGGGCACCCAAAAGACCGACACTGTGGCGTCACAAGTAACAGCTCCATGTTGCACCCCTCGCTTGGAGGGTCAGTGGAGCCAGTGGTTCTGCATTGCCGCGGACGCGAGACAAGGTGTTCTTTGTTCTGTACAAGATGGGGTAGGCATGTGTCTTGGACACCAGTTTGGTTTCAGCAGAGATGACCTGTCCAGGGAAGGTCCCAAGGACAATTTCCTTCTCTTCCCCCAGGGTTATAGGAGCAGCATTGCTCACACGGTGTGGCCACCCAGACGGGAGCACTTGGCTGGGCTCCTGCCTCGCTGTCCCCAGGAACCTGAAGGCCAGTTGGCTCCAGCTCTCCCCAGCACGAAGACACGGCACATGAGCCACAGCGAGACACACGTCACCCCGTGGGACGGGTACAGTCACACAGACGGACAGCACCAAGTGTCAGCAAGGAAGTGGAGACATCAGAGCCCCGTAGCCTCCCTGGTGGGAACGTACGTGGTGCGGCTGCGGTGGGAGACGGTGCAGCTGGTGGTTCCTCACGAAGGTAACCAGAGCCGCTGTGTCACCCGGCAACTCCACACCTGGGTGTGTCCCCAGGAGAAACGAAGACATCTGTCTACACAAAAACACACACAGGAGTGGCGACAGCAGCACATTCAGCACAGCCAAACAGTCAGAATAACCCAAATGTCCGTCAACGGAAGAATGGACAGACCACGTGCGGTGGCCACGCAGCAGAACATCATGTGGCCAAAAGGAGCGAAGCCCCGACACGGGCTACACACGGAGCGACCTTGGAGACTTAGGCTCAGCGAAAGGAGCCAGGCACTAAAGACCACGTATCTGATGCCTCTATTTATACGAAGTGCCCGGAACAGGCAAACCCTAGAGACAGAGAGTGAATTAGCGGTTGCCAGGGGCCGTGGGGGAGGCGGAAAGGGGAGTGACAGCTGATGGGTCCGAGGTTTCTTTTTGGGGGGAATGAAGATGCTCTAAGATGAGACTCTAAGATTAGATTAGGTGATAATGGTTACACCACCCTATGGACATACTGAAAAACCGCCACTTCAAAGGGCAGAGGTTGTGGTCTGTGCATTATATCTCAATAAGGCTGACACGCATATGTTTATATTTTCCGAGTCAATCCTCATGATTCACAGATCATGTATTTCTGAATTTACCTCCCTGCTAAAATGTATCTGAAACCCCCGAATCCACACTCAAGTGCATTCGTGTCCTTCCTGGACTTGCGCAGAGGGCGGAAGATCCAAGTCGCCCACGTGCACCCGCCCAGCGCGGGCTTCTCTGCCCTCGTTTCAGCTCCTGCACTCAGACAGGCGCTCTCTTCACGGTCCGAGCGCCGCAGGTTCACATTTGGGTTTTCTGTGTGTGCGATTTTGCTTCCAGAACGGCCCCGAGCCCCGTGTGAGGCGCTATCTCGGGTTCCCGGCACGAGGAGGCTGCGATGCGCCTCACAGAGAGTCACGCGTGTCGGACAAGCTTCTTTCAGGCGCGAGTCACGGAGCCGGCGGCCACGCGTTCGACGCTGTTGGAGCAGCGGCGACCCAGGCACACCTCATCGTATCGCGTTTCTCCTCACTGCGCTTCGCTGATGCTGTGTGTTTTTTTTGAAAATTGCAGGTTTGTGGCAACCCGTGTTGAACAAGTCTATGGGTGCCATTTTCTAACAGCGTGTTCTCACTTCGTGTCTCTGTCAGCATCTTTAGCAATAAAGTGCTTTTTAATTAAGGTACGTACATTTTTTTTAGACACAGCGCTGTTGCACACCTGGTAGACTACAGCACAGTGTAAACATGACCTTTACGTGCACCGGGAAACCACGGAGCTTGTGGGAATGGCTTTATTGCAATATTCGCTTCATCGCGGTGGTCTGGCACTGAACCCGCAAAATCTCCAAGGTGCGCCTGTGCTGGAGATGGTGTCTTTCCGCAGAAACACACATAGAACAGGTTATTCTTCGACCAGTCGGCGGAGATATCGCGACCAGAGGCTTGCAGGAACCTAAGCCTGCATTTCCCGTAGGAGCAACGGTTCGGCATCTGCTAATTCAGTGTTTCTCTCAACTTTATAGAACAAAACTGCAGCTGAGAATAAGGACGGGCTCTAGATCCGAAAACGGGAGAACCTGTGTTCTCATTTAGCCAAAGGGCTCTCCAAACCTGGCCAGGGCTAAATCTGTGGGCCCCGAGCGGCCAGCATGTGCCGGACACGCTCCCACAGGAATGACCTCAAATATGAGGAGTCCGGAGGATTTCCGCAGAATCCTGCAGTTTGCAGCTCCTCTGGACGCCCTGATCACAGCGGGAAACACAGGTGCAGAGTGGCGCTCTGTGCGCCTGAGAACGCCATGGACGCCAGAGCCGGTTTGGGGCAGTGGCTTTGCTCGGGTAAGTAACAGCAGAACCGGGCTTTCCGGTTGGTCTCCTGTCTGTCCTTTTGGCGGGCAAACATGCCCCGTCCCGACAGCCTTACAGTTTGCAAGCCCTCGGCATGGTCCACAGCTGAGTCTAGCATGGTCCTGCTACAGGGAGCTGGACTCCACCAGAGGTCACCAGGACACCTTCCTTTGAAAACCCAAAGACAGTGGACGGCTGGATGACCAAGGGGCCACTCAAAATGACCAAATCCAAACTCCCCTTTGTCTCTAAAGCACAACTCACAGCCACGGATCCATTTACTCACATTGCATCTAATCATCGTCCAGCCGATATCTGTTGGACCCCATTCTGTGCCGGGCTTGGGGGCCACGAGTGCAGCCTTGTGTTTGGCGAGCTTGCCTGGTGGAAGGGAGTTGAGACAAGGAAAGGAGGCGGCAATTCCGGGTGGTAAGTGCTGAAGGCAAACAGGTAACACCAGTAACCGGGTTTCTTAGCTCAGGGTACAAAGTCCTCACTTGCAGTGTTGGAGAAACACAAACGTCTGGGTCTGAGGTTTAAGCTGTTGGGAAGATGTTGCCCATCTCTTGCCCAATGGATAGAAGAACGTATTTCATGGCGATAGAAATGTATTTCATGCAAGATTGAAAAAACAAAAAACAAACAGAGAAACCGGAGGACATGCTAATTATCATACGCGGATCTCGGTAGAATAAAACCTCACACAACAATAAAACCTCCCACAACCCACCTTCCCAAGTGCAGAATGTGCTCCAATTGCACGATGATGCCACAGACGGTGACGGGTGAGTTACTGCTGTGAGAGGAAACGTGTTCATAAAAACTAAAAAGTGATCACCGGGGTCTGAACCATTCGTAGCAACAATGTAATATTGTCAACAAGGGCAGAGTTGATGCCTCGAGAGAGAGAGAGAGAGAGAGAGAGAGAGAGAGAGAGAGAGAGAGAAGAATGGTGCGTGCGTTTGGTGCTGGTGGTTTGAGCACAGAACTCCAGGCAGCCAGGGCACAGATCCTGCAGGTTGGACTGTCACACCCAGACAGCACAGACCAGCCTGTCACACACGCAACCTCGTCCGCAGCCAGAGCTCTCTGCGGGGCCGGGCACGTCGGAGCTACAGGAAAGACATGCAGAAAAGCAAAAGTCGAAGGAAGAAAAGTACTTTTTGCCCAAATGTGATCAGAGAAGCATGAAAGTATCCCTCATCTGTGGCTCTGATGGTTCCAGGACTGGCATCTCCACGAGATTCCTTTGCCCGTGTCTACCGGGGGCCCAGGCAGGGTCCCCAGACCTCAGTGACCAGATGGTGAGTGTCACAGTAGACTCTGACACGGGAGGAGCAGGTCTTTTACGAAATGGAGCCACAGAGCCAAACCATGACCACGATCACGTGTTGAGGGCCCAGGACACACGTCAGGGAAACAAGACCCGTCTTCCAGGACTGGCCTGTCCAATAGGGTCGCCATGTAAATGTGACTTAATGAAAACTAAATGGGATGAAATGGTCAGCGCCTCAGCCATCCTCGCCACATTCGTGGGCTCCGTAGGCACACTGGCTCGTGGCTGCCATGGGGGACAGCGCAGCTCTGGGCCGTGTCCACCTTCCCAGGCAGTTCTGCTGTTCCGAGCCTCTGCTCTAGAGGTCGCGCCTTCAGGGAGGCAGGACACTGGTGCCGGCCACGTGCTCAGACCGCACGAGTGGGACGGGGAAGGGGAGGGGCGCAGGATTCCGACACGAGGAGTTTGCAGAGGGACGCGTCTCCTGGGCTCCAGATGTTCGGCCCTTGGAAGCTCCTCTGATGCGTGGCCTGCACCTGCGACCCCCATCTCCCCTCCACTCCTGAAGACTCTGCAGCGTCCTCACTGTGGGTTTGGCGCGCACCACTGTCCCCCTCTGGGCAGCCCTCCCCGACTGCCTCCCACCTCCACTGTGCTGCTGTTCCAGGCTGTGGGTTATGGGCAGGGGTCTGCCGGGGGCTGGCTTCAGTCTGATGCTGGGAACCTTGTCCCCTCCTCTGACCCCCTCGGCCACCACCAGCCACACCTGCCTGTGATCACACCTCCCTCAGTCCTCAAAAGTCCTCTCATCAGAAGTCAACGGGCTCACGGCGCCGGCGCTGGGAAGGAGACACAGCAGAGTCGGACTCCCGCGAACCTCAGCAGCCGTCGGAAACGGACAAGAGCACTGTGAGGTGAGGATGAAAACAGGCCGGGCCCCCAGGGAGGTTTGTCATAAAATAGGCTTCTGCCCAGCCGTAGGCCCAGGTAAGTGTCTGAGCACATTTAAGGCAGGTGAGGCTGGGTGTGATGTCCAGGAGGTCACGTGTACTGAAGCACCCTGACCTACGGTATTTTCGACTTACAGCGGGTTTATCAGGACGCAGCCCGTCGTAAACGTAGGAGCGTCTGGGATGAAATGGCACGCAGCGGGGAACGGACTGGCCTCCCTCCCAGCCTGTGTCTCCTGTCTTCCCGCCTCTACGCATCCAGGCGGCCACTCCAGTCCACTCTCCCGGCCCCGCCGCTGCCGTGAGCACCCACGGCCTCTTCCCCGCCACAGGCCGCCAAGCCTCCCTCCGGCCCTGCAGCCCTGGGCAGGTGCCCCTTGCTGGAAGCCACTTGGCCCACCTCCTGCCCCTCTCCTTCTGGCACAAATAAGGGACCAGGCGCCAAACTGGGCTTATGCCTCCCTCTCACCTCGGCTCTGCGCGGGCTCTGCGAGGCTGGGCTGCCTTTGAGCTTGCTTCTAGGCCCTTCCCTGAGAGCTCAGTGCTCTGCACAAGGTGGAGGTCGAATCGGGATGTGCTAGGAGAACAGGTGTGTTATCTGCACTCCCCACGTCACCCAGGGCTGTGCCAGGTGACGGGGCGGCCACGGCCACCCTCCAGGCCCCGTTCCAGCTCTCGGCTGCTCCTTGGACCATGGGGTCTTTGAGTTCATCTTTTCTACGAGGGAAATGGGGCTCCCGGCTCCCTGCAGAAGGGCAGGGGGCTGGGTGGCAGCTCAGGGGGGCGTTGGGCCTGTGCCTTGGAGAACTGCTGCCCCACGGTGCCCCACACGGCCCCCGCAGACACAGTGTGCGGGAGGGAGAACCGTGGGCTGGACTTGAGCAGGCCGGCCGTGGCCGTTCAGGCTGTGGCTGGAAAGGAGCTCCTCCCGTCCTCCCGGGGAAGCCCGGGTCTGGGGCTGGAGCAGAGCTGGGGAGCCCCTCCTCCTGCCCGAGGCCTGTTGAACCCTTGCTGCTGTGGTCAGGGAGGGTGGACCTGCTTCAGTGGCCTCCCACAGCGCTGGGGGCTGCGCCCATTTCCCCAGCCTCACCACGCAGAGCTCAGCCCACCATGGCCCTCGGGAGAGACAGGAGCTTCTCCACGGGGGAGGGTTGTCTACTTTCCCCTTGGGCCACGTGCGTAGTATCTTCAGCCTACAGAATTCTGGAAGAGTTTGGAGGAAAAAAGAGCCCATTGCCCAGAAACGCTGTCAACAGGAGCTTCCCCAGACTAAACAGCCTGCAGTGGGAGCTGCCGGTGGGCCCGCTGCCGCCCGGAGGGAGAAGACGCTCGGCTCTAAGCTCCCGGTCCCCGGGGAGGCGACAGTGAAGGGGCCCTTTGTTCATCCCGCACACGTGCAATGCGACCTCAGTGACAGCGGGACCGCACACCTGCACCTAAGGACGCCCTCTTCCCATCCCCCACAGCACCGACGCTCCCGGGGGTCCAGGCAGGGGCCCGGGCGTCAGAGACGGAGCCAGAATGAGTCTCACCTCCTCGAGCTCATCGGGGACGTCCAGCGGAGGCCAAGGGGGACCTTTCAGTCCCACCCAACACAGAGACACCTTCCTACCTACTCTCAGATGAGCCCTGCCCTCATTTAAAGAGGGGAAACTGAGGCTGGGAGGGGTTCAGCCCACAGGCCAGCTCTCCTGCTGGTACCTTTCCTGGGTGCCATCTGGTAACGGTTGTGACCTGCCGCAGCCTGGCTGCCCTTCCAGTGCTGGGTGCTCGGGCCTCTAGCGCTAGCAGCTCTGTGCATGTGTAGACACGCCCTGCCAGAAGCTGGGGTCTCCTGGGAGGCAGAGGTGGCTTTTTAAAGGCCAGTTTGGGGCCCTCCCAAGCAGGAGAGCACCTCAGTTAAAGCCAGCAAGGACCTGGGGTGAAGGGGTGAATGTCCCCCGAGCCTGCCCAGCCGGCAGGTAGTGACCAGGGATGGGCCACGGGGCCCGACACAGACAGCTGGTTCTGTGTGTTCTGCCCTGTCCACTCCTGTGTCTGCGGTTCCTAAAGCACTAAGGATTGGTTCCAGTTTGTGGGTGCGAACAGAGGAAAAAGTAAGAACAAAAGCACCAGTGGTGCCCACAATGGGGACCCCAGCTCGGTTTGTTTGGTCCAGTTCAAGCTGTTGGTTCTGATTCTCTCGTGGGCACTTCTTGGAGGAGAACTATGAGGTCACTGTTAATTCTTAACTAAACACAGCCCAGCGAGGTGCAGCCCGGGGACAGGGAACAGCCACTCTGGCTGGGGTGGGGCGGGGGAGGTGTCTTTCCCTGCAGCCCCCCGGGGCCGCTGGATGTGCAGGGGCCACTCTGAGCTCTCCCCGGGGCAGGGCCGCTGCAGAGGGGAGAGGGCTGCAGGGGAGCCCCCGGGTGGGAGGGGGCTGTCCCACTGATGTCCGAGCAGAGGGGCTGGCACCGACCCCAGGGGCTTAATGGGCTCCTTGGGGATAACTCAGAGGCCTTCTGGGGCCCCCTCCACCCTGAACCTGCGGCCATGGTGAAGGGGAAAACCCAAAGTTGGGGTCAGCTGGGACGTCTGGAAGTGTTTCTAAAACCACAGCTGACCAGAAGCCGAGCCAAGAGTCCAATCTGTCACCCACACAGAGGACGCCCTGTGGGTCCTTGGAGAAGTCTGGGGACACACAGCCTCTCCACCCTGGGTACACCCCACACCACGGCGCCGCCTGGCCAGCGACTCTGCCCCCAAAAGGAAGCTCTTTCCCCCTGACGGCGTTTCTCCTGTTTACTGCCTGGTCAGCGGGTCTCGGGTCAGGTGCCGGCTGCTGTGGCTCAGGTGGGCACAGGGCGATGCCTGGTCCCGAGGGAAGAGGGGGCACCACCGTGAGGCAGGGAAATAGCCCGCTGAGGATTACGGAGAAGCCAGAGACCAAAATCCTGTCACACACGCACTCTGGGCGCCTGCGTGTGGGGTTGGCGGGGGGACTTCAGATCCCCGACACCTGCTGGGAGTGGCCCGCACCATCGGGTTCCCAAGGGGTGACATTAACCAGGAGATGGAGCAACATTGCCACCGACTCCCCGACCTCCCGGCGACCGCCGAACACCCCGCACAAACAGCCGCGCAGGAGCCTTCCATAAATTCCGTTCAACAAGCTCTTAACAATGAAATACCCTGCTATTAGCTGAGACAGCCACTTACTCAAAACAAATACTGTTCTCGAGTTTAGCGACGCCGCATTTTCTGTGCTCATCAGTTCCTGGCCTGGGTACTTCAATCTCCCTATTTATGAAGCGATAATGGAATTCTGTTTACCGGCGCGGCTCTGATAAGTCTGCATTCCAGCTTCGCCCCCGGCGATCTGCTCCTGCCCATCGCCACGGCCCAGTTCGCAGGCGGATGAATCACTGCCCAGGCAGGACGCGCCTCTACCCACACGTTAGCGTCGGAGCCAGCGTCCACGCGACTTTCAGAGGTTTCGTTCCAACCCAGCAGAGGGGCTTGGGACACAGATGCAGAGGTGGTCCCGATTACCATAATTCCGGTCCCAGAAGCCGACGGCGTCGCTGCCTCTCAGGTGGAGAGGGGCCCCCGGGCCTCCTGGCTTTCCGGCAGGCTTTGCTGAGGCCCCCTCGCTCCCCGACGCGGGACCCTCTGCAGGGGCAGGTTTTCCCTGGTGACCCTGCTCAAGGGCGCAGTTTTTCACTCAACAAACGCCTCTGGGCGCCGGCCACGTGCCAGGCCCTCGGTGGAGTACAGGGTCAACAGGACCCCATCCCCGTCCCCGTCCCGGGGGGCGAATGTCCTCGTGAAAGACAGCCTAGACGTGTTCCCTCGTCCTAGTAATTAACTGCAGAAAGACGGCCGACTTGAGGCCATGCCAGAGTCCAGGCTCATGCCCAGGCGAGGCTCACGCCTCCGGTTGGGACAATCCAAGCTCCTTCTCCCGCGGAGCTGACGCCCCCCTCAGCCGCCAGAAACCCGCCGAGGCCACTGGGCAGACACAATCTTTTCACCGCTTGGCCGTGGGGCTGGTTTCCTGACTCCCCGACCACCGTGCTGGTGGAGGATGCTCAGCCTGGGCCTCCCATCTTTTCTTCCCTGTCAACTCCATGAGCCCTGACTCCCGGGACCAACCCCCCCGCCCCTGTCCTGCAGGAGATTCCCTGGCCATGAGATTGTCCTCACCCCTCCCTCTGGACACCTCCAACTTTTATCTTTCCCCAGACAGTGCAGTCAAGGGTGAAGGTTACGGGAGCTACTTGCCAAGAGGACGTTTTTCAGCACTCGGGGGACACTGCTGGCCCCAGACAGAGGTGCAGCCAGGCACGGGGCGCCTCGCTCAAGTGTGGTTTATCTCTGCCTACTCTTTGCTCCTCTCCAGCCGGAGACACTGGGGCCGAGGATCAAAGGCTGCGGGACGGGGCCGGACACTGCTTTGATTCCCAGGGGCTAAAAATGAACAGGTTTGGAAACGCCACTCGCCCGCCCGCGGCGTTAACGCCCCCCTCGCTCCTCTGGCTCTCGGGGTAATAAGGGGGGTGTTGAGTAACAGGATGCGAGGCTGGGCCCCAGCGGGTTCCCTCTGCAATGCCGGAGGGCAAAACAACTCGACATGCTTCCCCCTCAATAAATCCATCAGGGCTGAAGGTCGTGAGCACAACCTTGAACGGGAGCGTCCTGCCAAGGCCTCTTCGGCCCAAAGACTTTGGCCTCCGAGCCAACCTTGCCGAAGTGGTGGCGCCCGTCAACGTGGGCTTCCGCTCCATGTCCAGCTCAGACAGGACACAGAAGCATGGTGGAGGTGCCGTGCGCTGGCCAGGCCCCGAGGGGGCCCCTGGGGGAAGGCGCCTGCCTCGTGCGGGGGAGACGGGACCAGCAGGGGCGCTGGCGGCTTCGGGTTGGTCGCAGGCACCAAGACGCTGGTACCTTTGCAGAGAACTTTGGAGAACAAGCGTTGGAACTGGGCTCATCTCCAGGCCCGACGCAGCGGCTGTGGCTCTCAACCTGGGCTCAGGCTCTCCGGGGGGTGTCGACGCAGAGCACCCCTCGCCCCGCTGCCGGGACTCAGGGTCTGCAAGGCCGTGCTGAGAGCCACCCTGACCTAAGGAGGGCACCGTCAGCATTTCGGCCTCGTTTAAACGGGGTCTCACATGACTGTGAACAGGCAGCTGTGGCCAGGCCAGGCCTCTGCGTGAGGAGGTGGGGTAGGGGCTGGGGGGCGGGGGTGGGGAGGCCTGCAAGGTCTAGAAGCCGGTGGCCCGGGGCTGGCCCTCTGGTGCTCCAGCTGCAGGAACGGTGAGAAAAGTAGGTGGTGTCGACTGGGCCCCTTCCAAAGGTCAGGCGCCATCCCTGCACCCCTTCCACCTACAAGGAGCCCTGGTGTGGAGGAAGGAACCAAGTCTCCTTCAGGTGGGGCTCCCGAGGGCCAGCAGGGTGACGCCCCGGCCTCTGCAGGGCTCCTGGCGCCTGATTCCAGGCCTGGCTGAGCGGGCCGCTCCCCGCCGCACAGCTCCTGGCCCACGCCCTGCCTCCTGACCTAATCGTGGACAAAATCGCTGCCTGTATTTCGAGGGACCCTGGGAGCTGCTGAGGGCCGTGCTGTTGGGTGTTCCTCCCGCACCTCTCCTCGTGGCCCAGGCTGAGACGGCCTCTCCCAGGCCCTGAAGTCAGGAGGCCACGGCGGCCCTGTCACACCGCAAGACGGTTAATGAGCCCCCGATGAGTGACGAGTGTGGATTTCTGCACCACTAATTTCCGTAACTATCACTCTTTGAAAGACAGCCGGGGTCCTCGCTGCGCCCGGCCCTCCCGAACAGAGCTGCATTATGTGGCCAAGTTCAGGTTGGCATATCCCGTTTCAGGGATCTAATAGGATCCTGCCTCGGGACGTTTTGCAACATTTTTCGATCCATGGCCCCCTGTCTTGAGTTTCCTCCTCTCCCTGCGCATCCCCCGGGAGCCCGACTCTTTCCCTGGGTGGCGGGTGTAGTGTTCCCTGCGGAGCTGCGCAGACCGAGCCCCGCCGCGGGTGGGGAGGTGCAGCAGCCACAGGCCTTCTTGAGTGACGGTCACCCCAGGGCTGTCGAGTGTTTGCCTTTGTCCCCAGCGGGGAGGCACCGTCCAGACTCAGGCTGGTTTGGGCTCAGACATGGCACCAAGCGCAGGGTAGGGACCCAGGAACGAATCACCCTCGGGAGCCCTGGTTCCGACCACCTATGTCCGTCCCCGCTCTGTGGGAAACGGGCGCATTTCCACCTCTCTGTGCCTGGGTCTCCTTGTCTGTAAAACAGGGGTACCGAGAGCCACTTCCTAGCCAGGAGGCGAGGGGAAGAAAGGCGCTAACACACGCGGGGGCCTGGGAGCCCCGTTGGCCAGCAGTCATAGCCTGACCATTTGTTCATTCTCTCCCGTTCTCCGCTTCCAAATGCCTGCAAACCTGCCCCGAGGGGAGCCCCTGCACCGGCTCGGCCCTGGGGACGTGAGGGTGCTACCTCGGGACGCTCCGCAGTGGGACGACGCGCTCCGTGTGGTGGGGGAAAGGCCCCACCAGGAAGCAAACTGCTAGAATCAGGAGCTGTTCCGCGGGGAGAGCAGAGCAGCGGGGGCAGCCCAGGCACCCCATCCCACCTACCCAGCCCGCACCCGCCCCTCCCTGGCGGGAATAGGGTCCCCAGCCTCCCTCCCACCCCTTCCCCGGAACTGCGTAGACACAATTAACACAGCGGCTGTGCAGGCCCATGGCCGGCCCCGCGTCCCCTGGACACCTCCGTGCTGTCCCGCCCTGGGGCCATTGCTCTTATGGTGCCCTGCCCCGGAAGACCAGTCCTCCCTCCTGCTGACGTGCGCACTTGCTCTGGCCAGGCTGTAGGCACCGAGACCAGGCTTCTGTCACATGAGCCCCCAGCCCCAGCGTGGCGAGGGCATCGGTGCGAGGAAGGAGGGGTGAGTCCAGGCAGCACAGAACGAAGACCGTGTGAGGATCAGACGGGTCGGGGCCGTGGGCGGAAACCTGCCACAGCAGGCACTTGCGAACTTATCAACAGTCACCGATCGGCCCTTGCAGCGGCTACACTGGGACTCTGGGTGGGCGTTGGGCTTCGGGGAGTTGGCAAATCCATAGACCACGGCTGACCACCCCTCGACACGGCACCTACCCAGGGAGCAGTGTGTTTGATGCTACCTCTGGGGGCCTCACTCCCGGCCCTGCCCTCCCACCTTTTGACCTGTCCCGGGGGATGTCCCTCCACCTGGGGCTTTTCCCACCTGAACCCAGTGGCAAGGGCCACGCGGCAAGGGCCACGCAACTGGTGTGGGAGGAAAAGGCAGGGTTACCTGGGGCCCCTCTGCAGGGGCTGACGGGCAGCCAGGCAGCAGGCCAGCTCCCCAGTTCCTCCCCGTGGAGCCTCCGAAATCCAAACGTACTGGGCGTCGGCCAAACGCAGGACGTGAGGGCCCGAGAGGTCGGCACGTCCTCCCGCAGCACCAGCTGAAAAGGGGCATCCTAGACCCTGCATGCGACCTTGGCCCCTGCCCCTCCCCTGCAGAGAGGGGGGGCCACCACCACCCTCTGACCTTTGCTTGGCCCCTGAAGGGAGGGGTTGCCCCTCCTGCCTCCAGGCCTTGGGCTCTCTCTCTTCTACACCTTGCAGGTTCCAGTCATTAAAATCCCTTCCCCCTCAGCCACAGCCCTGCTACAACCACTGACGACCACAGGGTATCGACGCCCACCTGGGGCCAGAGCTGAGCTGGGGGTGGCAGGTGCCTCGACGCCTAGCCCCGGGCTTGGGGCCCGTCACCCAGCACGGACCCTGGGCTTCAGATAAAGCAGACCGGTGACCCCCGACGTGTGGGCTTTCCCTGCCAGCTGGGGTCCCAGGGCCCAGAGGACACCTTCGTTTGGAAGCCAGCACAGAGCAGGAGGGGTCCCGGCTGCCGGGCCTGTCCCGAGCTCTTGTCCACACAGGATGTCCGGGGTCCTGCATAGAGCTGACCACCCGATGCTGGGCCTGGGGGTGTGAGGTCAGGGCCCAGCCCTCGTGGCCACAAACCCACAGTGCTGGGGTGTTTGTTGTGTTTCCTTGAGGTGAAGCCTGGCCGGTTCCTTGGGAGACTTTGTTTGTCACAGGCTACGTGGACAGGGCCTGATGCCGGGCGGCCAGCTGGGCCTGGGCTCCGAAGGCACTGCCTCTGTGCCCGGGCCGGGTTGGGGACCCCAGTGCAGGGGCTCTGCTGCGGGAGGGTGTCAGCCTCAGCTTCCTCCTCCGTGGCATTGGAGCCGGGCAGCCCTCCCTTCTGTGCCTCTGTTTCCCTCTCTGCAGAGCCAGGAGCACAGGCCTCCTGGGAGTTAAGTGCCTGTGCACTAGGGCCGTCAGTATGGGGACAGTCACTAGTGTCGTTACTGGCGTCGTTCGCTCCGAGGAATTGGGCTTCGGGAGGGGCAAATAAGCTCTGGAGACCCCCAGGTCCTCGCTGTGGACCCCACAAGCAAGCCCAGGGTCCCGGAGTGCCAGTCCCCCCGGGTGGGCCCATGCCCTCTGTCCTCTGCCCTCCTGGCTGCTTCTGGGCTGCTCCCGTTCAGGAGCCCGAGGGCTTGGCTGGGCCCCGGTTGGGGAGAAGATGCCACCAAGAAGAGAGAAAAATGGACACTTTGCTGTCTCCAAAGGGGAGCTGAGTGGAACATTCAGGAAGGCTCTTGTGTCACCCGCCCGGGGCCCTTCCAGGGGCCAGCCCAGCACGGGGCCTGCAGGGTGGGGCGGGTCGCGCTCTCTGAAGGGTTAAGTGCGCTGCCGTCCCCCTCGATGCATAAACACTGACCGCGTTATCAACATGTGCTTCCCATAACCCACGGTGTCGGTATCAACTTGATTCAATTACCGGGAGCACGGTGAGGGGACATTCCCTCCAGGGGACGCAAACGCTCCGGCTCCGTGGAGGAGAGGGAGCGGGAGGAGAATGCTGACTCCATTCCTGGCAAACTCCTGTAATTGACTTTTTAAAAAATGGCATTAGCATTTAAATGGTCCCATAGTTATGGGGGTGAAGGTTCAGCACAATATGATCAATTTATTGAGCTCTTCAAATGTTCTTTTGATATTTATTTTTCTTTGTGTCATGCCGCAGGGGCTTTCTGGGATTTCTCGTCGGCAGAGCAGGGATCTTTGATTAGGCTCCTTGTCGGCACAGAGAAAACTGCGGAGTCCACCTGCCACGGGGTCCGAGAACCTCCTCTCGGGGGAAGTTTGCCAGCCGGCGGCCACGGCGGCCAGCACCCCTTCCCCAAGTGACAAGCTGCGTGTCGGGGGAAACGCTCCGCCTTCGCCATGCACCGGCCGCAGAACCCGTGTGTGTGCACGAGCCGCGAGCGGACCTTGCTCTGACCGTCACTGCCCAGCGGTGCCCACGGGGCAGGTGTGCCCGGGCTCAGGCTGGCTGTGACCTGTGGGCGTGGGAGAGGGAGAGGACAGGAGCGAGTCGTCCTGCCACAGCAGCCTGAGAGCTGCCTGCCCCGGGGCCGGAGCGCGAGGGCAGGAGGATTTCTGTCCCAGGCATCGTGAGTGGGGGCGAGACGGCAGCTGCAGCAGGATTGCTTTGTGGCTGGGAGTGTTTTGCAGAATTACAGGGATCAGGTGAAAATGTAAAATGACCTAAAAGAGAGCCCGGGGAACAATGGGGTGAGGCGGGGAGCAGCACTGCTTTCCCAGAGCACCTGGGAGGTAACAAGAACGCGCAGGTGCCGGCTGGAGGGCAGAGGCGCTGCCCGCGTGGGGCTGGGGCCACACAACAGGCTGCCCCAAGCCACTCCCCTGCACGCAGACCCCAGTTTGCCCAGTGGGCTCTGAAACCTCCCCAAGGACCTTGAGAATCTGGCAGGAATGTTCTGGCTGGTCCGGCACTCGGGGGCCTGTGTGTGCCTCCCTCGCACCCCGCCCAGGGCCCCTCCCACACCCCAGGCCACGAGCGCCACACTCAAAGACGGCGCCAGCTGGGGGAGCCCGCCATACCCGCCTCCTACAGCCCAGCCCATCCGGGGGCCGGTGAGTCCGGGGCTTACGCCCAGTGGACGCGCCAAGCCTACAAGCTGTTTGTGCCGAGACCACATTCCCTCCTTCCCGGGGCGAGGGCTCCCTGCGGAACCTCCACGGGGAAGAGGACACCATGCTTTTCCCAGCTGGTTAATCGCACACGGACAAACCACGGACCAGAGTGCGCACCGGTACTCGCACCTAAAACAACCCCGACGGCCCTCCAAGGCGGGGAGGCACCTTCTCCACCCAGCGAGCCGCGCGCGAGCTCCGGGAGGCTGGGTCAAGTGCCCCATGTCACCGAGGGGCTCCCATCCTCCATAAATTAATTCCCGAGTGTGGGACTCGTAAAATCTTAGCCAACAACACCGATCACGCGGGCCTTGGAAACGTTTGCAGCGCAGTTACGCATCCGAACCATTCGGGTTGTGCGGTGCCGCTGTTTTGTCAGCTTAGGCCTCGCTCTGATGGGGCCCAGAGTTACAAGGATCCACGGTTTTAAAATGAGGTTCTGGCGGCCGGGAGGTGACCGTGGGTGCAGAATGCAGCTAACAGATCTTGGCCTCCTCAGCGGCTGAATGGCCGCCCCATCTCTCTCTAGAGCCCAGCCTGGACTTTCTGGAAAGCTCTGCTGCTACCAGAAGTGCCAGGTCGGTTCACACGGCAGCCCCCCCCCACCCCCCAGGCCCCTCCTGCACCTGCCCTGCTTGGGTGCAGCCTCCCACCTGGACCCCGTCCTGGCAGCTGCCTCCCCCCAGCCCTCGGCCCTCCTGCTGCCCACACGCTGCCTTCTCTCCCGGACCCACGTACTGGCGATGCCTGCCCTTGCCCGGCCAGGAAACCAGACCAACTCTCCAGGCCATGGCTGTACCCATGGTGAACCACTAAAATGATAAGCAAATTGCTCAGAAGGAAAAAAAAATCCTGCATTTGGCCCTAGGTGGAAAGTTGACATTTAGAACCCCCCCCAAAACAAACAAACAAACAAAACCCCAAACCCAAACTCCATAAGGCATTTAAAGACATTTATTAACTATGATGCTTGGACAAAGACAGTTTTGAATCTGGACCCCAGGTGGGAACACGCAGAAGCAAACCTTGAGGGGCCCCCTGGGTCCCGCCTGTCCCACCCCGGCCCAGAGCTCCTGTCTGCAGGCTCCGAACTTGAGACCTGGGTGCGTGTAGACGCGGGACTTGTGCCTGTGGGGAGGAGCAAGCTGGGTGCAAGCGCTCGGAGGGCCCGGGCCTGACTTGGAGCGGGAGGCGCTGCGGTGCCCGCCCAGGGCTCCGGGCTGCCGTTGCCTGGCACAGCCGAGGCCCGAGGCTCTGGTTGCTCCCTGCTGAGGGTCTGGAGAAGCCCCTCACACTGGGCTGGTGCCTGGCGGAGGCTCCGTGTCCCAGAGCTGTTTGCCGTGTCTCCCCGCACCCCTGGGTGGCCTACGGTTGCCCCTTCCCCGCAGGGCAGGAGTCAGGTAGCTGGCAGGGCCTGGGCATGCGTCTCGCTTTTGACAGAACTCCAGGCCACCAGGAAACAAGCCCATCATTTTGGCCGTACCTTCGGTTGCTTTTCTACAAAAACCAGCCTAACGAGAGAATGTCGTCTGCCCTCCTCCCGCCCTCCCCAGGTAGATCCTGCCATTTAAATGCTTCAGAAAACGCTCACACTCCAAGAACCACACGGTTTGCATGAGCTGAAAACGCTTGACTCCTTATTTTAAAGTTCCCCAAAGGCAGATAATGTCTGGGGAAACGGGGGTGTCTGATGTTTGCAAAGGCTCCAGGGCCGCCAGGGTGTGCTTCGGAGGAGCCGTCCCCCAAGCAGGCGATAGAGGGCGCCTTCGCCCCAGCTTCCCGGGCGGGCGGGCGGCAGGCAGGCAGCCCCTGCCCCAGACCCAGGCTGCAGAGAGTTGACTGGCCGCCCCCTCCTCTCCCGGCCACGGCTGCCTGCCATGCGAAGACGGGCCCAGCTGGGGACCACAGGCCAGGCCCCAGGAGCACTCAGTGGCGAGAGGTACTCCCGTGCCTGCCAGCCCTGGAGTCTTCCGAGCCCTGCGCGCTGCCCCGCGGACTCGGGGTCTCCTGCGGATCCTGGCTCTGCCCGCTCGGATGCTGCCTGGAGGCTGGTGTGGCCACATCACTACCGGCCGCTGTGCTGGAAGATTCTGGGGGAATCAGGGCGGCAGATGAGTCCTCCTGCCAATCTTGAGGCATCTGGGTCCCCATCCACCTCTGCTCCGTGTGTCCACCTCCGCCCTGGGGCTCTGGGGCACCGTGACACCGCGGAAGCCGAGGCCATTCCCTATTGTGGGGACCGGGCAAGGGTCTGCCCATGGGGTCAGGTTTGCATGGGGCTGTCCCATGCCACGTGGGGCTCTGTGAGCTGCTTCCAGGGTCCGGTGGAGGAGGGTCACAGAGGAGAGGAGAGAGAACATTAGAACGCATGTCCCCCATCGGCCCAAGGCCATTCACGGCCACCGCAGGCCCTTGGCAAGGCCCTGAGATAGACATTCCCCCCCTAGCAGGTGGTGGGCCCTGGAGCCCCAGGCAGGGGAGAGGTGTTGAGGGGCTGGAGGCTGGGCCACTGGGCCAGACTCCTGCAAAACAGTGTCAGCAGGGACAGCGGGAACACAGCCCACACCTGCTAAGGAGCCTGCTTCTCACCTGGCCCCACAGCGCCGCTTGTGTCCCAGGGAACCTTCTAAGCACTCGCCTACATCTGCTGAAAGATGACACAATGTCAAAGAGAACGCAGAGGAAAAGAAAGGGACACTGCCCCTAATCGAGCCACCCGATACAATGTGATTCTCACTCGTGCCTTCAGGGGAGATGCCAGCTCCAGGAGCCGACCGCCCCTCCCCGGCCCAGACCCTCACTGCGCCCCCGCGGCGGCCTGTCCTTGGCGTAAACCGGGCTTAGCGGAAGTGATAGGCACCCTGTGAACACGCCGCTTTCTGCCTGAGTCCCTGGAGGTGTGCGCGGGCTGGCAGGCCGTTTCTGCAAGTTTTTTCCGGACACAGGACCAGGGTCCAGGGAGACCTCAGTGACCTTGGCAGTAAGAGCCTTTCCGGGTCTCACCGAGGAGACCTTCCTCGCTTGCGCTACATCTCGGTGAGACGCGCGTGGGGGGCACCACCGACACCCGCAGCCTTAGCGCCAGCCCGGGCGCGGCTGGGAAGGGGCTTCCCAAAGCAGAGACCCCTGCAGAGCCGGCACGAGTCATCCCCAGGTCCACCCTGCTGGGGTGCCCTGCCAAGTCCCAAGCCCCGGAGCTGGGGGACAAGGTCTCTGGGTTGAGGACCCAGCGGGGCCGGGCGAGGAGCCCCGAGCCTCTGCCCCACACGCAGACGGCACTGAGCCACGTTTCCGGGGCAGTGCCGGTGCATGGCCACGTACGGACCTCTCCACGGAAACGTCTGCATGCCGGAGCTCGGCCACACCGGCCCCAAGCACATTCTTCTTCTAGAACATTCTGAGAACGCACGGCTCAGGCCTGTTTATAGGTAGGAGAGCGGAGCCAAATTGGATACCAGTTTCCGATGCTTTTCATTTGCAAGGCCAAAGGGGCTTCCTTGGTAAAGGGGGAGCTGACGGAGATGGGGGCAAAATGCAGGGTGGTGGAAAAGCCACGTGACATCTGCGAGAAAACAGGTCCCTGTGCCAAACAACCCCAGTCACCTCCGAGGGATGCTGGATGCTCGGGAGGCAAGATCCACAAACACTGGGGGCCTCGGGACCTCGGGGGAAAGTTCTGCACAGAACCAGCGCCAGGATCTCATCCTGCACCCACCGCTGCCCAGCCACCCGCACACCTCGGAACATACTGGTTAGGTACCTGCTGCCGCCAGGCCGGGCCTGGGGGCTGGGACATCAATCATGAGAGAAAGTTTTGCCCTTTGTGGGGCCCAGGCCAGAGTCACCAGGGTCTCGGGGATCTCGAGGTCACATGTTCCACTGAAGAGTTCACGGCCGACTTGGCCTCGGCCGAAGCCCCTCTCCCGGTCAGGGCTCCTTTGGGGATGCCCCACCCACCCTGGCCCGGGGACAGTCCCTGCTAGGGAAGGTGGGGTCTTCCTGCTCCTGTGCCTGGCCTGTCTTCCTGAAAACACAGCTCATCAATCTGAACATAGCTAACCAATCAATCCGGTCATGGCCCATCAATGCAATCATAGCTGATCAATCAATCTGATCATAGCTCACCAATCTGATCATGCCAAGTTATGAATGACAGATAAGTTTCAAGGCTGCTTCTCTCAAGAAGATTAGTGCTTTACTGGGGGACACAGCGAATGAACCCTGGCTTCCCCCAAGGAGGCCGACACCCGCCCCGTGCGGGTTTGGACGCAGACAGAAGCCCACTCCCTCCGCGTGCAGAACAGGGGACCTGCACCCTCCCGGACCCACCTGCCCCAGGGGAGACGGAGCCCCAGCACCCGGCCACACGTCCACCAAGATAGCCAGCCATCAGGCACACCCCCCTGCACGCACGGGCACACACACATACACACATGCACACACATACATGCACACACTCACACGCACACACACTCAACACGCGCACACACAGGGGCGGCTACGAGAGGCCACGGACTTTGCCTGCAGACATCGGGCACAGTGACCAGCACGGGGTGGCCACCCCCTGCCCTCGCATCTGTGGGGAACGTGTCTCTACCCGTCACTGACCTCTACATGCCCGCAGAGGAATCATGGGTAATTTTGATTTTCTTATTTAAATATTCTTGGTTTTTTTCTCCTGTTTGCTTCACAATCATTATCATGATTGGAAAATAAACCAATATTTCTTTTAAAAGACTTGGGACCCTAAGGGGCTCATGCTTCCCTGCCGACGTCGTGGGGACGGCACCGGCCCACTGCAGTGCGGTGGTGTCTGGCAGGGCTGGGGTAGGGGCTGCCCGTCCATGCCGTGTTGGCTGGCCTTCGGGTGGCACCACTCGGTACATGCCAGGCGCAGGCTGGTTTTCCATTCACTCCCCTGGTGGCCACTGTGCCTACCTGAGTGTGCCCTTGGCCTCTGGGTGGGCTCGCCTCGGTGGGGACTGGCCCTCAGGCACCTGGGGCAGGGGCGGGAGGTGGAAGAGCCCCTTTGTTCTGCCTCCCTCCCTCTACCAGCCCCCCTCACTTCTGTCCCCTGAGTCTTCTCACCCAGGCCTGCCCGGCCCTCCCACAGGGCTAACCCTCCCTGATGGCTGCCGTGTCCCCAGCACATGGCGCAGTGGCTTGGAGAGGGGCCAGTGCCTTGCTCAGAGCCCTGGGGCTTCCCCAGCTGTCCAGAGAGGGCCTGGGCGCAGGGGCTCCGGTCAGGGCGGCTGAGGAGGGGCCTGTGGGCCTGCGAGGGTGGGCGTGCAGGGCTGTGTACCCAGCCTGAGGCTGCTGGGCAGGGCTGGCTCTGCAGGTTGTGAGCTGCTGGTCACGCCCATTCCGTGGCGCCCTGGATGCCCTGGCTCCCATATTTAAGCTCTGAGCTGAGCATTCTGGCCCCCAGTCCAGCTGTGTCCCGGGCCTGGCCTCGGGCTGTGCAGGCTGCATGACCACATGTCCCTCTCAAGCTCTCTTGGGCTTCTGCTTGGCCCAGGGGGCTGCAGTCCTGCCAGGGGGGCTGGGCAAAGCGTCAGGGCTCCTGGTGACACCTGCCCTTTGGGAAGGGGGGAGATTCGCAGGAGCTAGAGCTGCTCTGATGGCCATTGGTGGCGGCTTCCACATCCACTTTCTTTGCAAAGGTGACACAGAGCGAAACTGGAGCTGGCCCAGTCCCCCCACCCCTGCCCCAAGGTAGACAGGAGCTGATGACAGACAGAAAGCACACTGTGCGCTCCGCTGCTCTCCAAGGCTGCAGCAGCTCTGGCGGGGTGGCGGGGGCAGGAAATCCACGGGGCGGGAGAGGCGATGGGCGGGGCTTTGAATCATCACTCGTCCAAGTGCTTTGGAGGAGCCGCGCTGGGCAGAGATGCTCGGGATGGTTTGTGCTTTGCGGGCTCCACTGTTCACGCCAACGCTCTCTGTGGTCACACGGTGGAGGCTGTCCCAGTCCAGGCCAGAAAGGGGCTGTCGGTCAGCGTGTACGCAACTGCAAAGCTCTCCATGGCAGTTTCCTAAGGGTCACTGATGACGTGGGCCATGGTGCAGCCTCGCACGACTACACCCTGTAAACCCCAACCACAAGCTCCCGAGGGGACGTCTGGTGGCCGCTGGGCATCCCAGCTGGCCGTGGGCCCCTTCCAGGGCCCGTGTTTCATGCTGAGCGCAGGATACCCCATTTGCCGATGCATGTGCTGTATGTGGGTGCTCGGCGAGGGGGTTGGGTTGCCGATATCAACAAAAGCGTCGCTGCCGGGAATATCCCGTTAGACATGCCCTCTGGGTGGCCACTCCTGAGGCTGCCGCTGCTGGGGGTTCCTGCCTGCGGCGGCGGTTTGTGTAGTTCCTGTCCGTCACCCAGACAACATTAGGCTCAGGCTCCAAGGGGCAGAGCCCGGAGCCCCAGGAAAGACTCCCCTTTAACCGCACGTGTGGGAGGTTGTCCACGGGGAGACCACGCAGGCTTGGAGGGTCTTCTCTGCCACAGGCGGGGGGAGGGGGCTGGAGAACGTGGGGCTACGGTGGGGCTGCAGGGGCCCGGGTGGGGTCAGGGAGACAGCTGAGAGGATGAGGAGGAATCTTTGAACTCAAGCTTGGACTTGACTCAGGAAGGTCCCCAGATATGCTGCTCCTGCCACCGTCCCACTGTGTCCCCAGACCCTTGGTCTGCCTGCCCTCCTTTTTGGACAGGAGGACCCGGTGGTCAGCCAGAGATGACCGTCCACCTCCAGCTCCCAGAAACACGGAATTCGTGACTTGGGAAAGGTGTGCGTGCACATGCGTGCGTGCCTCTCCCTCCGCCTGCCTCTCCCGGAGCCTCCTCCCGGCCTGGCTCTTGTCTGTCTGCTGGTCATTGTGCACAGTGACCACAGGCAGCAGGTGACGAATGGCCCACGTCAAGTCCTGTCATGCCAACGGGGTCCCAGGGGAAATGCGAGAGGCTCTCAGAACAGCTTTATTACCAACCTGTGGCCACGGAGATGATCAATCAAACTGATCGTCGCTGGCAAACACGGCGAGAGACGAGAGGCAGACGCCGCGGGCCGAGCACGATGACGGGGGAGGGGAGCGATGGCAGAGGAAACGCGGCTGAACTTGACCCCAGCGCAGCCCCCTTTCGGGCAGCTCTCTTTCCGTTACCAGCTGGCCTCGGGGCACTGGCTGGGGTGGCCTCGCAGCGGGAAATGCCGTATCGGCTGGGAGGGATGGTCGGGGCACTGGCTCTGCTCTCCAGGGAGAAAGGAGGAACCACCAGAAAACGGGCCTTTCTCCGCGAGGCTTTGTTCACTGCGCCTTGGAGCAGCCGGGCCACAGAGCTGCCCCGCTGCCCGGGCTCCGCGGCTTGCCTGGGACATAGGCCTGAGTTTCCGGTGGGGCCTGGGCTTACGGTGGCACAGGGGACAGACAGTGACGGAGTGGGGGTTTGGGGGCCTTCCTGCCAGGCCGGGCAGGGTAGCCGTTGAACTTGGAGGTGGCGCGGAGCTGGGCTGAGCAGCGCCCGCCCTTGCCTCCCGAGTCCCCGGTCCTTGGGGGCTGCCTTCCTTCCTGGGGCAGACCCAGAGCCCCACCCCGAGGCCCAGTCCCTGACAAGGTTGCTGCTCTGGGCAGGTCCTCACCATGGGCCAAGCAGTGGAGCACCCTGGCAGACCATGGGGGTGGCAGGGGCTGTCCAGGGCAGGATGAATCAGACCTTTCTCGGGGAAGTGACTCCCGCACAAGGACATTTTAGTCAGACATAATTGAAAGGAAAAATAAACCTGCCTTAACAGAAAACAGCTTCCCAGTTGTTTTTCTCCCCTTGAAGCCTTTTCAACTCCAAGGTTTGGCAAGTCCTGGCTGTGGGTAATTGTCAACATGATCCAGTGTCCAGAGACCAAAGCCAGTGGAGCGGAAGCGGCACCCACGGCGTGAGAGGGCCGCGGGCAGGCACGCGTGTGCGCACACACCCGGCACGGCGCTGCCTGACCGCAGGGAGAGGGACGCTTGTC
This sequence comes from Propithecus coquereli, assembly GCF_000956105.1. Taxonomy (NCBI): domain Eukaryota; kingdom Metazoa; phylum Chordata; class Mammalia; order Primates; family Indriidae; genus Propithecus; species Propithecus coquereli. The sequence goes on from NW_012153696.1 coordinate 375,658, forward strand.
TTGACTGCAATGCAGATGGCTCCGGAGGACATCGAGGCTCCGATCTCTGCGAGGAAGACCTCGGCTTCGCGGGGCATGGCGGCTGCCACTGCAGGTGTGCACAGCTCTCCCCAGTGTGGCACACGGCTCTGCCACGCAGTTCTCACGTCACCCCGAGCAAAACAGGGGACCGGATGGAATTCTCCAGGGAACCGTGTGCTGGGCAGGGCAGCTCTGGCACGGGTCTGCCCACGGTGTTCACAATGCTCCTCAAAGGAGGAGCCCACAGCCCGAGGGGGTGACGGCCCCGGTCCTCAGAGCACGCCTGTGTGCTGGGTGACAGTCTGCCTAGAGCACCCCTGCGGACAGGCCCAGCCGGGCCCTCCTCCCCCTCTCTCCTCGGGATCCGCTGAGGGGCACGGAGCGGGCGGAGGGGCTGGGAGAGACAGCTGTGAGAAGGAGCGAGGGTCGGGTCTGCCTGCGCCTGGGGACAGGCACCCACACTTTCCCAGTTCCAGGAACTTGTTACTGGGTCTGTCAGGCCACGGCTGACGGGCCACGGCTGACGGGCCACGGCTGACGGGCCGATGCTACTCACTTGGCTGGATTCGGAAAACGCGGGCTCATTTGCCAGGCAAAATTAACGAGAAAAGAAAGACTTAAACGAGATAGTAATTTATGACTTCCACCGGGCCAGAGTCTCAGCCCCCGCACACGTGGCGCATCTCATCTGAAACAGAGGACGAGACCGCTCTGCCCAGCGTGCCCGTGGGCCCGCGGGGTCCACGCCCCGCCTGGCGGGGGGACGTGCAGGGTTCTGTCTTGGTGTCCTGGGCACTGAGAACGCCCGTTTCCGAATCGCACAGGCTGTGAGCTCCGCACGGCGGGGGCCCGCAGCGCCTGCCCCAGGGACCGGGACCCACACCCAGACGCGCCTCCTCTCCCCACCAGGCCCACGCTGCCCCCGACCCCCAAAAATACAAAGGAGAAGAATGTGATGGAAAAGCCAGCTATGCAGCAGCAAAATAAACCTTCCCTAATGGCCACCAAACTTGCTGAGTGTCAGTTATAGCGACTTTGTGCCGAGAGCGTCTGTAATAATCAGGCAGCTCGCAGACAAGGCCCCTCTCCGGCAGGAGCCGCCGTGACAGGGCCTGCAAGGCAGGTGCTACTGTAATTAGCTATTGTTTGACTATCAAAAGTCAGGGCTGATTAAAGCCACTAAGCACAAGTGCACTATTTTATTTCAAAGAATATTATGAACTGCACGCTGGGGCCCTTTCAGAACGGACCTTCCTTCCGCAGCCGGCTAAGAGCCCATGCCAGCAGTAATCAAACGCGAAATCTGCATAAACCTTCAGGGTTTAATTCAAGCAGAGACCTTTCATTAGAAATATGTTACTTTATGAAATCTGGTCGCCAGCAAGGGGAGAGAAATGTGACTTCTTAAGAAAAGTGAATGGCACCTCTTTAGTGATTAACCCGAGATTAATGGGGGCCCCCACTGCTTGGCCTAAGTCCGTTTTATTGCTAATTCATTTAGGTGCCATTTCAGAGATGCCTGGTGAACGTTACCTGCCAGGGCGGCGGGTTTTGGCAAGCGAGGGTAGCCATTACGGTCCAATCCCAAATACGCTCCTCATTAAAGAAGCTTTGAAAAGTGTCTCGTATGAGTCTTTTTGCCCCTTCCTTTTTAGGGACTTTCGATTTAATGTGCTCAATTAGTTAAAAATTTGGATCCTAATTCATTAATCAAAGATCGGTGTGACTGTTCCGCTTTCAGGGGCTCTTTCACTTCGCACGCTGAGTCGGTGGTGAGGGAGTGGCACCCGGACACGCACGCACATGCAATGCCCACACATGTACACACATGCACACACGTACATACATACCCACACATGCCCCCCACATGTACATACATGCCCATGCATGCCCCCACACATGTACATATATGCCCACACATGCACACCCACCCACACATGCACACTCATGTCCACACATGCACATACATGTCCACAATGCACATCCACACATGCATATACATGCCCACACACGCGCTTGCATGCCCGCACATGCACACACATGCCCACACATGTCCACATGCAAGCGCATGCCCACACACGTACATACATGCCTACACACGCATGCATGCCCACACATGCCCACACATGTACATACATGCCCACACAATGCCCACACGCACATGCATGTCCACAATGCACATCCACACATGCACATACGTGTCCACATATGAACATACATGCACACATATGCTCACGTGAACATACATGAACACACATGATCACACACATGTGCATACATGCTCCCCACACACATACATGCTCACATATGCCCCCACATACATGCTCACATGCCCACACATGCACATACATACCAACACATCTACATACATGCCCACATACGCACAGATGCCTGTCCACATGCATGTGCACACACGTGCATTCACTCCCACACAGCACCCCCCAGATCAGAGGATGCTGGGGCATCATGGGTAGGACCATTATGGTGGTGGTGTGGCGGTGAGTCGCCCCCACGAAGGCACCTTGGATGGCAGAGCATCCTTTGCCCTCCTGGGCATTGGGGTGGTAACCCTGTGTGGGGGGCACAGGGGGGAAACATCCCCCACAAAGAAGCCAGGGTTGGGGATGGGTAGGAGCTGGGGAAGGACTGGGGAAGCCACGGTGCCAAGCCGTGAGCGCCCCTGCTCCCCCTGCCCCCGGCCTCTTCTCCGCTCCTGGGGAGGGGGTTTTGCACCGTCTTTCAATCCCCTCCCTGCAGACCCCGGCAGGCAGCAGCCCAAGGGCAACTGCCCAGGTCAGGGGACAGCCCAGCCCCTCCCTTTACAAAGGCACAGTCTGGAGAGGGGACCCCCCTTCCCAGGGATGGGGGGCAGCCACAGCCAAAGGAAGGGGAGGGGTCAGCGCCCATGGGCTCTTTTCCTGCCTCCGACCTCTTCCCAAAATTTGACTGGAGTCTCCTTGGTTTGTTTTGAGGGGTTTTAAAAATACAGGAAGGAACATAAAATCATGTAAGAAATTGTCGTTGACAATTTATCAATACTTTATCCTATTTGCTTCAAGTCTTTACTTTTCACAGAAGAAAGCAAGCCTCCCTCAGCGGGGAAGCCCCACTTCTGCCGGACTCTCGGACCCCGAGGGTCTTTGCAGTTCGTGGCTGTGTCACCTGTGGCTGGTCTCATCCAGTGAACACAGCCTCCATGCCCGGAGGCAGGCGCGCCCCAAGCCCCCGGCCCACTGGGAGTTGGCGCTCATTATAAATCCTTCCCAACACCTGACTGCGTAGGTGACACTGGCGGCTCCTGGCCAGTCTCTCCCTGCACATCCCATTGCCCCGCACCGAGCCTCACCCAGCACTTGCTGACTGCCCCTCCCCATGCCGGTCCCTGCTTCTGGCCCCTGGCACACTCTGTTCCCTCTGTGGGTGCCCTTCCTTGCAGTGTAAGTGCCGGCTTTGGGGTCCCATCTCAGGCTTCCCCACCGGGAGTTCTCGTCAGCCATATGCCTCCCTTCAGATGGCCTCGTGGCTGCCTCTCTGCCCCCCAGTACCTGCGAGCTCCTGAGAGCTGCAGGTGGGAGGCATGTTCAGCCCTGGCCTCAGAGACTGTGGGCTCCCCGGAGCCCCCACCTCCCACGTGGGCTGTAAAATGCCGAACACAGCAAACTCCCCACTGTGCACCCACCCGGGCAGAGGGCTGCAGACACAAGCTGAACACAGGGTGCTGATGGAAGAGAACCCACAGTCCTCACAAATTTCCCCCGAATGGAACCATGAGCCAGGCTCCCCTGGGGTTTGAGCACTTCCTGGCCACTGGCCATCTCCAGAAGCTTCTGGAAACTGCCAGAAGCTGCTGTCCTCCTGCCACCCACAAGGACGCTGTGTCTCAACCTGGACAGCGCCTGGTCAGACAGCTGGTGGGTGTCTCTGGCGATGTCTCATCACGTGGGGTCCACACCCCAGGGCGACGTGCAGTCCTGTGACCGGGAACCGAGGGGGTGGCTGGTGGAACTCATTCCACCTGCAGACAGGTGGCAGAGGTGGGGGTGTGGCGGGGGGTCCAGAGAAGCCGCAGGGACTGGGGCAGTGAGGACAGTGGGGAGAGGGGGCGACCCTGCCGGCAGGGCCATCTGAAGCACAGCCTGGGGGCAGCGGCCTTGCCCCCACGATAGTTGGGAAATCAAGCCCTCGGTTCTCTGCCAGGTCCCAAACTCCCAGATCCCCCGGCCGGCCCGGGCTCCAGCTCCTTCCACGGGTTCTAGATCGATTCACCGCAAGGGCAGTTCTGAGGTCAGTCTTTCCACACCTGCTGAGGGACTCAGGGCAGGTAGCTCAGCTCCTAAGGGCCACCATGTTCTGTGCCTTCCTGGACTGGGTTAGGAGCGGCCTCAGAGTGAATTCTTTATCCCGAACTTCCCGTAGCCCCTGTGACAGATCCCGGAGCCTTGCTGGGAACAGAAGGGTCTTCCATGAATAACCAAATGGCCACCCAGGTAGGCTCACACTCTGAGCCACCCGCGGGGCCAGTCCCAGGGCCGGGCTCTCCTTAGCTGCTGGAGGCAGCATCGCCAGTGTGGGGAATCGCGTGGCTCCTTCCTCCAGGGCTCGCTGGCAGAGAGGGTCTGGGCTTTTAATGCTGACCTTGAGACTCCCAAGACCTCACATGGGCCTCAATGTCCCGTCTCTGCCCTTAAAAATTGAAAGCGCTTCCACCAACCCTGCCTCCCTGCACCCCCGCAGCGGGGTGGGCAAGGTGTGGGAGCTGGGGAGGAGGGTGGCAGACACCAAGGCCACCTTGGGGAGAGGACACACCATCCCGTGTGGTGGGCACTGTCTGCTCCGCAGGCCTGAGTCAGCCTCGGACCTTGAGACACCTGGACCCGTTGCCAGCTGCTCCCCTAAAGGGGTCCCGAAACTCGCGCCTGCCCTGTCTTCTGCTGCCCCTTTGAGAGAGAGAAGCAAGCCGAGGCGCCCGTCTCCAGAGCCCCGTCTCTGCAGTGTCTGGAGGCTCTGGGGCCCGGAAAGGCTCCCTGGTGGGTGGGAACCTTTGGAAAGGTGGCGGTCATGGGTTTGAAGAGTCACCTCCCAATGTAGGCCGCAGCCCGCGGGCCCCCACGGAACCCAAGAAAAACAACAACCCCGGTGGCCTGGCCCGGAAGGGGGAAACCCCCCAACCCCCCCCCCCGAAGCAATCAAGGGGGAAGGCCGGGGGAACCCCGAACAAGGAAAGGCCCAAAACCCCGCCCCCGGAGGTCCAAGACAAACAAAAAAATCCAAGGGAACCCCAAGCCGCCGGGCGGAAGGGGAAGCCCCCCCCCGGGGGGCCCTCTGGTGTTCCCACGTGTGGGCCTCTGCTGGGGCCGACCGCGGGGGCAGCCGTGCTTCCTACTGAGGCTAACAGGTTTTTTAAAAAGCTGACTCCGGAAGGGGAGGGCAGACTTTCTCCCACCTGCCCCAGGTAGCCAGGGCCAGCCGCCACCACCCTCACAGGGCTGTCGCCCACGAGCCGTGTCTTCCCGGCAGCCGCCCTGCGCCGGCCGGGCCGTCCCGTCCCTAATACCCTGGTCTGACGTTCTCTGCAGAGTGCGCGTGTTAATTATCTTGCCACTGCTGTAATTTCTCCCCGCAGTCCATTAATTAAGGGGTCACAGTCCCGGAGCATGTTTGCCCAATAAGCTTTCTTTTTTAATTAACCTAATTGCTTGGAGACTGACAAAGGCTCTGCCCTTCTCCTTCCCCTAGTGGATTAGCAGATGACAAACACACTTCCACGCACACCCGCATCCGACACGCTTCGGGTGGTGGGGCCTGTGTCCCAGGCGGGGCCGGCGCCCAGCATTAAGCCCAGGCCGCTCACCGTGTGCTCACGCACGGGTGCAAACACACTAGATTTGGGCGTCGGGGTCCGTGGGCTCCTGAGGCCGGCACCTGAGCGGGCCGTCCACACCAACGTCTCTGTGAACCGCAGGCCAATCCATCCGCAACGGAAGCAGAAGCTAAAACAGTGTGGATTTTGCTGAGACTCCCACTCCCGAGCTGACTGGGAATTCACCTCTCGGACCTCATCCTAGGACGGAGGAGACGCCCTGCGGCCGCCACGCGCACCCACTGCTGACCCTGCACTGGCCGGAGGGCGGGGAATCGGCTCACTGCGGGGGGCAGGTGATCTGCGCAGTTTACAGGAGGAGGAGCAGGTGCTCGGGGCGGCCCAGCAGGGCAGGCCGGGTCCGTGAGCCCCTTCTCGGCTTTGAGCTACTGTGAGTCGAAGGCACGTGGGCACCTGGGGCTGGAGGGCGGCGCAGCCTCAGTGGAAACAGCCTGCAGGTTCCCAAGGAGCTGAATCCGGAGTTACCTTGTGACTCGGACGTCCCGCCCCGAGGAACCTGCCCGAGCGGATGGGAAACAGGGGCTCAGACAGACACGCACACAGTCCTGCGGCGCACTCGTGGGGCCCAGAGCCGTGGCGGCCACACATGGGCGAGCCGCTCGGCAGGTGTGGTCCGTCCCCGCGACGGAATATTATTCAGCCACAAACAGAAGTGAGGCCCCGACCCCGGCCACAACACGGATACCCCTTGAAAACATGCCGAGTGGAAAACTGAGGTGGAACAGGTTACGTGTCACACGATTCCACTCCCGTGGAATGACAGGACGGGCGGGTGCATGGGGACAGGCCGATCTGTGGGTGTCAGGGGCTGGAGGGGCGGGGGGACGGGAGCGACTGCTCGGGGGGATGGGAACGTGATGGACCCGCACGGAGACGGCTGCGCAACGCGGAGGGACCTGCCTCCCGTCCGTGAGGATGCGAGGGGGCTGAGACCCAGCAGTCAGCTCCGGCTCCCTGTGGGACGCGCCAGGCAGCGACACCTCGGAAGCAGCTCATTCATTAACTTCTTCCCAAACATGAGCGTTCTGCTCGCGCGGCCTCTCGGGGTTCGCGGGGGATAATTCATTCGCGTCTGCTGAGGTCAGCGCAGTCCCAGGGCACATTGTTCTCGGGGAGATTAGGGGTGCTCAGCCATCCCCGCGCCACCTCTGCCCGGCTCTCCCGGAGTCCGGCTGTGCCGGGCAGGCCCGCCAGTTCCGTGGAAGTTTACGTCTCTTTAATAAAGATTAAGATGTCAGAGGGCCAGCGTTGCACAAAATCCCACTTTGATTAACTTCTCATTACCAGCTGAAGGGCGAAGCCCGCTTCGGAACCTCTGAGGCAGCGCGCTAGTTATTAAATATGCATTTATGATGACGGCGCACGGCGGCTCCCGCTGACTCAGCAAACGGCCGCACGCCACCCTGGCCGGGCGCAAGACAATGGGGCTTAGTGAAAGGTGGCCACGCGGTCCTGCCCCGGCCGGAGGGTGCCCCTCGAAGAGTGGGGGCTGGGCTGGGCCGCGCCCTCCTGGGCTTGGCGAGACTGGGGGAGCACCGGGCGATGGTCAGGGCACCGTGGAGAACGAGGGTCCCAGCCATGCCCGGAAGCAGGGCTCGGGGTTCCCTCAGGCACTGGTGTGCGCTGTGTGGCTGGACTGCTCTGTCCAGCTGGGGCTCAGCACGATCGCCCCCAACCACTGTCAGCCCCTCCTCGCATTCCAGGATGAGCCCCGGGTGGCCCCTGGCACCACCCAGCCCTCCCCTGCAGCTGGGTCCTGCAGCCCTGCTGGCAGCTGCCGTCCTCTGCCCCCTCTGCCCAGCCTGCTGGCTCCCTCCCCCGGACCCCAGGGAGATGCTCCTGTCTAGGCCATCATGGCAAAGTTCCCAACCGATGCGCAGCTTCTGCCTCATCTTCGCTCATCCTCCGCCCCAGCCGAACGGACCACTTCCCTCTCTGCCCGGAGACTCCACGACTCCACGTGTGCTGGGGTTTCTCCCGCTCCCTGCTGGCCGCGGCTCCCTCCCGGGCCCTGGCAGGCCTTTCTGTTCCCCGGGGTGGGGTGTCAGTTGCCTGGCCCAGCCCAGCGCTTCCCTACGCTCATAAATCTGCATCCAACTGCCCACCTGACGCCCTCCTGGGCCCTGAGGGGCACCTCGATTTAGGCTTTTGTTTCCATCCACCCCAGGCTTCCCACCCTCCAAGTGTCCCCACCCTACTGTCCTCCGCAGGCTGACAGCTGTCAGGCTCCCCGTCTTCCCTGGACAGATGGTCCTCCTCCGGAGATGTCCCAAACATGCCTGCCTGTCACCTCCCTGCTCCCACCCACCCCCCGCCCCAGACTCCTGCAGCCCGCTCCCCTGTCGGCACCCACAAGTCACCCGTGCCCCGGACCTAGGACGGGCCCGTCCCTCTGCCTGGATGCCCAGCTCTGCCGTCCAGGCCTTGCTCCCTCTCAGCCTCAGGGGCTCCTTCAACCCCCCAGAGGCCCCTCGGCAGCCCCCGGGCCCTGGTCACATTGTCCCCTGTTTGCGGCCTCCGGTGCACACTTGTTACTTGTAGCTGCTCACAGATTTATCATTTTGTATTCGAGTTTTATTTGCCTCTTCCCCGGTGGAGCTGTGGACTCCCGGGCGGGCTGACTGCTCACAGCTGTGGGCTCGGCAAACCGCGGAGGAAGCGCTGAGGGGTAAGTGGAGTCCGGCGGGTCGTGCTTGGCCACGTGGCAGCTTTGGGCCGAGCCCGTCCCTCCCTGAGCCGCAGGGCCACTCAGGAGAAGAGGGTCGTGACGGGACAGGACGGGAAGAAGCCCACTGAACGAAGGGCGCACAAACCCGCGACAAATGGACGAATGAATGAGCTGCTCTCCCGCCCCCTCTGCCGTCTCACCAGCAGCCGCTGCCTAAAGGATATCGAAGGCTTGTCTGTGTTTCTTATTTAAGCTACTGGACAAGATCCTTTACCCTCGTCCTCCAGGCAGTGAGAGGTTGGTTCCTGCTGGGGTCTCGTGGTGGGAGCCGGGTGAGCCGCCCACCCCCAGCCGTGCTGTGAAAACGGCGCTCCCCCCACCAACAGGTGGTCCCGTCTGGAGCAGGCCAGCGACAGGCCCGGCAGGAGAACGGCGTTCCCTACATACTTGGGATGGCCCCAGAATTCCGGTCGAGACCTGATTTTTCTGCACGGGGGCAAGGCCAGCAAGAAAGCTGGGTGGGGGCAGGGAGACCCAGCCTCAGGCAACAGGGCGTCGGAGCTGGGAGGCACGTTCTCGGGACATGCTCTCACCATGGCCCCAAACCCTGGGCAACCGGAAACCACGTGGAAGGAGCCTCTGGCGTCTGAGACACACTCAGGGCCAGAGGGACGGGACACAGGTGCAGGGTCCACGGAGACCCGGAGAGTGCACTGACCCGTTGCGCAGACGGAGGGCACCAGGGGAGCTGGCGCCCCTGTGGACGCCCCGCGAGTCAGGTGGGCATCGCCATCTAAAGCAGACCCCTCTCCGTGGCCTCCCCGTGCTGAGCCCAGTGGTGCAGGAGCCCAGGCCCAGAGCTGGACCACCCCACCCCTCCCAGCACGGTCAGGACACCGCTTGGCTGGTGCCACCCCGGGTCACGCGCCCAGAGCACACTGGCGTCCTATTATCGCACTGCTGTGGTCCCCGTCCCTGAATTGCTTTCCCACTGCAGGGCACCACGTGCCCCAGGGCTAGCCCTGCAGGTTCCCTTCAAGCGAGGTCCCTTCCCATGACCCTCGGCAGGGAGCCGTCCCCTGACTCTGTATCTGGTTTTGAGGACGGGGTGGCCAAGAGCAGCCGGCGCACGAGCGTGGAGGGAGAAAGGCCCAGGGGAGGCTCCGGCCAACTGCACCTTGCATGGGGACAACCGCGTGGATCCCCGTTGCCTCTGGTCACTCAGATCCCTCGGGGGCCTCGAGGCCGGGCTGCGGCTCCTGCTGGCGGGGTTTGCTGTTCTGGGTTGCCTGGCTCTGCCTTCAGACGGCCTCCCGCCAACTCACAAGTGGGGTGCTGTCTCCCGGATTCCCTCGGGAGAAGGAAGCCCTAGTTTTTCAGAGTCTGGAGACCCCACTGGGCAACAAACACATATTCATTGAGCAAACAGGAGCCTGGTGTCATATGCTTAAGAGCATGGAAACAGAGGACCCCCGTTTGATGCCTCTCACTGCTGTGTGACCCTGGGCACATTACTTGACCTCTCTGTGCCTAATTTCCTCACCTGTCAAATGGGCGCTGATCTAGGTATTGGCCCCTTGGCCAGCACAAATGCCCAAGGAAGCATCAGCCAATACACAAGAAGACCCAGTTTTCAGTCTTTTCTCCTGAAAACACCCTGCATTGGAGGCTTCAATTCAGCTCCAGGGGCAGCAGGGCAGGTGGGCTGGAAAAGGAGAGAGGATCGGTGGGAGCACAGCACCGTCCCTTTCCCTCCTGCTGCCTTACGGCCCCTAAGCCCAGGAGCCGGGCCAGCTGTGGCTGCGCCCGACATCAGCCAGCACCCTGCCCACAGGGGACGGGATGTCCAGGCAGGTCGTCTGGACGTCTGAGTGGCGACATGGCAGAAGGAGAGTCTGGCTGGGTGCCGGCTCTCCCAGCCTCCGTCACCCCAAGGGCAGAGGGGCGCCTGGGGTCTTGCTCTCCGGACGTCCAGCCAGGTCCTGCCGAGGGCCTGGCTGGGTAGGTTCATACAGGGGTGGGTGGGCGTGGCCATGTGCACAGGTCGCCCACCCGCCCAGGGCCTGTTTACCAGAGAGGGTGGGAGGGCCTCTCGCTGCTGTGTAAACAGACTTTCCAAAGGCCTCTGCTTTCCCGCCTGTCTCGGGCTCTCCAAACGCATTATGAATTGGCGGGCTTATTGGAAGGGCCGTCTGGCAGTTAAAAGATGTTTCCATGCATTGTGAAGCTGCATGGAAACCGAGTCGTGTCAGCACTAAGGACAAAGGAACTCAAGTGTTTGAAATGCAAAAATATTTTGACCTGACTACATCGTTTTTCAAAGGAAAAAAGTAATTCACGGCTCACAATCTACTTGCTATCTTGCAGGAAGTCCTGTATTTCTCATTGACTCCCCAAGGCCTGCTTCTCTGTGTGAGAGGTCACCCAAGAGGGCCAGGGTGTGAGGGACCTTTACGAGTTTTCTTTCCGCCTCTTCCTGTTGTTTTTTCTCTTTAATACCTCATGTTTGCGAAGCGCTCTCCCTGGCGCTGCTCTGTGCCTTGTCCTCCCCAGCCCAGGAACTTGAGTGGGTACAGAGTGTCTGCCTGTGTTGCCAAGTCAGAAACCGAGGCTGTGAGCGGTGAGGTGGCTGCCCCAGGGTCACTGGCTGATGGCAAAGCCAGCACTGGCGCTCCTGTGGTCTTCCCGTCCTCCGCGGACATCCTGTCCCCTGCGCTTTGGTTCTCCCATGTACTGACTATCTGGATGGGACCTCAAGGATTCATCACCATCACCATCATCATCATCACCACCATCGTCACCATCACCATCATCACCATCACCATCATCATCATCACCATCACCATCATCATCATCACCATCACAACCATCATCACCATCACCACCATCATCACCATCACCACCACCATAGCCATTATCATCTTGCCTTGATCATCAACATCTTCATGACTATCACTATCATCTTCATCCTCACCATCACCCTTATCCTCACGGAAACCTGGTCTCACTCTGAGCCCCAGGCGCGTGCCAGGAGCTTCACGGATAGTAGCTCGTGTAATCGCAACCACAACTTTGCGGGAGGAGTTACTATCATTTCCATTTTACAGATGAGGAAATCAAGGTGCCGAGAGGATAAAGACGTTCTCCGACAGCTTCTGCCTTCCACGCAGGTCTCTTCACTGCCGGACCTCGCGAGCCCACGGAAAGTGCCGTGGACAGGCCCTGCTGGGGGTTCTGCCGCAGCTCGGATGAGGCTCGGCAGAGGCGCCTGTGGGGTCGGCGCCGAGCACACGCCCAGACACCTCTGCGGCTGTGTTGGGGTCTGCTGCCCAGAGCCCCAGGGGTCAAGGCCACTCAGGAGGGCCCCCTAGGGGGCAGGGCAGGAGCCCCTGCTCAGGCCCACACAGCAAAGCTGCTTTGTCCCGCTTCCCCGTGAGAGTGAGGATTCAGCAGGGTCTGGGGAGGGGTACCGCGTCGGGGGGCGTGGGGATCCCGGGGAGGCACGAGGGATGAGTGGCGTTGGGAAACCAGAGTGGGAGGCCTCTGAGGAGTGTCATGGGACACTCTGGGGCCAAAAGTTATTAGAGAAAACCCCTGGGCATTTACCAAGGAAACCTGGCTGAGGGGCACGTGAGCCGCCTCTGCTGCGTGATCAGGGAGGCAGGACCGGGCTCGGCATGGCGGCCAGGGCGGGCGGGCACAGGGCAGGCCAAGGGCGGGCAGCTCCTGCAGGGCCCTCACATGGGGCAGCTTCCCTTCCTGACACCTCGGAAACCTGAACGGCCCAGAGGGTGGTGCAGGGGGTGCTCTGCCAGACACTCGCTGGGCCCCTCTTGGCGCAGCCTGTTTAAGAGACAATCTCAGTGTGGAGCTTGTGGGGGGCATGTTTGCCACTCGGTGCCCACGTGGCCTCAGGTGAGTGACTTCACCTGTCTGAACTGCAGTTTTCTCGTGGAAGTAGGAGGGGAGGGGTAGCCTGGCCACTGCCCCACAGGGTTGCTGTGAGGCCCCTGGAGCTCACCAGATGTGACCTGAGGCCATCACCTCCGTGAGCGTGCAGTGTGGCCTCTGCCACCCAGGTCTAGCCCTAACGGGGCCTGACCTAGCAAAGGGAGAGGCACGGCCACGCCCGGGCACAGTCACTGTGCACTGATCCAGTGATGTCCCCTCCCTGCCCCCCGCCCCAGCTTCTGCACCTGCCTTAACCCTCCTCGCCACGAGCTGGGAGGGACCCAGGACCCCTCGGGCCGTTCCACCAGCTGAAGATGTCACGGGGGCAGACACAGGCAAAGACGCCCCCCAGGCTCCCCCACCCGGGCGGCAGCCAACCCAGACTTCCCTGAGGTCTAATTTGATGTTTTTCTCCACCTTGCTGTTCCCTTGACTCCTGCCTCTGCACTTCTCGTCCAAAACAGAAATACAAAGGGAGGAAATCTATTCAAAATTCCTCCTCCTCATTTTATTTTTACAGCTCTCTGGGGTGCCCATGCTTCAGATTCTCTTCCGATAATTATCTGCCCTTTCGGGGCCTTGGTAACCCAGAGCCTCGGGTCTGGAGGCGAGAGGAAAGCTGGCCCGGCCGCGGCCCGGAGGACGCCATGGTATCCACAGAACGTGCGTGCGCCCCTTCCCCTTCTCGCCCCGCGTGGGCCTGGGGAAGTGGATTTTTTGTCTCTGAATCTCTCTCCGTACTCTCAGCTGATCCGTGATGAACAACACACCAGACCCTTTATGTGATAATTTGCCATCCCAGGCAACAAAACATTCTGGGGCTAATACTCTGAGTCTTGGCCATTGCTCAGAAATAACAGAGGCAAGGTTCCAACATAAAATAATAAGTCTTGCTTTTTATTACTTAATTTATCAACACTGTACTGGAGAAACATCTTGTTAACTGGGTAAGAAGAAACCGTTCACCAGTACGGCCCTAGCTGATGGAAGGGGTGTCAGGTGGAGAAATGAATCCTGTTAGCATACAAAGAGGCCACTGCCGGAAGAGCGTATTATTCAAAGAAGGAAGTATTATTAAATAAGAAAATGGTGCGCTCACACCGAATCTGCTGAATTAAGAATGCCACTCTTTCTGGCCAAAACCAATCTGTCACCCTCCCAATTTCCGCCTGTATGTACAGATGAAGAGCAGGAACTGCCCAGAAAAAGTGCCTCCTTCGTATTCCCGAAGTGCGGAGACATAGCCGAGCCCACCTGCCTAAAACGCAGGACACAAACGTCTCTCAGAAGCCCCCCCGACAAGGAGCGTCTGATTGGGAACGATACAGCCGGAGGCACCGAGGGACACACGGAACAGAGGCGGTCCAGGCCCCAGGCGCGGGGACTGAGGTCTCGGAAGAACCCGGACTCCAGAAGGGCAGAGACCGGGCTCCCGCCCCTGGCACCTACGACAGCTCCTCCCCCACAGTAGGTGCTGAGTAAATACAGCCGGGCTCAGGGAGACTGGTTCCGGGACACACCCCTCCGGGACACCGAAACCCTCGAGTCCCTTGTACCAAGTGGTGCGGGTCAGCCCTTCACATCCGGGGGTCACTCTGCCGCGGGCTGCGTCTGAGACAGCACCACGAAGTGGAGAAGACGGTTTTCAAACGCCCGCCTGCAAGTCCCCAGAGCTCGCGTGTTCGGTGCGTGGAGGGAAGAGGAAGGAGAGACGCTTTGAGACCGCGGAGCTGGACCGAACGCAAGGAACCCCGCGAGGCAGCCAGGGTGAGCAAGGCTGTGCCAAACAGCAAACAGCCCCGACACCCAGTGGCTCAGCAAAATAGCAAAGCTTTACTTCTCCTGCAAGCCCAGCATGGCTCAGCGGGGCGGCCCTGCTTGTGGTAAGAACTTTCTGGTTGCAGTGCTGGAGGGCAGAGGACTCCGGCAGAGGACATTGGCACGGGTTGCTCAGCCCGAGGCGGGGCAGCGAGCGTCCTCGTACCCACTGGCCAATGGCGTCAGCCAGCCCCAGGTGGGCAGAAAGCCCCGTCCTCTCCTCCCAGACAGCGCCAGGTGTCGGGTCAACCGAGCCAGTGGCGCCAGCGAGCCCAGGCCACAGGGACGTTGGGACCCAGCAGACCGAGAGCCCATCCAGCGTCAGCTGCCTTCACTGTCCGTAGGGCGTTTTCGTGGCTGGTGTGGCCCTGAGCACTTCCCACCCACAAACATACTCGTAAGTAAAACACCCCCACAGATACTAATTTAAAAAAACCTTCCACTGTGTCCCCAAGAGGTGACACATTTTTTATATTTCCTTTCAGTCTTTCATGTACATATGTCCTTATATGTGTGCGTATTTCATAGACGGGTGTGGATGACACGCATTTGAAAACTCTCTCATTTTTTAAATGAATATACTTAATTTTTTTGAGCAATTTCAGGTTTATAGGGAAGTGGGTGGAAAGTAGAGTCCCCTGGGCCTGTCCTCTCCCTCCCCGCCTCCTCTGTTGCTGACACCCCACGCTGGTGTGACACATCGGTGACACATTGTCACAGTGGATGAACCAGCGTTGACATGTCACCGCTAACTGGAGCCCACGGCACACATCAGGGTCCACGCTGAGTCGCACGTCCCACGGGTTTGGACAAACGTGTATGACGCGTGTCTGTCGTTGGAGCAGCACACAGGGAGTTTCGCTGCCCTAAAAACCCTCTGTGCTCCCTCACGCGCCCCTCCCTCCCCCAACCTCGCCTGTCACCATTTCACCGTTCTGTGGCTTTTCCTTTCCTAGAGTGACACGGCTGGACGCGGAGCGTGCGGCCTTCCGGGTCGGCTCCACTGACTGGACGACGCACGTGTAAGAGGCTCGTCATGTTCTTCGTGGCTTGACCTCGAGGCCCTCTTGGGGTCTGGATCATCTAAACGCCTCCTGGTAGGCTCCTGGGACGCCTACGATGGCCCTGGCACTTCTCGGGATGGGCTGCCTGTCCCCCGGAAGCTCTGGGCCCAAGATGGGGCCTCTCCCAGGACGAGGAGCCCACTCTCGACGGGTGGGCACGCCCACGGGGTCCCACGGAGCTGGCGGGGCAGGCTGGGGCTACGTGTTTATCCCACGTTTCTCTGTGCTAAGCCGTGGGCCTCATTCTCTACCGACGCACTGCGAGGGGCCACCTGGACTTTGGCCTGAGATCTGGGAGCTGGCCACGGGTCAGCTCAGTGCCACCTCCTCAGGAAGCTTGTCACAGCAGACCGTACCATCATCCCTGTCCCTGTCCCCGCATCCACACCTGCTGCCACGTGACTGTGTCCCTCCTACAAAAGGTAGAAGGTGTTTCCACCCCCGTACTGGTGTCCATGGCCGTGGGACGGGTTTTGGGCAGAAGGGACAATGTGCTCCTTCTGCGCCGAGGCCTCACAGGGATTACGTGTGTTCCGCAGTCCTCTGCTGCTGCCGCCGACAGCCCACAGGTCTGAGGAGGATGGCCGGCTTCCAGGGCAACTGGACCCCCCGTCAGCGTGGAGCTGAGCCCAGCTGGCGGCCCCCAACATCACTCGGACATGAGTGAATGAGAAGCAACTGGAGTCATTTCGAGCCACTGAGCTTTGGGATGCTTTGTTACGCAGCACGGTCGTGGCAGTCGCTGGCTGGTACACATGCTTCCCATGACTCCGGCTCAACCCAGTCTTGCTTTTCTCTGAACGCAGCTGCACCTGTAGCTTACAGCCGCTCTGCACTTGGTTCCCGAAGTGCCTGGGTAGCCTGGCTTCACGTCCGGAGAGCGCTCCTGGGACAGTGTGCGTGACACAGCGCTCAAGAGCACTTGCCTGGGAGTCTCACAGGCCGGCATTTGAAGACTCTTCTGCATTTGATAGTGTGGCCCGAGGCAAGCGACTCGAGCTCTCTGTGCTGTGCTTTCCCGCGCGGTAAAGTGTGGATAACACCACCTGTCAGGGAGAGCGTGGCATCCAGCAAGCGTCCTCTGTGCGACAACAGCAGTAAGCGCAGCAGCAGTGCCTGGTAGGGCACAGCCGCGCGGGGTCAAGGGCGGTGGATTCCGCACACCTGTGCGTTTCTCCCCCGCCCCCCACGCACCTGCGTCTCAGCACAAGGCTGCGACAGTCAGTCCAACAACGACATGCGCCTGGAGGCTGCCGCGGTGGCCAGGAGAGGCGGGAGGCTTGGTGCTGGCTGGCCCCCACCTGGGACCCCCCCCACACGGGTGGTGCCAGCATCTGACACACGGAAGCCTGGACGTTGGCGGGTCTGCAGCCTCTCCCAGGACCTGGCCGCTCCCACCCCCCCTCCCAGCCCGGTGCAGGTGGTCTCTCTCACAGCAGGTGGCTCCTTAGATAGGGTGGGGAGCACAGCCTTCCACGAGGGGCCCTGCCTCTCAGAAACCCGCCAGATTTCCCCCAGGCGGGCCGCAGAGACCCCCCAGCGCAGCCCCTGCTGGTAGGTGAGGCCCTCAGTCCGCACGGAGGTTTCCTCAGGCCCTAGAACAGGCCTGAGCCCTGAGGAGCCACGGAAGGAGCCCTATCCATGCTAGGGACCCGAGGCCCACCCAGCACCGCGCCTGGGAACTGCCGAGCCACAGCAGGCACCGGCCCCCGGGCTCCCAGGAGCAGCAGCTGCACAGCTCCAGCCCCCAGGTGCCCTCATGGGGAGACACCATCTGGGGACACGGGCCCTCAGAGCCTGTCCCCGGACACCCAGAGGCTTAGCATGAGAGAGAGTGCAAAACTCTTTATGAGGGCTCGAGAGGAGGGGCACAGCACGATGTCACTGAGAGCGAGCGACCAGGCCACGGGGAGGGCCCAGGGGACCCCAGCGCCCACACGTCTTTTACCCCAGACAGGGATCCGGCCACACTGACAGCTTGTTTGCACAAACCCGGAATTCGACCTTACATCCAAAATGATTATAATCTTAATAACGAGAGTCTGGCAGGTGTGTTAGGAGGGAGGGAGGCACCGTTTTCCCTTTGGAAGCCACAGTTGTGTGGAAGGAGAGAAAACGGCCCAAACCTATCACCGCCGGACTCCGCCGAGCCGTGTGTTTGTGCGTTTGGAGCAGAAGAGGCGGCACGGGCCCCGGAGCTGATCTATTTTTCTCTCCTAATAGCGCGGCACAATTTAATTAACTCAGTATTGCACCCACCTGAAGATTACGGACGGAGTTTATTGACACCACCATCTGGCTCCCATAAAGCTGGTAATGTAGCCAATAAATCCTGCTCCGAACTGGGTGCCGGCGAGAGGATCTGGCGTGCAGTGGCCTTGCCCGGCGCCCGCCTGCAGGGGCTGCCTTGGATGCCCCAGGACGCCAGCGTGGTCGTGAGGAAAGGGCAGCCGGTCCTGGCGCGGGCACCGGTGAACTGTGCCCCGCTGTGGGTGCCGCGACGCCTCTTAGGAGGCAGGTGTTCGCTAAGGGGCCTGGCACCCTGAGCCTTGGGCCGGAAGCTGGGTTCTGACAGCCACAGTCACCCAGGCCCTAACTGGTCCCCTGGTCCCCACGCCTGGCACACAGCAGCTGCAGCCTCCAACGTGGACTCCGCAGGCCCTGGGAGCCCAGAGCTGGGCCCACGGCCACCTGCTCACCCCGCTCTACCCCGAGTGACGCAGGGCACTAGAGACTGTGCTTATCTCGGGTTTGCAGAGAAGGAGACCAGAGGCAGAGCTGGGAGTGCAAGGTGAAGGGCCGGGCCACCCTGGCACGACCAGTCCAAAGGGCAGGGTGGCTGCAAACACAGTCGGCCTGGCCTGGCCTCCCAGGGTCTCCAGGGGAAGGAGCAGGCCACTTTGCTTACCTTCCAGGTTAAGGCACATTTGCAAGTTCCCAGTCTGTCCTGAAATTTGTGACATTTAGTCTGCTGCTGAGATTTAAGTTTCAGCAGGAAGTGTCAGCAGGGTGGGGCTGGTTCTGGGTGCCAGAGGAGGGTCCCTAGAGCTCCCTGCTCTCATGCCTGGCCAGGGTCCCTCAGGGGGCAGGGCAAGCCCCCTGCTCCGCCTGCCGGCTCCTTCCTGTCCCTCTCCACCTCCCTTCTCCGGGGCCTCTGCCTCAGCTGCACTCCGTAGTCTTCCAGGTGTTTCCCAGGATGCTTCAAGGTGAGAACGAAACCTGGGCTTGTCTGTTTCTCACTTGCAAAAAAAGGAAAACATTAAACTCTCTTTTTCCCCCCACTCAGCTCTCGGGCTTGGGCTGGATCTGTCTGAACAATCCGCCTGCCCGGCCTGCCCCGAGCCCCTGCACCCCAGGCCTGGGGCTGGTGAGCACAGAGCAGGCCGTCCGCAGACGCACAGCCTGGGGATGACACCACCGAGGCAGGTAATAAATTACTGTGCAGGAAATTAATTAACTGCACTCTCCCAGCCTAATCTGCTGGTTTAAGCTGATTTGAGCATCCTTAGGGGGAGGCAGGCGTGGGGTAGGTGGAATCAGCCCATTTAGAAGGGGGAGGCAAGAGGGTCACATTTATAAAGTCGTCACCCAGCCTGGAGCTGCCGTAACTCACCTCAGGCCACGCTAACGGGCCATTAATCACACTTATCAGCCCTGGAGGACCACCGTGGGACTGCCCCACCCCAGGGGGCAAGTTCAGGTGCTGGGAGGTGGCAGAGGTCAGAGTCCACCCCAGCCCGAGCTTCTGGCTGGGCCCCTCCCTTGGCTTGGTTTCTGCCCTGGGAACGGAGCCTCAGAGCCGACGCTTCAGACAAGCCTCCCCCATGTGACGATGGGGTCCTCCCGGAAGGGGGAGGGGAAAGAGCCGACGCCCGGGGGTCCCCGAGGGCAGCTAAGGTCCCCAGGGCCACCAGCCCGCGCCGTCTCAGGAAGGGGGCGGTGGAGGGGTGCTTCCCGACTTTCCGCTGCGCGGTACACCTCTCCGCTTTGCAGCCTTTGATGCAGCAAAATCAAGGATGCAAACTTCTTAGGAGTACTTAGTTTCCATGGCAACCGGAGCTGACCTCAACATTCTTGTTCTCAAGAGGGGACTGACTTTACTCTATGTTCATTCACTGAATTAATGGACTCCCGGTTCTTTTATCAGCAGCCCCGGGACAATGGAAAGGGAGCCGTGTCGTCAAAGGGCTTTCAGCCGCTGTCCAGCCTTTTGTCCGCGGCTTACTGCGACGGGGCCAGCCTATTCAGGCCGAGATTATCAAAATCAACTCGGGGCTGTCTCGGGGGCAGCTAAACACACTTTGATTTCATAAAGACATAACTGATCCCACATGCAAATTAATAATTTTGATTGCCGGGGTTCTTAGGGTTAGGGGCTTTCGCGTTTTTTTTTTTTTTTTTCCGGTGCTAAAGTGCGTTTGTCGGCAAACAGCAGTTTCGTCAGAGCACTCTGCTGCGCTCTCGGTGCGGCTGCTGGCGGGGCAACGGGCAAAGCGTTTCTGAAACTCACCTCGCTGGCACAGAGCTCGCGGAACCAAGGATAAGCAAGTCAAGGGCGACGGCAGAAAACCTCGCAGTCCCAGCACGGCTGCGAGTAACGGATGTGCGGGTGTCGCACCTCCCGCCGCAGCGCTTGCGGGTCTCCCCTCCCAGCCAGCCCTGCAGCCACTTGGAAAACGCCTCTGCTTCCTCCAGGAGGAACACAGCACACGCTCAACCGTGCTCAACACTGAACACGAACCCCCGGCTACCCGGTGCTGTCCTGCGATCAAATGGGCTGCGTGGCCGGGAACTCCGTGAATTTGTCCCCTCAAAAGGCCCTGAGTCACAGCCCGGTCACGGCGCATGTGTTTGGACCTCGGGGTGTGTGGCCTCCTCGAGTAATCGCTGCACAAAACACTCTGAGCAGCCGCCGAGCTGTCTCTGCTCCCAACTTCCCTGAGCACACTGGGGCTTGGATCGGGCCCCAGAGCCACCCCTCATTAGCCCCCAGGTCCCCACGGAGGGACCCAGGAGACCTCCGGGCGGCCCACGGCCAGAGGACTGTCGCCCAGGCCAGGCTATAGGAAAGGTCCCCACAACAGCCCAGCGGGACGGGCCGTGGTCCTAACATCCAAATAATCATTTCACAAATTATCATAATTATCCATCAATCACCCCGTTTGGACAGTGAGAGGCTGGGCTATCAGATGACTTTTATGACCTGTAGCTTTTTGTACGTAATAATAACGGGGAGAGATTTATGGACCCATCAGCGGCCCCTCTTCCAGCGGTATGAGTTTATTAGCTCTATTTATTTTTGACTCTCCGCTAAGCTCTGCCCTCCCGCCCTCGCCCTGGGGGCTGTCGGGGTGGCCGCGTTTTTCCAAGCTCCTGAAGAGGCTCCGTTGGCAGGTGCCCCGTCCTGGCCCTGCTGATGCAGGTTCCAGACATATGCATTTAGGGGGAGGGGTGGGGAAAAGGAGAAGAGAAAAAAAAAAGAGAAAGGCCATTTCCTTTTGTTTGTGTTTTCTCCCAGTTGTTCTGCACTAACACGTCCTTCCTTCTCCGACGCGGGGAAACAAGATAAGGCGGACAAAGGGAAGGCCATCGGCCTGTGTTCCCCTTTTCATATCGCGGAGAGATTGAATGAGAATTCTTTCAGCCGATACCATCTCCCGGGTGGACTACACTCTTGTTAACGGATAAATTCGAGCCCTCCAGAAAGTCAAAGAATAAATTTAAGCCTTTTGCCAAATGTCTATCCTATTGGATTTTGATAAGACAGCCATTGAGCCTTAATAATGTCCCCATCCATTTCCAGCGAGCCCTTAACACGGCTCTTTATCTGTCCCCAAAGCCTCTTCACCCGGCCTTTTTATTACCGGCTCCGGCGGGCTCTCCAGGGAGCCGCGCGCCCGGTGATGGATGGACGGCCGGCTAGATTATCTCCCGCAGATGTTTGCTCCCCGCAGCCCCGGGCTCTCCCTCTAAGTAAACAGAGACCAAACAGAGTCGGGGGAGCCGTCCCAGAGGTCCCAGCACTGAGTCGCAGCCGACCTGCAGCCAAAGTGACTTTTAGGGAAGCGCCGTGACGGGCGCAGGGCTGGGCGTGGGGACGGCGAGGGCACCAGGACAGGGCCGGCACAGTCTTAGCGTAAGCACCTGAGTCTGGGGCTGTGGAGGCTGCGGGGGGCACAGGGTGGGGGGAAGAAGGGGCTCGGGAGGGAGGGGGCGGGTCCTCTGAGCCCACGGCGGCCCTGCCCCCATGCCAGTCTGGGCTCACAGGCCCGGATGCTGTCACTCTGGCAGGGGCCCCGCCTCGTGCTGCAGGCCCCTCTGTGGTCCTGGGTTCGAATCCAGCAGCACCAGACTCCCCCGGCCTGGGCCCCCTTGCCTGTGAATTCTGAATAGAATTCTGCAGCCTTCAGAAACCTGCTCCCCTGATACTTAGAACTCATCACCATGATGTCCCCACAAAATAGGACCTTTGTGCACCTCACTAGTCCAGCCATTGATTGGATAACTTGGTTACATTTCAAAGAAGCCAATAAAGAACACAAGTAGAATCCTCCTGAAGATGGACACACTGAAGCTCAGTGCTCCCAAGCGTGCCTTCGGGTGACCCAGACTGCAAAGTGACAAACCACAGCTCCCGCCCTATTGCCAAGGATCACACTGAATTAATCCCCAAAATAGCGCCCTGGTGCCCGCAAAGTTAACATTAATTGTAAACAAACCACACACGTGCACAGCGCTAGCCAACACATCTTTTCGTGAGGTGGCACCTTCTATCTGGACAAAAGTCAGACCGGGGCTGTCTTCCCAGTCTCCTGCGCACAAACCCTTGGCCTTTGAGCTCCAGCCTGTCTCTCAGCGCCAGCCCCTCCACCTCCCCCAGAGCATCTGGAAGTGTGGCCGGTGGGTCCAGATCGAAGCACCAGGCCGAGGTTTTTTATCACCCTCCAGCGTGACCTTGGACAACACTGAGTCCCCCATATGCTGGAATGTTCGCATTCAGTGGGAGGCTGGAAAAACAGTGGGGCTCAATTCAACGGCCTCGGAGTGCCGTGTGGCAGCTTCTCCGTCTGGGGAGAGGTGTGCCTGGGGACAGTGAGGACGCCCCAGGCAGCCCCTGCCCACCCAGGCTGGGGGTCAGGGCGCCCATTCAGAGGGGGCCCCGACGCTGGACCTGATGCTCCAGCTGCTGTGGGGTCGGGTCTGCCTGGCCTGCTTGACTTGGTGCAGCATCCGGCCGCAGACCCCTCTGCCCGGCCCGGCTCCTCCAACCGGCCTTGCGGGGGCCTGGGTGGGAAGGGACGCCCTGGCCTCACGGGGCAGAGCAGGTCCCTGCGCAGAGGGCACCTCACATCCACTCCTGAGCAGCCTCAGGAGGCACCTGGAGCCAAGTGAGACAAGCCTGGTGGGCTCGTTCACCAAACAAAACGCCAAAGCACCGGGAGCGCCACTCGCATCCTACCCTTCCTCACCTCGTTCCGGTGCAAAAGCATCCAGCACTTGCCTCTTCACGGCCCTTTGAATTCAGACTTGACCTTCTGACCCTCTGCCTTGACCCTTGTATCCAGCCTGCACGAGCCATCCCAGCATAAATTTATCACCTCTAACCTCCCGCCAGGCCACCTCCGCGCTGCCTTCAGCAGGGACACTGCCAAGGAGGAAGTCTCGCCGAATGCCACCCGGTCCAGCCATGTAATCGTGGCGGGAAAACCAAAGATTTCATGCTCACTCTAGACGTTAAGAGATTGGAGCTCAGTGCAGGCAGCTTTCTGGGAGCTGAAAACACTGCATTTCTTCGGAATACAGCAGAGCTGCTCAATGTCTCCTACTGCCCTGTGTCCTTTAAGGAAACAAGAAATCATCTAAGGAGGCAGAAGCAGAAAGAGGGAGCGGGAAGGAACCTCATGGAATGCACGTCACGTGCGCTCTAAGAAAGGCCTCGGGCACCCCCGGGCAGTGGGGACTGAGAACTGACACCTGCTCCCAGACGTCCTTCCGGAGGTCACCGCAGGGGCAGAAGATGTCTCCCAGGGCAGCATTTCCTCCAAAATCAGTGCCTCTGGGGTCAAACCCCGAGAGAAGAGGCAGGTCCCCATCCCTTCTGGGCAGCGCTGCCCAGACGCCTCGGCTTAGGCCATGGAGGTCTCGCGGAACTAGCAAGATGCTTCCTTTCCACCTTGGGCCCGCCTGACGCGGATGCTCGGCCCCCGTGGCGCGTGCGGGCTTTCCTAACCACAAGGCTCGGGCGCCCCTGAGCACACGTTCTGTGGCGCAGAATCCAGGTGTGGTTTTGACAGCGATACTAGCAGCACCTGGTCAGAGCCAGACGGCTCCAGGCAACGTAACCCTCTCCACGTTGTCTTGCCCGGAAGCAAAGATACCAAGAAAGAGGGTGCGACTTTATTCCTACTGGAAAACCCACAGTGCGAGAGCAGCCACCATGTGTGATCGTACGTGTACGTGTACGTGTGCTCGCGTGTTTGTGCGTGCACAGGGAACACACACTCAGCGGAAGCTGAGCTCTACCTGGTGAATGGGTTCGAGGTTTTGGAGACGATGCTGGATCCATCCCTCCTCCCGGCTATCTAGACTGCAGCCCGCACACCCGGAATGTGCGTGGCTCTGAGCGTGTGCTTTCTGCTGGGGATGTGTGTGCTTCTCTGAGCACAGTTCTCTCTCCGGATCTTTCAGAGCTGATGTCTGTCCACCAGCCGTTGCCCACCACCAGTCCGCAGAGCGGGAGACGATGCCCACGCTGACGCTTTGCCTTTCCCCTGATGGTTTGCTTATTTAAAGTGAGGTTCGAGCCCTCCCTCCTTGCAAGCTATGAGTACGGCAAAAGGCTTCGGAATCTGCGGCCAATTTCCCCCGATATTCTTTTCACGTGAGTATCAGTGAAGATGGTTAAACAAACACAACCTGTGTTTAGTTGATTTCCGTGTGTCTGCCGGCCCCGAAGCACGCCGGCAGGTACAGGGTTCTCCTCCAACCTCAGGAGTTAGGATGCTCAGAGAAGCGACCCCTACCTGCTCACGCACTGAAAGTAAGCGTCCGTCCTAAATACATCGAAATCATCGTCCGTGCACGCTCGGCCCACAGATAACACATTGCTCATGGACTTCCACCAACACGCACCCCTCATGCTTGTTAACTGGGGCATATCCAAAGTCAGAGTCATCCAGCCAGGGACGCCAAAGGGGGCTGGGGAGAGAGGACGGCGCAGAAGGGGCTGTCCTACCTTTTTGATGCAGCTCTCCTGGGAAGACACTTCTGCATCCGTCAGTATTTGCTGCAAAACAATTTGGAGAAGTGTTGTTAGTTTCTGACAAAATGCCGATCTCCAGCTACAGGGGGTTATCAGTCTTGAGGGCAGACCAAGGGCGCCCTCTGAAATCACAGCGGCTTCTCCGCGGGGACTGCAGGGCCTGCGGGTAACGGGGTCCTTTCTTCCAACAGAGCTTCCCGTGTGCTGGGCACTCCAGGCGGCCCCTCAGGAGCGTCACCCCTTGGAGGGGCCACAGCTGGTTCCTGTGGCCCATGTCAGGGATGGAGCTCGCTCTGGCCTTTAGTAACTGGGCAGGGACCCGCACAGGAGCATCTTGGGGCCACATGCGCTGCTGAGACCTTTCCGTGGGGACACAAAGACACTTAGAATGTACAGGGATGACTCTGAGTCCCCCCAGCAAATCGAGCTGCATGCGTTTAGAGAGAACGCTGCCTGTCTTGTGCCGTCCCGGGGGTGCGGGAGGGGAGACAGTGCTTCCCCCGCGGGGCTTACGCTCTGGCCGGGGCGGGAGGGAGTCATGCCAGACCGCGGGGCGGGAGGGAGTCATTCCAGACCGCAGGGCAGAGGTCGTGGACACCGGGCAGGACGGACTGGGGTCACTTTAGAGGAGGGGGCACCGATGCCATTTCTCTGCTCCCTCTTTTTGGGCAAGTCAGAGGCAGCAGTATCTTAACTTGTCTTCACTGACACCCCAAATCCCTGGGGGGGGGCGGGTCTTTCTCCACGGTTTTAGGAGGAACCTTCTGAAAGGAAACCAGGCTAAGGCAGAAAACTGGGGTGCCCGGCACCACGCAAGTGCCCTGGGTGGCCACTGAGGGCCCCCATCCGTGGGCAGCGCCAGGAGCCCCCGCTCCCTGCTCAGGGACGGAGGTCACCATGGTGAGGAGAGAAGGTTCCAGCAACCCGGGTCTTTCTTCTACCCGGGCGGCTTCACCTCGGCGCCTCCTTGGCTCTGTTCTGGGGAGCAGCCGCGTCTCGCCAGGCGACTCCCCTTACAGACCGCCAAGCCCCGCTCCGGAGGGTGGCACTGCAGTGACTGGCCCAGAGCACTGTCTGAGCTAAGCAAACTGACAAATTAGCTGTAGAAATTGGGCTTTTCCCTTCTGGACCGACAGTGGCCGAGCACGGAGGGGAGTATGTAAATTGCAGTGTCGTTTCTGTAGGAGCAGAAACCAGGACTGAACCTAATACTTGGACAAATACAGTGAGAGACGAGGTCAGCACCGCAGGTTTCTTCCCCAGCCCCTAAAACTACACCGCGGCTCCGAAAACCCGCACGGACGGCGCGGGTGCCCCAGTGCCCGCCGGTGCCCCGGCAGGTGGGGACCAGAGTGCTGTGACCCAACAGCTGGGCCCGTTTGCCCGAGCTCAGCTGTAACAACAGTAAGTCATATTTTTAATGTTGAGAATTCTAACCAATTGGGGATTTTATGTTTCTTTTAATAGATTCTGAAATTGTGGTCTGGAGGAAAGTGGTTATAAGTGAAAAAAAGAGAGAATGAGACCAAAAAAGGTGAACACCACAAAAAGCCTCCAAGCGAGTCTCCGCGGCAGAGTCGGCGAAGACTGAGGTGGCGGGTGCTCAGCCCTGGCCCGGGGCTGGACGCTGGGCCGGTCTGAGAGGCTGGGCTGAGTCTGGCCCACACCCGGCGCTTCTGTGCCGGTCTGTCTGCTTTCCCTCCCAAATCCGGAGCCGGGAAGGCTGGCTGGATGCTCGGCAGTGCCGAGAGCAGAGGAGAGAGTGAGGCTGACCACCCAGATCTAGCAACGCCGTGGCTCCCAGGAAAGGGCCGCAGTCACCAACGCCCAAGGTCAGATGCCGCCTCCGCGCAGCCCCTAGCAGAGGGATGGGCCACTGGCCAGCCATGGTCTAGCCTGCCCTGCACCTGGACACCAGCAGGGTCAGAGACTCGGCCAGCATTACACAGGCAGGAGGCTCCATGCGGCGGGTCACAGGGTCTCCTGAGCTGGGTGAAGTTCTGTGGTTCATCAACCATGTCGGCTTCCCAAAGGGGTGGCTTGAACCAGAAGGAGAAACCCTGTGTTTTAGTTTTGCAGAGGAGAGCAGCATTTTGCATGTCCCCGGGGCAGGAGACACAGCTACAGAAGGGCGCGGCCGCTGGGAAGATGTGCCCTTCTCCGGAGCTCCGGCCAAGCCCCTGGTCCTGCTGCATCATGGCTGAGACAGGAAAGCGGCGCTGGACAAGGAAACTGGGACTTCAAGCCTTGGTGGCATTTGAGCCCCAAGCCTCTCCTACCTTGCGTTGAGTTTAGTCAAAGGAGCCCCATTGCCAGCATGCCCCGCACTGCCCAGCAGACACCCCACCATCGGCCCCCGCCCTGCTGAAGCCAGGGTGGGCAGGGACTCCCCAGCACAGAGACATGTGGTTGCTTCACAAAGCCCTGAGCGTGAGCTAAACGCATCAAGAGACACGAGATCTCTCTGGAGCGCAGTTCAGAAGCTGGCATTGCCCAGCTGCCGCGGGACCCGGCTCACTTCCGTTCCAGGTTGTCTCACGCTGGCGTAGGAGGCAGTGCCAGCCCGGCTTCAGCACCCGGAGAAACTGGCGTTGGAAGAGGAGAGCCGCTGAGGACAGGCATGACCTGGCACGGCGCCCAGGCCCGAGCTGGAGGCCGCGCTGGGAGGTGGTTCTCTGGCGGAGTCTCCCTGGTTCTGGTGCCGGAGGAGAGCATGGCTGTCCCAGGTCTGATGAACGAGATGCCCAACCCAGTGCGGCCCCAGGGTTCCCAAGAGTAAGGGGGATAAGTCACGTTGCAGCCCAGCCTCCCTGAGCGCAGAAACTGTCTGCGGGTCCTGGTGCCAGTCAAAGGCTGGGCTGGAACCAGAGCCTGGGCCTTCCTGCCCTGGGCGAATCGCGGAACGAGATGCCACGTCGTGGGCACCGCCAGCCAGGGCCTGCTCACACATGGCCATCCCGGAGCCCGTGGCACCTGGGCTGGCCGGGGAGGTGGCACGTGGTGGCCTCTGGCTGGACATTTCCAAGGGGCTCCCCCCTCCCAGAGATAGTGTGTGCCTGGGGCCCGTTCCAGCCGGGCTCGGTTTCTCTGCACACCCATGTGCTCGGGGGAAAGCAATGAAGCCCCCGCTGGGGTCAGCCCGGGAAACCCCGAGAGCACCACACCCCCATCTGGAGGAGCCTGGAGTTCGAAGCCTCCACCTACCCACAGATGTCACCCTGGGCCCACTGTGGCCTCAGACGCTCGGCCTCCGGGGAGGGATGCCCTCCAGCTATCCTCGGCCCCTTTCTCTGTCGGGGTGTGTGTGCACCTTCAGCTACGGGGCGGCAGCTCTGTTTTCACTTTGATTCCTGGGGGCCTGACTTTCCTCCCTCCCTTCCTTCCAAGGCCCCAGTTTAGGAGGCAGCCATGAGAAACCACGTCTGCCCCTTGCAGGGCACATACGTTGCCTTGTAAGCATGTGGGAGGTTCATGAGGCAACTATTCCTTGCGGTCACTTGGTGGGCAGGGTCAGAGGTTCCCCTGGGTTCCTGGCTGGTCAGCCAGAAGGGTGCAGGTGGGACTTACTCCTTCCTGAAGATCCTAGGGGCCACATCCTGGAAATACGTCTCCCCGTGCGTCGGGAGCAGCTGCTGGACTGAAGCGGGGCCAGGCCGCTAGGGCCTGGGGAGTGTCAGGGGCCCCCACAGGAGAAAAGCGGCGGGGGGCTGCCTGCTCCAAACTCCACAAGAGCTGGCAGGTGTCTCTGAGGAGGCGCCACCGCACTCCGGGGGCCGGAGTGGGCTCTGCAGGCCGCAGGCGTGGTCCTTCCCGTGGCCTGGCTCCTCCAAGCTCCACCCCGCGTCCAAGACCGCACACCAACATCTCCTGCCCATCCGGGAGACCTAGTCAGGAGCCAGCACGGGGAGCATCCCCAGGAGGGCGGGCCAGCTTCCCGGCAGTGCGGGGCGGCCACTCTCCCAACAGAAGACATGGGCACCATGTGGACAGTCACACGGCCACTCCCCACCTCTCTGCCGTCCCTCAGCTCAGCTGGGCACTGTCTAGGACAGCCGCGTCCCACAGCCCTTGGGCTGAGGGTGGCCAGAGCCACTGTCCTTTGTCTGAGGCTCAGATGTGGCCACATGGGATGGCACGTCCCAGTGTACCCTGCGTCGTGCTGCCGTCCTCGGAGGAGTCGGCACGGTCTGTGCATAGGTTCGGCTCCTGCCTACTCCCCAGGGCTTGTGGCCAGGTGGGGGCACAGAGCTGGGTGTTCCAACGACACCGTCCCTAACGTTCAAGATGCTCCGTACAACGCACAGAGCAAGAGGGACTCAGAACCTCGGGCAGGGCCGGGCCAGCACCTGTGGGCAGGCGCTTCACTCCCAGGCCCCTCGGTTCTCTCTGTGGGTCCTCTGAGCACAGCACGTGGTTCCCTGCAGGCTGCAGGCTGTGCCTGGTCGCGTGGTCGCACTGGGGCAGAGCGTGCGGCCACAGACGGTCGGGGAGAACCATATGTGCATGTCCGGCCCGACCCAACCGCCCCACGTGCCACTCGGGGGAAGCAGGCGTCCGCTGACTTTAAAGAAAGACGCGTCCCCTTGCACACGGGCGCCCGAGCCGCGCTCCTGCCTGGATGCCATGGCCGCCTTGGCAGGTACGCGTGTCATTCACTCTGCCCGCTCACCCAGCGCTGACCTCGGGTAAAAGGCGGCCGGACGTGCTCCTGGAGTCTCTCAGCCTTGGCTTCCTCCCCTGCCAAGGCCGCCGCTTCGCTGAAAACCCTCTTTATTTGCTGGCGTAGCCCTCAGCACACGCACCGCCGGCCGGCTGGTGCTGGCCGTGGCGCGCGGCTCTCAACTTCTCCGCAGCCCGGCAGAAGTATTAGGTGTGTTTTGATTAAGAGTTTCAGCCAAAAGAGCGAGGTTTGACCTCTGGCATTTAGCTTCTCTCGTGGGTATCGGTGCCAGGATTTAGCTAAGTGGGGCTGGTAAAAACATCTTTTTTGACTCTTAAAATAAATACCCTCTGTTCTCCAGGAAGCCGGCAAAGACAAGACACACAGAGACATCTCATACGCTCACGGCTCTGGGGCTCAGCACGGCCCCCACGGGGGGCTACGCTTTCTGTTCGGTGTCACAAATGGATCCCAAAAGGTTTTTCTCCCTTCAAAATTGTCGATTATTAAAGTATCTGAATACACACCCACAGGAGGAAACCCAGCCCCAGGCCTGGCCACAAGGCCGCCCCGAACCAGAGGCATGCAGGACACCGCGGCCCTCGGGCCTGACGCTCTGGTCCGTGCACCTCCTGCTGTCGGCCTTGAGACCAAACCTTCTCTCGCTCAGTAGCTTCCTCGTATCCAAACATGTAGGTCTGAGGCTAGAACCTGCTAAAGGCTGATCCAAGGCCCCCTCTCCGGGGAGGGGGCGGAGAGGGGCTCGGGGTTCTCTGTGCAGGCACTCAGGGTGTCGCAAGAGGGGCTGACGGAGCCCCTGACCCTGGACCCCATCCTGGCTCCGAGCCTGGCTCTGCTCACCTCTGGGGGCTGTGGGGACGCAGGACTCAGGCTTCTGCTGGGGACACGGTCTGGGCAGAGGGGTGTAGACAGCTATGTCTACACAGCCTGGCCTTTCAGTAGGGCTTACACCCAACTAAATGGTGCCCTTGAAACGGGGCTAACGAGCTGATGGCCGGACCTGGTGGAACCTCCATGTCTCACACGCCGCCCGTGCGCACTCTGTCTCTGGGACGATGGAATCTTCGAGGAATGATTCTCATTCTTAGTTTTCCTTCCAAATCAAAATCCTCCGATCACTGCCCATTTCCCTGGTGTAAATGCTGCATTAAAGCGATAGCAACGGTGACCTGGTGACGGTGGCAGGTCATCTGCTGGGGGAGCCTGTCCAGGCGTGAGGAGGCAGGTCGCCACCACTCACCGCAGCCCGCGTGAGGCAGGACCTGGCGATGCCCCACGTCCGGGACAGGAACTGCAGCGCCAGGGCTGCCAAGTGGTGCCGCCTGCGTCCGAATCGGCCCCGCTGCCTCTCACCCTGTGCTCTGGGGGGACCGGGGGCCGGGGTGGACACATCCGGCGGGAAGAAGCCACATGCCAGAACCTTCCGACCGGGACTCACACCTGAACCCCGGCCAGGACTCTCCCCGGGCCAAACTCCCTCTGGCCGTGTTCGCGGGGCTGAGCTGGGTGGCGGCCTGTTGGCAGCTCCGGCAGGAGCCATGAAAGGCGGTTAGTCACCGGCCGACCCGGCGCTGGCTCCCGGAGCAGGGACTCCAGTGGTGTTGACACAAACTCTTGAGCTCTCAACTGGGAGTGGGATAATATTTATTTATTTTTTGCATTTAAAAAAAAAAATCAGCTTGGCTGTGTTTGAGCTACAGAAATGATTTTTTTTTTTTAAAGCTCCTTGGACACTGTTTTTAGCTTTTATGCCTAAACAGATACTTCTCAGTTCTTTCAAGTGAGATCTACCCAATGAATGGAGGCTCTCTCTTTACTCCTAAGAAAAATATTTACACAGTCGAGTATGGCACAGAAAAGGACCCCGGGCTCCAGAGGGCCCAGCCCCGAAATGCACACAGGTCTCCACACCGCCACCCCTCCCCCTCCCTCCTGCCCTCCACATCCTCTGCCCAAAGGCATTCCCAAGCCTCCCGCTTTGGACCCTGTAGTTGGGGGTTTGGATCGGACTCCTTGCGGAGACCCCCATGCGGGCATGTGACGAGGGGGACAGCCCGGCGTGAATGACGGCAAAGTCCCACCTTCTAAACCCCTTTTGTTTGGCCGTCGAGAACCCAGGCTGCTCTGCTCCCAGGCCCCTGTGCAAGGAGCAGTCACCAAGACTCCCTTCTCTGGTCCCCCAGCTCGCTCTTCCCAGACGCCTTCCCCGGGGCACTGCGGCCTGGCAGGCGGCATCTCCCCTGACCCGTCTGGGTGTGACGGGCCTTCTGCCTTGCTATGGCCACGTGAGCTACAGATGGGGCCGACAGACCTCAACCGCGCGCCCAGCGATTTTCTCTCGACTGCAGGGCCACCACCCGGCCCTGCCCGGCCCTGCCCTGCCCTGCCCTGCACTGCGCTGTCCTGCCTGGCCGGCACGGCCACGCAGACCCGGAATCCGGGCACGGTCTGCCGCTTCCTGACGTTCCAAGAACACTCTGTTCACTGGCAGCTCTCCGCTTCCAGCGCCCTGCCCCTGGGCCTGCACAGCCCCCGGGCGAGGCTGGTCTCGTGCCCACGCCTTCCTCCCTGCAGCACGAGTCCCTGAATGAAAGAGTCACCTCGGCTCCAGGTTATACGGCCACGTCCTCCGTCGGTGCCCTGAGGGCAAGGTGCCAACACCCTTCACATCTGCCTCTCATGAGCAGTCCGTGAGCACTGTTGTCTGCGTTGCCCTGTGAAAAGTGCCTTGGGGACATTTTGTAAAATATCTGGACAGCGTTTATTCCGGCATTAGCGACTGTGGGGCAGAGACCATGGATAAGCCTGCCCCTCCCCTTCCACGAGAAAGTGCGAGGCCACCACGGCTGCTGTCCAGACCCACAGACACGGGTGGGGAGGTGCGGCGCCCTGGGAGTGGCAGGTGGAGGGGCGGAGGAACGGGGTAGCGGCGGCCAGTGAGCGCACGGGTAGAATGGGGGACAAATGCCCCAGGACGGAGCTCGGACGCCTTGAGGCAAGGCTGAGGGAGTCTGACTTGGGGGACGGCAAACACGGGCCGCATGGGGGCAAGACAGATGGACGGCGAGGCGGGGGCATAGAAGGGGGGAGGGGAGGGTCTGCAGGGAGCGGCAGCTTCCTGTGAACGCCAGTTTCCAGTGGTTTCTGTCCACGCGGCCGCTCCGAGGAGTGTGTGGGGGTCTTCGCTGCTGACCCAACTGTTTGGTGGGCCACGGTGGGCTCCAGCCTGCTCCCCCTGTTCCCTCCAACAGCTGGGACCTGTCCAGCTCTCCCCACGGCAGAGCTAGAGGCTGCCCTGCCCAGGGGACAAGAGGCCACCAAACACAGTGGGACGGAGGAGAACCGAGGGCCAGGCGCCTTCCTGTGTACTTTGCTCACGCGGCGCATCTAGACTTAGAGCGGCGGGGAGGGAGCCTGGCTGCCTGTTCTTCAGCCTCCCCCGTGTGCGCAGCGTTGCAGGTGGGCCTGGGCTGCCAGCCGAGGCTGTGGGCCCGGAGGGGACGGTGCAGGTGGACAGCAGGGCCGGGCAGCCCCTCGCCCAGGGGAGGACTGATGCTGCACAGGTGTGGACCAGCCCTGGGCCCTGACCCAGCTCACCTGAGCATCCCCCAGGGAGGGTCCATGGCAACGGCGCATCTCTCTGGAAAAGGACCCAGAGAAATAAAGATGATGCCACCAGCCCAGAAGGCTCCCTGGGTCCCCCCGCCAGCCCGAAAGCCACCTTTTGCCGACCTTAGCACCAACACAGGGGTCAGACAGGTACCCCGTGAGCAGCTGGCAGCCTCGTGGTCCATGACTCAAAGCCACAGAGGCCCCTAGAAGGCAGCCACTGCTGGGAGCCTCGGTGCGGGGGTCCTGCCTCCCACTCCCACCTCGTGGCCGGAGGGCAGCAGGCCCCCCAGGCCCCCTGGCCTGCTCCCCAGCTCTGGGGCAGTGGGAGACCCACAGACACAGTGGGGGCCCCTCAGCCAGCGCCAGCTGTGACCCCACCCTGGCCCTGCAACCAACAGCACAGGCATGCAGCGGAGTTGGGGCAGGGCTTGGGCTGGGCACCAGCCCTGGGGCCGCAGTTGTCTTGGGGGGCAGTGTCCGCAAGGACACCTGCTCTCTCTGGACACCCCCTACCCTCCCAAACCATCCCTTTTGAGAGAGGAGAGAGGGCAGGTTACCCCAGCTCAGGGCTGCCCAGGCTTCTTGACACCATTCTGGCCAAGGCTTCGAACTGCCCACGGGCCCGAAGACATGGTTCTCTCAAAGCAACATGGAGGTCTGGCGTGGCAAGACCAGAGGGGCTCTCCTGACCCACGTCGGAGAGATGTGCCCCCCAAGGCCAAGGCAACCGCCTCCCAACCCGCCTCCGGGAACCCCCAACAACCCTTCCCCAAAACCAAGAACCCCAAGGGGCCCCCCCCCCCAGGGAACCGGCCGCCAAGGCCCCCCCCCCAACAACCAAAACCCCCCCGGGAATTGCCTTCCTAAGGGGGAAAACAAAACCCAAGAACAAAGAATGGGTCCAAAAAAAAAAATAACCTTTAATCCCAAAACCTTTTAAGTAACGAAAAGGCCCGGGAAATGGCAAAAGCCCGGCCGGGCAACCCCGCCGGAACCCGCCCGAAGGCCGCCCCCAAGCAACCCAAGGGAAAAAGAAAGGCCACAGGTCTCCCGGTCACCACCCCTCGGTCACACGCACATTGAGGGTCCTGAGGCCCAGGAGGGGGGATTCGATCCCCAGGATTTGGGCCCTTCTCAGGCTGTGACCTGCGACCCCACTTGTCGAGGTCAGGGGGACCTTTACTTATTTGAAAGTGGGCGGGCCTGAGGTTATCCCCCACATCTCAAGGCAGAATCGAATTTTATTATAATTCCCTTGAAAGCGGCAGGCCGCCCTTCCCGGGGACAAGGGACGATGCAGCTCGAGACAGCAGGTCGCGTCCCTCGTGGGCCCTTCCCCGACCAAATTCAACCACGTGATTCCCACCCGCTCACTCCCTGGGCAGACGCCTGTGGGCTGTCGCCTTGGGCTCCACGGCCCACGAGTCCACGGAGGTGGAAGACGGTGCCTCCACCCCCGACCGTGACAGAATGACGGCGACAGTGTAGCGGCCAGTGCGCTGGCTCTGCCACAGGTGTCGCCGCGATAGCTCGTTTCATGCCCGACATGATCCCGTCATAATCCCCACTGGCCCCCGGGGATGCTGAAGCTCAGAGAGGCTGAGCGACCTGCCTGACGCCACAGAGCCAGGCAGCGGCAGAGCTGGATTCCAGTCCCGGCCGAGAGACTCCACCGGGCACTGCCTGAGCCATGGGCTCGCATGGTCTCCACGGAACCGGTTCCGTCGGAGAAATGGGGAGGTGGGTCCGGGGAGCGAGAGGGAGGGTGGGAGGAGCTTTGCTGTCTCTCCCACGGAGAACGTTTCCAAGCTGCTGGTGGGGACAGCGCGGCAGAGTCCCGAGTGCCCGGGTTTTGGCCCCAGCTGCCGCGCTAACTCCAGACCACCGTGCGTGGGGACCGGGGGAGGCAGAGAGCTGCCAAACAAGACCGCACACTGTCCTAAGGGGACCCAATTTCAGGGACAGCTGCACCCAGGAATTCCGAGCTGATCCGCTGTGAAAAGCGGGCCGCGTTTGGAATCTCACGGCATCCGTGCAGCTGCAGCTGCAGGCAGCACCCCCAGGCCCCGCTTGCTCTCGGGGTGGGGTGGGGGGCAGGCTGAACCAGCGGGGCTGGGCCAGGTGAGGGGCCCACTCTGCCCCTGATCCCCAGGCCGACCCCACGGGTCACACTTCTGCGTTTCCAGGTGACGAGTTCAGGGTCAGGGCCCTGGAGGACGCTGCGGAGACAATTCTGCGGGACTTCTCTGCCTCTCGGAGACCCGTGCAAACTCAGGGCCGACGCTGCCCACCTGTGAGGGGGCTTCCGGGGCCTTCCCGGGCCACGCCGAGTGCCAGGCAGACCTTCCCTCTCGAGGCCTTGCACAGCTGGAGGGGTTGGGCAGCCGGACGAGTTGTCGGGGCTCAGCGCTGGCCCCTCCCACCCGGGATTCCGCAGGCCCTTGGCTAACCAAACTGTGTCGAGGCCCTTATCGGTGAAACGGGCGGCAGATGCGCCGGGATGACCTCGGCACTGTTGCTGAGGTGAAAGAGTGCAAATGGCAGCAGGCCCGGCCGATTGCTCCTTCATTCGCAGCAAGAACACACGAGCCACGATGCCACTCCAGACGAACCATCCCTTTTGAGATCGCCAGGGGTCACGGCCAAACCCCCCCGTGGAGATGCACCAGGCGGCAGAGGGACGGCGCCTTCCTGGGCGGCCGAGGCACCCGGCAGGGCCGCGACACGCAACGACAGCCTAGCTGGGTGCGGCCTCCGAGCTAAGCGCGGCCTGTGCGTTTTTAAAGGGTTGTGAAAACAAACAAAAAAAAATGGGACAGAGACCACATGGAGCACAAAAAGCCCCAATCACATAGGCGCCTTTTGCCCTGGAGGCACGTGGAGCCCTGGCCACGGCAGATACAGCGTGGTTCGCAGGAGGGTGGAGATAGGACGGTGTCCATACCCTTGGGTAGCGCATCCAGTACGAGGCTTCCCTGAGGGCCCTGCCGGGAACGGGAGGCTCCGATGGGCAGCGGTGGCGCATCTGCCCTGGGGCCTTGGCACATGCTGGCTGCCGCCGCCAAACGGCACAGGCAGAACCCCACTGGGGGAAACACAGTGAGGAGGGAACTGGAACTACCTCCCGGGATCCGAGTACACAGTGTGGTCCTCCCGGGCAAGACGGGCAGGCAGAGCCGCCGACACCTGACCCTGCGGACAGCTGTCACCCCACCTACCCGGGGACCCCGTGGAGCCACATTCTCAGCTGCAGCCTCCCACAAGGAAGAGATGGCATGAAATTGGACGCAGCCTGAAACCTCTCTGTCCATACTTTTCTTTTTTTCCACCTGTTTGTTTTCCAACAAGGAGAAGCACACAAAATGGTCACAAAGGAAGTCCCAGAATGTCTGTTGGAGTTTCCACCTCGGGCTGCAAAACTTTCTGGGCTGTTTCACCTCGTCTGAGATAAGGAGGGGGCCCAGGACAAGTGGCTTTGGGATTCAATGTGGTCTGCTCCACGCCAGCCTGCGGGCGCATCCCGGGAGGCCGGGGTCTTGTCCTCTTGCGCAAAGGCCTCAGTGACACCATGACACCAAGGAGTCTAGAAGGCCCTTCTAACCAGCTCCTCCTCGCCACCTTGGGGAGAGCCGCCGGCACATCAGGGATGTCATGGCGAGGTGCCCACGGAGGCCAGTGTGTCTCTCGGGAGACCCTCAGCTCTCGAGTGCGATGAGTATCAGGAAGTGTCCTCTAGTGACCTCGTTTCACAACCCTGCGGGGCCCGGGGACCCCAGACAGTGGCAGGGTGATGGGCATCCACCCGGGGCCACGGCCACGGCATCAGAAAGTACATGGAATCTGAACACGAACAAGACCCCGATGCCAGAGGTGTTCGCTCTCGGTCCTGACTTTGTGGAGTGTGATTTGTTCTCGTGGCTTCCCTTGCCGCCTAGCGTGTCACGGAAACGGGGGCCGCGTCCTGCTCTGAGGGAGACAGCAAACCACTCGCCCTCTCCCTGGGTCCAAGCGCCGGGGCCTGGTGGGACGGCTGTCCTTGGGCCTGCTGCACACCTGCCCCCCCCGCCCTTGTCCCGAGGAGCAGGAGGAGCCGCTCCCAGCCTCCCCGGTTCTGCTCTGACGCAGAAGTCAGAAGGGGCTGCTGGCAGGAGCAGCTCAGTTCACGGACCGCGAGGGGCTAAATGGGAACGTCCCCCCACAGTCCGGTCCACAGCAGCCGGTGGCTGGCGGGGAAGCCCCGATAGGGAAGGTGGTGGCACTTTGATGCGCAGCCACTCGAGGCGGCTGTAGGCAGACTTGACAAGGTCACCATCTGTCTGCGGGATGGACTGAGAAAAACGACCCCATTAGTGCGGGAGGAGGATGGGGGCACAGGGAGGGAACTTTCCCAGCGGGAGGCTCGGGAAGGACCCAGGCACCTGCGGGCAGCACCCCTCCTGCCTGGCCTCCTGGTCCTCCCAGCTGCGTCTATGCTGACCCGTGGCAATGCGCACTCCCAGGAACCTCGGCCACACAGCCCATGTGAGGGCAGGAGTGGCCTCAGGACGGCATCCCGGGAGGGCTTTCCTCTCTCCATGGCCCTGGTGCAAACCGCCTGCCACCCTCCGTGGGCTGGGAGCACTGTGTCCGTGGTGCCCGGCGTCCGTGGGTTAGGGAGCACTGTGTCCGTGGTGCCCGGCGTCCGTGGGCTGGGGAGCACTGTGTCCGTGGTGCCCGCCGTCCGTGGCACCTTCAGAAGCTTTGCCCAACCGGCCTCAGACACTGGCACTTCCGTGCATGCAAAGGTGTTCGAACCAGGAAGGTTTATCTTGAAGAGCTGCAGACATCTTCTCGGACCTGGCTTGATATTTTAGACGATTCTCAGAGCTGGGAGAGGTGGTTCAACAGCACGGATTATTTGCTCTTCCCAAAGATTGAACAGGGAGCTGAGGTCCGCCCAGCTGCGACCCAGGCGACGGGGGAAGGGGCGGAAGTGCTGCCTGAGGGGGTGACAGCCCAGCGTGTCCTGCGCAGGGAGGAGACCCCGACCTGGCGGGAGCCCCACAGAGCTGGGTGTGACGTGAGGTGGGTGGGACACGGGGCTTGGCAGAGGACGGAGGGCTCACAGGTCGAAACAGGAGGGACTGTGTTGCCAGAGGCGGCCACAGGCTCACGGGGACAGCAAGTCCCCTCCGTGGCCGTGGTCCCACAGCTGGCCAGCTGCGACCTTGGAGCCCTGGGGATGGAGGAGGAGACGACGCAGCCCCGGCTCGTGCAACCTTGTGCCCGACTTGGGCTCCTCTCTCAGCCTGGCACGGAGCCGCCTCGCAGCCCGGCCGCGGGCTCCCTTCAGGCCACGGGAACCGACAGCAACGCTCAGGGCGGTGCAGGAATCCTGCTCTCTCCTCGCGACCCCCATTTTCTCTACTTTGGGGCGATGGCATTAATCCTGGCACGTTCCTATGGTGGACAAATAGAGTCCTCTCCAGGGGCTGTCTGGGGCTTGTGGGGTCACCGCACGTCGGAGCAGAGCAGCCCCGGCCCAGCCTCTCAGCCTCACGGTGGGCGTTCTGTAAATCGTGAGCAAACACGCACGCGTCCGTCACTGGGTTGCTTCTCTTTCCTAGACGGCGCTTTGTGCTTCGTGGGCTCCCGTCCCTGGCAGAGGTGGGGACCTGGACACACCCCCCGGGGCTGTCCTTGGGAGAGGGAGAGCCTGGTGTTCCGTCAGCGTGGCCCACGGTGGGGCGGCCCAAGACTGGCACTTCCCCCGACTGGACACGACGGTATACGGGGGCTAGAGCCAAGCGCCCCCATCCCGAAACAGAGACTTGGACGAGGAGGAAACCGGACCCCCCGGGGGGCGAGTGGCAGGGTCGACGCTCATCCTGACCTAGCACGAGCCGCAAAGCCTGCCCCCGCCCGCGCCCGTCCCCACGGGGGTTCTGTGCAGGGAGCGAACCCCGCTCAGGAGATGCCGCTGCCCCCCACGAAGCTTCCCACGGCTGCAGCCACCTTTCCTTTCCTTCCAAAATCTTAGGCGACCTGAGGTGCCAGGGCCGGCAGCACACAGGGCAAGAGCAGGAGCGAGGGAATCTGGGCTTTGCGATTCCCGGCCCAGCTCCCGGAGCTGGCCCGCGTCGCAGGCCCCGGGGTCCCACCGTGAGCCCGCGGGAGCTGGTGTGCTTCTGGCGTTGGCCCTTCGAGTGACGGGCAGACCTCCGGCCACTGCCGCGTCCCCGCGCTCCGGCCCGCGCTGTTCCGCCGCCTTTGAGCACCTCTCCTCCGCAGCTCCATGCCTGAGAGACACCACAATCTTTTTACCCAATTTTCCAGCTGAGTTGACTGAGGCCTGTGAAGGTCACAGAGCTTGCCCGGGGTCACTGAGTATAACAGCTAAGCCTCTGGCCTCAGGACAAGGATGCAGGACTCTGGTTCCTGTCCCTAATCGCTTAGCCTGAGGTGCTTTCATAAATAATAGAAATAACAGGACTTCATTTTTCTTTGGAGGATAAACTCCCCAAACAGCTCCCCGGGCTGTGGTCTGCGTGTGCTCCAAACCTCGCCGGCTGGGAGGCAAGAAGGGACCTGGGCGGCAGGGGACGAGGAGCTCGGCGCACAAGCTGGCTCCCGCGAAGGCATTAATTTGTAACAGACGTCCACAGAGCTGGAAAGCGCGCACGGTGCTCGGTACACGCGACAACGGCTGATTATTCATCGCTGACAGTTATTAGCCTATTATTAAACGTATGAATTGCCTCTTTCATACCACACCGCCTATCCTTACAGTGCTTTATTAACTAACATTAACAAATCCAATTAGCAAAAGACACTGTATTTGTGTAATTAGTAATTTGAGGCCTTGTTCTGTCTTGGTCTTAAAGAGAAAAGGCATTGGGTGTTGATTAGCACATAACACCGTACAATTAGGAGAAGTGGTCGGAGATTAGCCGGGAACGTTCTCATTCCCTGGGGTCCCCGCGACGGGACCCGGTCTTGCCGGGACGCACGGGGGCTTGTTCTGTGGCGTCTCTGTGGATCCAGCCGCCTCCTCTCGCACCAAGCTCTTTTCTGCACTTGGCATGGCCTTCCACGCCAGGAAGGGGAAATATTTATTTTCATTATAAATTTAGGGGCCGAAACAGTAAAGAACCCTGTTGTTAAATGCTCCAAGCCTAATTCTGCAGAAAATCTCAAAATCCAACTTTCAGTACTGATCGCAAGTTTTTTTCTAATTGGATGCCAAAAGGAACATTGCGGGCAAAGAAGCTTCGGGGCAGGCCTTGCCAAACGGCGTTTCTGTTTACGTCTCTGCTGCCGAGGTGGGGCCGGCGGCTCCAGATAAGGGAGAGGCTGCAGAGAGCCCCAGGCTGTGGTGCATCTTCACAGCACACCCGAATGAGAACCAGAGAAAGTGGCTCTGGGGTCCCGTCTGCGCGGCGAGGCTCCAGGGCGGTTCACAGCGATGGCAACAGCTCTGGGTTCCCACGAGACCTTCTGTGTTCCTCTCAGATGCCCCAAACTTTATTAGTTTGTAAAACCGCAGAGCGAGCGCCACGCATCTGAGCTACTCCCCCGGCACTGCCTGGCAGGTTTTGGTTCGGAACAGGAAGGGAGTCAGCGGTTTTGCAGGGGAGCTGCTCCTAGGCTACCTGCTGGCACCTGAAGGCAGGAGCTGGCGTTTCATCGCGGCGTCCCCAAGCGGCAGCTGAGGTTCTGGCGTTCTCTGTCCACACCCCCCGGGGGAGGCCCTGTGTCCAAAGCAGCCGCCCCAGCGACGGGGGTTCAGCGAGGTGGCCACAGCAGAGGCCCGGATCAGGGACCGCCCCCCTCAGAGGTAAAGTTCACCCTGCAGCGCCCGCTGCCTCCGGCGCTGTCCGAGCGGCGCCCACACATCTGGCTGCCCCGGTGGC
This sequence comes from Propithecus coquereli, assembly GCF_000956105.1. NCBI lineage: Eukaryota > Metazoa > Chordata > Mammalia > Primates > Indriidae > Propithecus > Propithecus coquereli. The sequence continues at coordinate 416,508 of NW_012153696.1, forward strand.
TCCGCGTCCAGGAGCCGTGCCGGTGATCCAGCACTTCTGGAGGCGGAGCTGGACTCCCCACTTGGAGCCCAGATGTTTGGGCTGAGAGCAGACACTGCTGACTTGGTTCCAGCGCTCATTTTAGACGGAGCCTGGTTTCGACTCCTTCAAGCAGGATTCTCAGGCGTGGTTTTCCCCCCATTCCACGCCAAAATAAAGTTAGAATTCTTGAAGTTGCAAAGCCTCATCCCTTATCTGATCTTCCCTGCGCACACACGCCCACGCCCGCACGACCAGGCACACGCACACGCACACGCACGGACGCAGAGCCTCATCTCGTTAGTCCGTGGAAACCCTGAACCGCGGAGGCGGAAAGCGGGTGCCCGAGCCCTGCCCGGTCGCACCGGCGCTCGAGGAAGGCAGAGCGGAGAGAAGACCTGGGTGCAAACACTTCAGAAACCTCTTCAAAATATTTGGGTTTGTCAAAATCCCAAACCACCACTTGCCAGGCACTTTTCCCGCTAGTGTTTGAGCCCACGGGTATTTTAAAGGAAATGAAATCCGTGTGTTTCTGATTTATTTATACTTAACTCATCAAAATGCTGTTTTAAAGAGCTATTTTGTGTCCAAAATGCTCTGTGCTTTTTTTTTCCTTCCAAACTAAAAGCCAAATTTTGCCAAGCGTAGATGACCTTAAACTCTAGCATTTTCAAGGTTCTTTTGAAAATCAAGTTCATGGAGTCCAAACAGGCCTGAACTGGACCCGAAGGTGCCCCACCCCTGTCCCAGGAGAAATGCAGTCAGTGTCCAGCAAGGGGACGCCCCCAGCCCTACCAGCTTTCACTCCTCGCCCTGACCCCAGCAGGGCAGGGTGCTTGTGCTCCCCCGGGCCACGGAGTCCGCAGGACTCTATGTCCACAGGAAAGCACAACTTCCCTGGAGACAAGAGGCCCGAGAGCTGGGATTTTATGGTCTCTCCCCGACCTCTTGGAGTGGGACCAGAGCAGGCCCCCAGTTTCACAGTAGGGGTTCTCTCTCTGTCCCTGGGGGCTCAGGGCAGCTTTTCTTCCAGGCACGGGACTAATTCCCCTACCTCACCACCCACCTTGGGACTTCCCAACGCAGGGGCTAGATGAGCACACCTTTCTAGGGCAAACTGAAGCCAATCCACAGACCAGGAAACTGTCTTCTCTTCTCCAAGCAAAGAAAAAGGGAGCAGCGGCTACTGCCCCGAGTTTGGGCGGCAAGGGGAGGGGCAGGGCCGCCTTGCAGGCTGGTGTCCCACGAGAGGGGCAGGCTGAGGCCCCCAGCGGGGAAACAAATGGGGTATCGCAACACTATCATCTGACTCGTAACACAGTCTTGCGTCACATGCTTTTGGGTGTGATATTTATTTCTGGGCGATTTCGCGTGATGGCGTTCAATCATGAACTTGATTGCTTCTTTGTGCACGATATAAAATTCCTTATCCTCCCAGCATTTAATTGTGTTCCCTGGCAGATCTGGTATCCATCACGGCCCTGCCGTCCTCAGCCCCAAAGATAAACCATCCAGGGGCAATAAATGTCCACTCTGATCATTGATGCTTTCAGGGAAATTGATTATCTATTTGAGGCAGAGCAGCTGACGGGCGGCCGCCGCCTTACCTGACACAATGGCTTTCCTGAAAGAGAAGCCCCAATCAGCACGATGGATTTTCTATTAAACGTAACATTTTCCAAAGTGATACCCATTGATCTTAATATTTGAGGAAGGGAGCAAAGCCTCAGATGGAGTTGGAAGCCCAGCTTTCACTCCCGTCCGCTCATGGGATTTACCGTCAAAAATGCCGCGAGCTGGGGAGCCGCGCTGGTCCCCGTTCCGACCGCACGTTCTGCCGCCTGTTCCAGAGGCTGCTCCCTGGCGCTGGTATCTCTGTGACATCTTGCACCTGGTCTGTGATTTACTGAGAAATTTCTTGCTAAGGTTGTGATATTAGGATGCAGTCCAGATACTCAAATTTATGATGTGTTCCCCTGCAATCTATGCAAGGGAAAGGAAGCTTTGGATGAGTTTCATTTGAGCTAAAGGAAAAAAAAAAGCCAGGCAATGTTATTCTATTTGATGGCCCCAGAGTCTTCTTCCCTCCATGCAGGGGCGAGCCCAGGTCAGCACACCGGGGTGGGGGTGCGCGCCGCTCTCCTGCGCCGGGAACAGCCTCAGCGAGAGATGAACTTGGGCTCACCAGCACGGCTCTATCAGCTGAGAGATAACAAGTGCTATCGACTCCAGAAACGTCTGCTCCCATGAAAACCGATAGCAGCTCCATAAGCGACACTGTGATTACCTGTGCCCCGGCTGAAACGGCCCCGGTTAAGTTCACTTGACGATTCCCGCATAGCACAAAGAGGCCTTTATTTTGGCAGAGGCAGGGCCATCCCGGCCTCATCCAGGCATTCTGCACATGCGGCTGTGGGCAGGTGGCTCCTCCAGCAAACCTGGCCCAGCACACGCTCGCTCCGGGAGCCTCCAGAGCCAGGGATCCCAGGGCCTGTCCGAGTGTCCGGCAAGGTGGGCTTGGTCCCTCTCGAGAGCAGCCACTGGGCTGCCAGGGCAGGGGCACACTTTCCCCAGGCCATCTTGGGTGCAAAGTGCCCAGATCAGGGTTTGGAAACGAGGCACTGGGGAACCCTGGGCGGATGCAGGAAAGGAACGGACCTGAGCTCGGTGCATCAGGAGGAGCAGCGGTGCCTGGCACACTCCAGGGTCCCACGTCAGGGTAGGGGCGGGGCCCAGGCACCAGAGATTCCGGACCACAGCCAGGGTGAGCTCAGCCTGCCTGGCGAGGCTCTGGAACATGCCAGCACTGTCCGTGGGCGGGAGCCTGGCAGGCTTCTCCTCCTGAAGCCCACGGGTCACAGCGGAGGTTCCCTCGAGGGCAGAAGGGCAGGACAACGGGCCGTGGACGCAAGGTCCCAGCCCTTATGTAGAAAAAGGAGAGAGGACGTCCCCCCGAGAAACAGGGAGCCCCAGCGCTCAGCAGGCTCCGGCACGGGCACATTCTGCCAGCTCAGGACACGGGAAAATGCATCCCAAGGCCCCGCGCAGCGGCTGCAGCTGGGGAGCAGCGCGCCTGTGTGGGCAGTGACTTCTGCAGTCATTCGCTGCTCCTCCGGGGAGGTGGGGCTGGGGGTGACCCGCTTCGTCCTCGGCCCTCTGCCTGACGGTCACGGACCTGCATCCTGACCCCCCCACCTCACCCCGCGCCAGCACAGCCCACAGACCTGCTGGGGAGCAGTGGGTGCCCCCAGGGTCTGGGAACACATAAGTCATAACTCTGTGAGGTTTCCTGCACGACCTTCTAAAGGTCATGGACAGATGTCTCCTTGCCAGCGAATCCTGAGAGTGGCTCCGAGGCTATGGGTGAGAGTCAGGTCTCCACAGGGAATTGTACATGTCTGTGTGCACACACATGCACATGCGTTTTGCTTCTGTGAACATGCGTGCATGTGTGCATGTGTGTATGTGTGTCCCTGTTTGGGTGCAACGTGTGAGTCTGTGCACATGCATGTGTGCCCATGTGTGTGCACGTGTGTGCGTGTCAGTGCGCATGTGTGGGCCGTGTCCTCAGGCTCTGGACAGCTCAGGGCCAGGCAGGAAGGAGCCGGGGAGAAGCGGCCAAGTGCAAAGTGCCGCTCTGCCTCTCTGCTCCTTGGGAACAGCGCCGCGCGCATTGTACGTCTGAGGTCAGACTTTTCCATGATTGATGGCCGGCCGGCAAAGCTTTATTTCTCCTGAAGAAAATACAGTGCTTGTAGACGGGGTCCACGCAGGACAAAGGGCTCCCCCAACAATGCAGGCTGCAGTCCCTCTGTCCTTATTTGCACAAAGACAACACATCCAAGCAGCGCTTCGCATCTCGTGGGAAAAAGTCCCACATACATTATCGGATTTGATTGTCTCTGTGACGCTAGGAACCAGAGGCTCAGAGAGGCTGGTGACTTGTCTAAGGCCACACAGCAATCAACTGTTCCCTGGCGCCTGGAGAGGCTGAGGCTGTTTCCCTAAAGATCGTGTGGGGGAGGGCCCTGCTGGAGTCTCTGCCCAGGACTAAACGTGCCCCAGGCCTCGTTCTGTGCCTGAGCTGCACATGGCGGGTCTAAGCGGGTGTCAGCAGTGGCCAACTGGCATCCCAGGGTCCGGCCCCCACCAACCCCTCCCCACTCTCCCTCTCCCGGACCATCCTGGGTTGTAAACGTGACTCCTGCTCCCCACACAGGTCTGCCTGACTCGAGGCTGAGCACTGAGCAGCTGCCACGGATGGCGGCTTAAATCTCTGCGTGGCGAGTGGCGACAGAGGCCGCTCTGCCACTGTGGGGTGGCTCCTTTCTCCTTGGGCTGGCTGGGCCTTTCCTCCCTGGGTGGCTGGTCTCCGTGAGCCCAAGGCCAGGACCTTCCCCACACAGGCTGGCGCCGCCCTCCAAGGAGGCCAGAGCTGCTGACACCTGTCCCTCTCTGTGTCCTGTTCGCCAGACCACTGCACGGCTCCACCGGTCACCACACCAGGGACACCCGGGGCTGCCAGGGATGGGGAGAGGGATCGAGTGGTCAAGGCAGGGCTCCTCTAGGCCACTCCAAAGGGAACCACCAGCAGCCCAGGTGGGCAAAAGGCCCCAGGACAGGTGGGCCAGGTGCACCTGCAAGCAGGTCTTGGCTTGCTCAGCCCCAGCTGACCCCACACTGCTCCCTGCCCTGTCCTGGAACCACCTGACCTGGGCCAAGGCCACCAAGCCGTCAGAGGGGACGGGCATGGGGCAGCCTGCAGGTGTCTGCTGGATCTGCCCTGGGGCTGCCCTGGCTGACTGCGGCGGTGTCAGCAATGTGGCTGCACGGTGGAGGGGACGTTTCTTGGGACAGGCCTCGTGAGAACCGGCCGGAAGGCTGGGCGGGCGCCAGCACCGTGGAGTTGCGGGAGGAAGGTCTTGCCGATGGAAACGCGGCGTGGGCAGGGCCAGGAGAACAAGACGCTTTCATCCGGCTCGTGTGGGCATGGAGCGAATGTCTGTGCAAAGGGAGGCTGTGCCGGTAGCTGTCGGCAAGCCTGTTCAGATCCTCCGAGAGCCCACCCGGAGCTTTCACTGTCTGGGGTTACGTGGTCAATGGCTTTCAGGAGAGGCTCATTATTGCTTCAGCGCCAAACATCTGTGGCCGGTGCAGCTGCCTCACTGCCTCCCCGGGGAGGCCCTGCCGGTTCTGGGTCCTCATTCCGTGCTAGCTCCGTGGGTCCCCGGGACCTCAGGCCTGGGATAAGTCCCACCTGGGCCTCCCGAGGTGGGGGGACGGTCCCCAGATGCCTGCTGGGATTTCTCCCGAGGCCAGTTAAGTGGGGCGGTTACGGTGGCTTGAAACGCGGCGTCAGGGGTGGCCACTCCTGCCAGTCCAGTCGCTAAGTCCCGCGGGGCGTTATCTGCGCAGTATCTCCGGGTGCAGGGCCGCGGCTGGGCCCTGGGAGAATTTTATCGTCCTGTTCCTGAACACTGCAGACAGAGCTGGGTAATCATTAACCCGGCTTCTGACTCGCTCTGCTCCCGAAGATGATACCGCCCTGTGGAAGGCCGGCCAGCACCCCGCCCTCCCCTCCGCGCTGGACCCCTTCCCCCGCCCCCGCGCCGAGGGGCAGGCATGAGAAGGCAGGTCCTCCGGAGCTGGCACGGCAGACAATGTGTGTCTTGTGTGAGTAATTGAGCGCCGTGGCCAGTCAATCTGGTTTCTGGGCCCGCCGCCCTGACCCTCTTTAGAGCTGCGTGCTCTTGCCGGCACAGTGTGAAACATTTTCTTTCACTGCACTGACACTCCGCAGATTGAGACGTCAGCCTGGTCCAACTGCAGCAAATTAGCAATTTTTCTTTTGCTAATTGGAAATAAAAATGTTTGCCGAGGGAGTCGTTTGTCGGCATGTGGTTTTCGGTTTCTGTGCGCCGGAGAGCTGCGTTGAAAATGCATCCCGAAGTGCTGCCCACCCTGGGGCGCCCCCGTCACAAATCCTCAGGGTGTTCCCCGCGGCCGTGGGGGAGCACGCCCCGCCCTGCGGCTCCCGCTCCACGCGGCCCTGGGCACGGGGGAGCCTTCCTCGGGGAGAGAGCTGGGCCCCGCCGGCTGTGCGTGTTCGGAAAACCATTAGGATCAGGCAGGTGGCAGAGCAGTCTGGGGCGAGCTGTGGGAAGCTCTTTGCTGGGGAGAGGGAAGCGGACCCTCCGAGAGAACAGCCACGGGCGGCCCACACCTTCCCTGAGCGCAGAGCCTGCCTGAAGAACCTGCTGGTTGACGGGATTTCTGATGGGTGTGCTGGGATCGCCACCCTGTCCTACCCAGCGCGAACCTGGCCTCCAGGGACATCTGGTTTCAGCCACCCCTGGTTCCAAGAGTAGAAAAGCCGCAGTGCCTGGGCTGAGGGGGCAGGGACAGCTGCCAGGGTGGAGAGGGATGAGGCGGTCTTGCTCCTCGGAACAAAGAGGACGGGGGAGGGTGGGGAGGATCCCTCTCGGAGGAGGGGGTGGCGCCTTCACGACAAGTGAGGCAGTTTGAAACGTGTGTGTGAACAGGTGCCATCCGCGCCCACCTGCGTGTGCACGCTCGTGTGCACGTGTGTGCGTGTCCGAGTGGGCGGATGTGCAGAGTGTGTCGTGTCCTGTCCCTGTGCCCCAGGGTGGCCCCGCTGCCCCTCAGGACACCTGGGGTCTCTCGGGAGGCTGGGGCTGCCGGGCCAGCCCCTAAAGGGTTACCGAGCCCCCATAACGCATTTGACAGCCATGCCTAATAATTCTTTCTGCTGGGTTTTTTTCTTGATGTCTTTATGTGAATATGAAGCCCAATGAAAGGCTCAAGGGGACCCCCACGAGAGAGGAAAAGTATGAACCAGAGGGAAGAAAGAGCCCCGCGGCTCCCCGCCGGGAGCCAGGCACCTCCTTCGCCATCCACGCCAGGGCGGCGGGGGCCCTTTGTCAGTGGAAGAGAGTCTTCTTCACTGGCCACGACAATAGCGTTTTGTCGGGGAGGGATGTGGGGGGCGGCAGTGGCCAGGGGCAAGCCCCCAGGGCCTGCAGATGTTGGACCAGGGATGATTTATTGCTCCCGCATCCTTCCTGCACTTGGCACCTTCCCAGATCCCCACACCGGTGACAAGGGAGGGAGGGCTGGCCGGGGGAGGCTCCCCAACACCCCATGTGTGGGACCCCAGTGGGGAGCACAGTAGTGCACAGGCAGCACCCCAAATACAGTAGGCAGAAGAGACAGCGTGCCGGCGGGTCCAGGACGACACTCGCAGAGAGCTTAAGGAAACCGGATGAGTCTCAAGAATTCTCCCACGTTAAAAAAAATCCAAAAATCTACCAGGATGAGCCGCAGGGGCCCCGTGAAAACTGCTGTTCTGGGAAGGCACCTGCTCGGCCACGGTGGCATGGAGCACCCCACCCTCGCCCGAGCTTGGCCGGCACCACCCGCGTGGCCAGGTCCCTGCTCGCAGGCGCTCCTGAGACTCCTTCTAGTCTGTCTGGACACGGAGCTAGAGGAGCAGTTTTCCTCTCGGGTTGTGACCTGGCCCAAACCAGAGAAGCCGTAAATCCAGCAAGCAGGCCTGTTCCCATGGGATCCCTGCTCCCATTCCAGACCAAATAAGTCTGGAGGAGCCAGGGAGGCGGCCCCGCGGTCTGCGCAGTTTTCTGAACCGAGAGAGGCTCTGAGCGCTGCCCCATTGCTGCGCCCACCGAGTCCCACACACCAGCCCCACCGCGGGGCTGGCGCACTGGCTCTGGAGCGAGCAGCGACCGCTCACACGCCGGGAACCGTGGCTTCCTCTTGGAAAGGGGGAGAAGCCCACTTGGGCTCTCAGGTCCACTTTGGACCAAAACTTTGGTGGAGGGGCACTGGAGGGAGGATGCTGCATAGAAATGACGCATCCGGCAGAGGTGCGGGTGCTCCTCCCCCCGCCCTCCAGACGCCGAGTTTAGTCACGTCACAGGGAGGGACCTTCTGTGGTCCGTCGGAGCCAGCAACAGCCAGGGAAGGGACCAGGGGCTGGGAGGGGGGCGGAGGTGCGGACAGTGGGCGCCAGATCTCCACAGCGGTCACGGAGGACCGACCGCTAGGAATCCGTCCACTCCGGTGCTCCACCGATGGCCACCGTCCACAGTGCCACCCTGTGCACTACTGACAACAGGTCCAACGCCCCTGACCTCAGGACAGTGGGACTGAGGATCCTAGGCTCGGGGTTGGGGAGCCTCCGTGACAACAGCTTTGGCCTGCTGTCACCTGCACGCGCAGGGCAGGACATGGGGTGGCACTGGGCTGGGCTCAGCAGGCGCCAGCTGCCAGACCCCTCCAGCCGGAGCATCCCTCCTGGGCAGGGGATGGTGGTGAGGACTGTCCGACTCTCCCTCCCCTGGGCCCGGGGACCACGGGCCACGCATGCTCCATGGGAGCATGCCCGAGGCAGTCCCGCGGGCTCCCAGCGCTACAGCACGGATGTCACCGGAGCGACAGTGATGTGAGAACCACTCTGTGCTGCTGTGGGTTGGACACTATTTGGACGTGGCCCGTCCGGCGTCTCGAGGGCCTGGCAGCTGCCGCGTCAGCAGAAACTTCTCCCCAACTTTTCCCTGGGTCTGTCGACACATTTTTCCCATGGAAAGAGAGTGTGGCCTTTGTGAGGGGCCATGGCCGGCACGAATTACAGTAAAGATTAATCCCAAACAAGAGACAAGAGACAGAGACAAAGACCATCATACACTTCAGTTTTCAATGGATGTTTTCATAAATGTATGAATAATTTAAATTATCATTGCCGAGCATTTATTCGAGTGTTTCGGGGGGAAAATGCCTCCTCTTTTTTCTCCCTCGATTCTTTTCATTTCTGTCTCATCTCTTTTATGTGCTGCATGGGCTGTTTTCCTGCCATCTGAATCGGCCAGGGAACAATGGGATGTGTGAGGCTGGGCTGGGGAAGAATGCGGCCCTTGTTGCCGACGCCGCGCGCTGACATTGATTAATGAGGGTGCGGACACGGGCAGAATTTGTGAGAGCCGAGGGGAAATCAGAGGACGTGGGGCACCGGGAGGAGGGCAGGGCTGGCAGGGGAAGGCCACGGCCATCCCTCATGCCCGGGGGAAAGGGCGGGGGTGGGGGCGAAGCCACCAGTGCAGAGGAACGGCTGACGAGACAGGTCCCCGGAGGACAAGGCCTCGGGCTCGGGTCTGCCGCGCGGTGGAGGGAGGTGGGGCGCAGAGCAGGGCGGCCCACTCGCCCGGCCAGCCGCTCCCACCCTACGCAGGCCTGCAGGGCGCGGCGCCCAGGACGGCCCTGCGGGCTCCGCTCTCCTGGACCCGTGCACCCTGCATGTTCCCGAGGCCCGGCTGGACGTCCCTGGCGTGGACAGGACCTCCTGACATGGTTCAGGGGTTACCTGCCAGTCCACAGAAGGGTTTGGGTTGGCTCCATTCCAGCGTAATCCATCCCGCCCCGTCCTCTCCTGGTCACTGACTCACTTTTCAGTAGCAGGAAGGAACCCCTTGGGGATGTTTTTGGTTCTGATTGAATCCTCGACCCAGGTGAGCCCAGAGCTCAGGACTGACCATCAGGGCCCTGGCGGTGGCGGGTCAGTGGGCGACATGGGGTCTTTGAGGACACTGCGATGACCGCCCAGCTGGCTGCAAGGAACACCTTGGTCGACCGGCCACGGGGTCCACACACGCGGACCCCCAGTGTCCAGCCTGCGATGTGGACTTCCAAGACGGGAGGCAGATAGGGAGGTTTGGGGAATGGAACCCAGCCTCACACTGCGGTCTCGGGACCCACCTGGCCAGAGCACCTGTGTCCACCAGAAAAGCATCCTGGGGCCACATCTCCCCTGGCCAAGGTCAGGGTCATCGTAATGACCTCCCTGCCGGAGTTTCTCTCGTCTGATGTGGAAACCATGAGCTCAGGGCCAGGCGCCCGGCAGGGGCCGGCATGCTCGGAGGCATGCTTGCCTCTGAGGGGGACGCCAGTCTCGGGGGGGCCACGCCTGCCCCACAAGATGCTGCCGTGGTCCCTCTGCGGACGTGGTGCTCTCCCACTGGTGAGTCTGACCTGCGGGATCGCTTTGGAAATTGGCTGCTGGAAGCCACTGCCGCTCTAGGCCGCCTGGCAGCGTTTGGCCCGAGATAGGCATCATTTCCGCTTAGAAGGGCACAGGTAGGGCTGGAAGTTGCCCAGCGTGTCGGGCTCACCACAGATCTAGAAGTTTCTGGTTTATGTCTAATAGGAGAATAAAATGAAAAGTCGCCTGTCTGAACAGGGAAACTATTTTCCTTATGAAATTACTTTTCCGCTCTCTGTAGCAAACATCTTACAGGGAAACACATTTTTGCCGCGCCTCCCGGGCAGTCACGCGCCCTCCGGACAAGGGTGGGGCCAGGAAGGAGTAAGAACGGCGGATTCCCAGGTACGTGTGACCACGTGGCCACATGGGACGGGGACATGTGTCCGGGCCGCCCTGTCTGGCTCTTTGGGCACACCCTCGCGGCCTGCGTGCTTCCGAGCTAATGTACCAGGCACGGTGACCTTGATAAGGATCGGCAGCTGCAGGATTAATGGGGGGTGGCCAGGCCTCCGGGTGCACACCGGCTGGGCCCGGACGCAGAGTCCCTGTCTCAGCCCTGGCTGTGACCTTGCTTGGGGTGACGGGGGTGGACATGCTGTCCCAGAAGCCCCGCTTCCTCGCCTGGAAAGAGCGATCCTCCCAGGTGGTGTCAAGTCTCCCGCCACCCTGGAGAAGCGTCTAGTTAGAGCATCTCCCAGCAATAGCCACTGTCCCCGCTCCACCGCTGAAGACCCTCAGGTGCCTGCGCTCCAAGGGAAGTGACAACAGGCTGTCCAGGGAAACCGAGTCGGCACAGCAAAACCCCAAAGCTGAAATGCTGCGCACACCATACGGCGTGCGTGGCTTCCCAGCCGGTGACAGAGCTGAGTGGCAAATTACAGTCATCGCAATTTTATAATTACAACGGCTGAGCAGAGACAACCGCCCTCAACACCCCTCTCCCCAACAAAGTAGTTAGGGCTGTTTGTGTCAGCAAATTAGGCAGGAATGGGTGTATCTATGACTGGATGGATTTGCCATGTTTAATTCATAGAGATTTGGGAAGGTGGTTTGTTTTTGACTCCGCTCCTATCGCTGAGCGGGTAGTGTTTACCGCCAATTCGGGGGCTGCTGTTGGCAGCGGAGGGGCCGCGGGCTGCAGAGGGTGGAGTTCTTAGCCGCTTCCTCTAGCTCGGCCATTCCGGGGAGCACGTGGCCAGCGAGCGAGGGGCCGAGGCTTCCCTTTCTGAGGTGACGACACCTGTCCTGTTGCCAGGGTGGTCCGGCTAAGTTCCCCGCGCCTGGCTTTGCTGGGGCTTGTGAAATAGCTGGGTGGGGGGCCCAGCAGTGCCACAGAGGAGGCTGGGGGGCCTCACAGACCGTGCTCCTCGAGGCCAGGGGTGGCCGAGAGGTGGGCAGGGGGCGAAGCCAGGCGGAGGGAGCAGCGGACAAGCACATCTCGCAGGTTCCAATGTTCCGGAAGCCCGTCCACTGCGGCAAGGGAGACAGCGGCAGGTGCTTGGGGCACCGGTCTCCAGCCAGGGCCTCCGAGAGGCACCCCGAGAGCTGAGGACAGAGGATGTGCTCCAGGCTGTGAGGGGAGAGGAGCTTGGGCACCTGGGGCCCCGCTGCAGCCCCCCCACCGCCTGCGTCCAGGCCCGGCCTCCCAGAATTCCTGCGGTGTCCTGCCCTGCCCCCACCTCCCACTCAGGCCGGGGCCAGAGGGGTGTCAAGATCACCTGAAAAGGCAGCCCCCGAGGGTGACCCGAGCCCCGAGCCCCCGGCGGGGACAAATGAGGAGCTTAACTAGCACAGGCCGCGTGAAAGGCAGGGGAGAAAGGAGGAACAAAGCTCTGCCAATTTGCTCTTTTGGGCATTGTGCGCGCTGGCCGCGTTCCCAGTGTATCGCTCCCCATTGAATGGGGTCAAGCGCGGCGCGGTCCTTCCGCAGCCCTGATGGGTTTTCACGAGGCGGTGAATGGAGTGCAAATTAGCGGAGTCCTCGGGAGCCTTGTCACTGTCACTCCCAAACCGAGCTGCAAAGGCGACGCGAGGATTAATCGCTCCGAGGACTCGCCCATTATCGGGGCAAGGTAGGAAACTATTTGTCCTGCGCGCTTTCATGTCCCGTCCATTCTGCCCACTGCGGCGAGGCGCTTCCAACGGAGCCCTCTCCCGCCCGCGCGCTCATGCCAGGCCCGGCCGCCAGGCACCGAGGCACACACGTGCACACCCACATCACACACGCACACGCAGGCTGCCGGGGCACATCGCTGTTCGGTGCAGATGTCTGTGAAGTGCGGAAGCCAGAGGCTGCTCGTGGTGGGGCTGCTCCGACGCCCAGGACCACCAAGCACAAGGCGGGGCCTGGGGAGCAAAGGCCCAGGGGCGCGAGGCGGAGGGGGGAGCCAAACCTGTTTGCAAGACGTGGATCTGCTGAAGCCCCAACCGCACCTGCGGCTCTGCCTCGAGTCCTTCCTCGGGAGCCCACCTGCGGCTCCACCTCGGACTAGGTCAAGCCCACGGCGTTTCAGACGGGGCCCTGGACCCAGGGAGAGACGCTCGGCCCACACTTGGTTCACCTCACATTTGGGGTGGACGTTGCTTCCAGGAAATGACTCATACTCATTTTCCATTGTTCTGCTTAGAACGGCGGAGACGACGATTTGACCCAGATGACACACAGATGGCCGGGGGGTCGCCGGCCAATGGCAGGGTCTAGGCAGACCGTGCGCCACGTCATGAGTGGACGCGCAAGTCTCCGCTGAGCAAACAGAGTCTAACGAAGGGAGAAACAAACCTCTGACAAATGAGTGAATGAATAACTATCTAATGAATAAACACGTGCATGCCTAATGAACTAATGAACACACACGCGTCTGGCGAGTGGATAAATAAGCAATGTCTGCCTCACGAGTGACCAGTGAGCACACGCCCCCAAGGCCCGAGAACCCCGGCGCTTTTAGCCGCAAGTTCTCATCCCTCAACCTGGAACGTGGCATCTGCTCTTCGGAGCCCACCTTAGAATATTTTTGCAGCCTTTATCTGTGGCTTAAGTAGCTGAAATCAGAACGGAGAGTAACACACCCCGCTGGGTAACGCCAACCACCACCACCGGCAGCTTGGGGTCCCGCTGGGGAGCGGGAGTCCTGAGCCCCGACCCCAATGTCTAGGACCCACCACCGTCCTGGGCCTTGGCCCCCTCACCTGTCACGGGAAAAATGCTCCCCGCCCCCCGCCGCAGTGCAGACCTGGAGGGATCGGGCGAGCGGCGCTTGCGGAAGGAGCGTTCCCCAGAGCCGCGAGAGCCACGCGAGAGCCGCTGCGACACAGGCCTGCAGGAACACCCGCGGCACGTGGAGAACCGTCTTCCGGTTGTGTAATTCAGCATCTATTGGATCTGTTCCTGTTCTAGACACCCATTCCTCAGTTACTGTTTAAAATAAGATTATAATAGTAGTCGCAGATTTTCTGGAGTAGAGAAGGAAAATTGGCCGCAAAGTGCCAGACGTCTCTAGCAAACGCTGTGGAATTTCCTGTGTTCGATAAGAGTTCGGGGAAGGGGCTGACGTGAGCGTTGGTGAGAAAGCACCTTTGCAGTGCCCCATTCAACCTGAGGGTTGGAGGGCGAGTGACTGTAGCTACTCTTCTAGAACACAGATCTTCTTATCCTGCCAGTTCTGAAGACCCTGGGGACAGCCCCGGCTGCAGCGCTCAGGAAGCCACAGGTGTGTCCTTGGCCCAAGACTCGGGAGGGGGTAGGCCTGTGGCTCCCGGTGGCAGCTGCTGGCTCCACCCCCCCCGAAGCAGGAAGTGGAGTTCGTGGCAGATCTGTGTCAGCAAAGGCTCCCTAACTGAGGTTCCAGGACATCCCGCCGAGGTGCTCGGTGTCCACGTGCACCCGCAGGGAGCTGCCTCTGGAATGGCCGGAGCGGGACTGGCCTCCCGGGAAAGCCCGTCCCACCCGGGGCTGCTTCCTGCTTCCCGCCTGGCTGTCCCCGGGGAAAACGAGGACGGACGTGACCTCCGCAAAGGGGAGCACAGTGGGCTCCGGCCTGTCCGGGCTGACGGAGGGACAGGTGTGGCCGTCAGGACTGGCCACGTTGGAGCTGCACTCCCTGATGTCACACGTGAGATGTGCTCTGGACCCCGCTGTTTTCAGGTGTGACTGTAAGTCCAGTCCAAGGTTTGTTTCACGTCCTTGCCTTCCTGTTCCACTCCTACTCAGGCGTGGGCCTTCTCCAGATAAGTGATTAATTTTTTCTTGTCCCTGGAACCAAAGCTTTCCCATATTTTTTCCTAGGACTTCAGAGCCGCCTGATGTCTGCCCTACACCAGGCGAGCAGAGCACAGTGTTCCCTCTGGGCTCGTTCGGAATTCCCGCGGCCCTCTGCCTGAGACGCCCATGTCAGCCAAACACCTCGAGAGAGATAAGTGCCACCTGCCCCCAAAGAAGCAGATGGTGGCCACAGGACAGACGGGGCATGTCACCACCCTGACCGTGGGAATGGCAACCCTCGAGTTTAACCGGGAAACTGAGGCCAGCAGCTTCCACCTACTTGTGGGGGTACCGGGACACCTGGTCATGGCAGAGAACCAGACCCCGAGGGCCCGAGAGGAGACGGAGCCAGGAAGGGGAAAACGGTTCTGAAGGATGAAGCCCAGCAAGGGCGTTTAGCTCCTGCCGGGCCAAGCGGTCCCCAACCAGGCGTCTCTGCTGGTCAGGGGGACGCCTGGCGGTGCCTGGAGACACTTCTAATCATCACACCTCGGGGCAGCGTCTAGTGTACTGAACACCCTACAATGCACAGGTCGCAGAGTCGCTGCCTGTCAGTGGAGCTGACGGGAGAAACCTGCTTTAAGCAAAGGTGAGAAGAAAAGATTCCGAGACGTAGAGCGACATTTGCGGGGGTGGCTCCCCCTGGCCTCCCGGCCACCCTCTACGCGTGAGGCTCTGGGGCAGACCCGACCGATCGTGGGGCCTGCGGGGACAGACCGACCGGCTCCCTGATGCAGGAGCGCCACGGCCGGCACTCGGTTAGGCCTCCGAGATTGGTCTCCCGTAATTCTCACGACAGCCCGGGAGGCCGGGACCTCCCTCAGACCTGGAAACTGAGGCACAGGGCAGCCCAGCGACTTCTCCGGGGCCACCAGGCTGACAGTGGCAGAGCCAGGCCTCAGATCTGGGCTCTCAACAGGCGTCTCCCGATCCCCCTGTGGTCGGCTTCCTTATAAAGACCTGGGGTGTCGGGGTTTGTCCAGAGGTGGGGGCTTCCTGCCTGCTCCTCCGGTTGCCAGAAATTCCAGGTTCTCAAACCCCGCGCAGCCTCAGCGGCAGATTAGCGTAATTATCTGGGTGATTCTGACTCTATGGAGGGGGAGGAAAGAGGCGAGTCCTGCCTGATCCTAGGGGCCAGTGCTCCTTTAATCAGGCCCCGGGAGGACCACAGGTAGGCACAGCGCCAGGGCCGGGTGTTCCCAACACAGTGACCACTACGTCCCAGAGTGCCCACTCGCAGAGGGACGGGTGACTGAAAGTGACAGTCTCTCCGGTGACAGGCGCCAGGTGGACGAGAAGGGATGGACACAAGGCCAGAGAACGGGGCAAAGGGACCCCGGGAGTTGCTGCCCACAGATGGAATGCGCGAGAGTGCGGCGGCGACCTCCCAGGGTCCTCTTCTTCGTCAGCGCGCCGGCGACTCCATCACAAACACACTTTGCTTCCCTTTTAAAATTGAGGATGGAAACGCGCCGGCCTCCTGGAGAAACGAAACCTCACTTCTCTTTGCTGTAAAGGAACACCAGTGATACCGAGATCGCAAAACTTGCCCTTAGGAAGGAACCTGGTGGGCCAAGGGGATGTGCACGGTGGGGAAACTGGGAGTTAACCAAATGACCTTGCGTTTCGAGGCTGCCGGTTTCTTTCCAAGGCACAAGAAGGGGTGGCGGGCGCTGGGCTGCACCTCTGCCGCGGTCGTTCTCTTGGAGGCTGTGGGAACGCGGGCCCTGAAGGCCTTGTCCACCAGGACACGTCCTTCCCGGCTGGCTCCAGCTGCCACGTGTCCTCTCCCTCGTGGCCCCTTGGCTTTTCCCGCTTTCCTGGAGGCTGGTCTGCAGAGGGACACACAGGCGGCATTGGTGTCCTCCGTGTACTCCAGCACCGGCTGCGCTCAGGCCTGTCACGTGGTCCTATGGTCCGCGTCTGTGGCCTCACCTCCTGGCAGACGGCCTTCCCCTCCGTGTCCCAAACATGGGTTTCCTGGCCCAGCACGTCCTCTGCCCCCAGTGCTACAGGTGGCAGCTCCCTGGTGTCCAGGGCCCGCCAGTGTCCGAGGACAACTGGAGCCATGGCCAGCCCCGGTCGCTGGTGCGGGGGTCCCAGCTGGACCCTCTCTGGGGGCTGCGCCACCTGCCAGCCCGCCTGGCTCTGGTCGGCCGCCCTGCGTCTCGGGAGGAGCAGGTCCAGACCTTGCCCCCAGCTCAGCACAGGCCACGGGCCCTGGAGGTCCTGGCCGAGAAGCCTGGGCGTGGGGCATGTGCAGGCGTGTGCGCGAGGTGCAGGCGTGTGCGCGAGGCGCGGGCGTGAGCGCCGGGTGAGCAAGCAGACTCGGGAAGGGCCGAGTGCATCTCAAACCCACTCAGCGAAGCCAGCGCTCTGCGGGTCTTCGCAAGGCATCGGCATCTCATCAGGCGCCGGGAACCCCTCTCTGCGCCCCAATCACGTCCCCTCCCCAGGAGTAATTTCCTCACCGCTGCTCAGAGAAACGGACTGACGGTCCGCAGAAAAGGTGAACTGCGCGCCTGCCCTTGCACAGCACACCGGCCTCGCCGGGGCTCGCGGAGGGCTCTCCGGGCACCTCGGTTGCTCTGAGAGGGGCTCTGCCCAGCCCGGAGCTCACACCTCTTCGCCAGAGACGCCCCCGGGACCCTCCTGCCCTCGAGGGGCTCCGAGCTGCTCTTGTGCCTGTGCGTGGCAGCAGATAAACGTGCTTGTTCACGCCCATGGAGGTCCCAGCCCACCCAGTGGTCTTCAGGGACGGGCTTGCCCAGCCCCTCAAGGCTGCTCAAGGGAGGGCGAGAGGGGAACGGCCCGCCCTGGTCAGCAGAGGCCAGGGGCCCCAGGCTGGGTGTGGGTTCTACCAGAGTGGGTTCCACCAGCTCTGTGGCCTGGCACAAGGGCCCTTGCTGAGAAAACTGGGATAAAAGTACTGATTAGGGCACCTCCGTGAGACCACAGGGAACCAGGAATGTGGCAGGGGCCATTAAGCCGCCTCAACTCGGGTTCACGCCGGGTAGAGCTCACGATCACTGACGGCTGCGAGGGCAGAGCTGGCCTGGCCGCTGCTCTCTGCGAGGCCCTGGAGTCGGGCCGGGGCCGGGGATCCCTGTGGCGTGTAGAGCCCGAGGACAGGGTCAGCTGCACGGGATCCGGAGATCTGGCAGTTGAATCCAGCACGTGCTGCGTGAATTCAGAGGGCAGGAGCTGGCAGAGGGGCAGCCGGCGCCCTGCCCACGGGTGCGACTCCAACGGCCGCTGCAGCAGTTTGTGCAGCCGGCCGGCAGCCTCGTCCAGCCGCGCTGGCCCCGCACCTCACACGCACCGCGTCCTTTCATCTCCCCCACGCCGGCCCCACAATCGGATTCCGCTTCGTTCTTAATCCTCATTTTCTTTAGAAAGTGGATTAGGAAAATCTCATCTGGAAAATTAATTAATGTATGAATTGAACAAATATTTACTGAGCATAGCACTTTGTTCAGTATTTGTTTTTTTATGCAATCGCCTGTGTTCCCCCGGCCCCAGGGGTTTGTTTTTTGTTTTTTGCCTTTCAGGTTTCTGGCTAGTCCATTTCTATATTTTATGGGATTTTATCGCTGCTTCCAATAACATTCTTTTCTAAATCAACTATTAAGACATATTTCTTTCTTGCGCAGTTGGCCACAGAGGCACAGATTCATCTCAAAGTTTTCTGGGCATGATTCGAACGGCAGCCGCAAAGCCGAGGGCAGCCTGCCTGGCGGGCTCGGACCGTGTGGGCCCCGGGAGCTGAGGATGGGCCTGTATCTGCCGCGTGTCCCCTCCCCGCAGCCCTGCCTGGCCAAGCAGCAGCGACCTGTCCCCGATGGAGGGGCCGGGCTCTCCACGGCGCGGTGTACCTGGCCCTCACCCCACTCTCCTTCCCCCACGTCGTTTGGGGGCTCTGACTCCAGCCCATTCGAGGACGATCTGCCTGTCCGGGAGCACACGGTCCCCGCGCATCCCCCACACTGGGGGCCCACGCTCCCGCCGGCCTGCTCCTCCCGACTCCTTTCCTGATCGCCCACTTTTTAACCATTTCCCTTTGAATTATGTGCCAAGGGCCTCCGAGGGCGCTCATCCCCCAGCCGTGGTCAGGCCGGGGCGGACACAGCGGCACGGTCGCACACGTGTGCATCCGCTAAGCCAAGCTTGTCCACGTGTGCGCTGAAAGCCTGCACCGTTCCCCAAGAAGACCTTAAATACAAAAAATGAGGAGCCAAGCCACTGGTATTCCCCAAATGTCCCCCACGTACCGGTTCTAAGGGACAACCGAGTCCAGCCAGGCCGTGGCCGTGGACTTGCAGACACTCTGGGTGGCGACCGCAGTGACAGGAGGGCGTTCGTCCCCTGGGTGGCACATTTTCTTCTCTAACTGGCTGCCCCGGAACCACGGGGACCAGTTGGGTTTCTTTGACGCGCTTTTGCCCTGCAACGCGTCCACACCACCTCATTTTCTCCCCAAAGAAGCTTGAAAAGCCAGGGTCGCGGCATCCCACCCCCACCCCCACCCCCACCCCACACGGTTCCTGTTGGGGGCTCACCGCCCACACGCCACAGGGCGTGGATGAACCCGTGTCTGCGAGGGACCCAGTCCAACCTCGTGTTTATTTCAGCAATATCTTCAAAGGGAAAATATGGGAATTGGCTAAAAATGCCAACCCTGCAAACGCACCTGACTGCTGAGACCTGGGTTGGTGCCGCCATTACTCTGCTGCCCGCCCTAAATCTACACCAGCCTCGGGTCATCACTCCTCACTCCCTAATCCAGATGCAGTACCGGACACAGGGACGCTGGGACCAGGTGAGGACCGGCCACCCTCTCTGTCACCTACAACACCTGGGGATGGTCTCCAAGGTGTCTGTTACAGGCTGACTTGTGTCCCCTTAGATGCAGCTGTCGAAGCCCCAGCCCCATTGCCTACAGTGTGGCCCTGCTTGGAAACAGTGGCTTTGCGGGTGCGGTTGGTTGAGTTAGGACAGGTGGGGGCCACTCCACCACGACTGGTGTCCTCGCAGAGAGGGGGTGTGGACACAGACACGCGCACAGGGAGACGCCCACGTGGGACGAAGGCAGAGATCTCAGGGTGCTACGTCTGCCAAGCCACGCCGAGACTTCCACAAACCACCCGAATTGGAGGGTCAGGGACGAGTTCTCCTCCTGGGGCTCTGGAGGGAGCCAGCCCTGCTGAGGCTGGGCCTTGAGCTTCTGTCTCCAGAGCTGTGAGAGGACAAGTTCCTGTGCCAGCCGCCCGTGTGGACGCCGCGCCCGCCTCCGCAGCACCTGGTGCAGGAGGGGACCTCCTCCCCGCTCGGACACTTGTGTCGTATTCAGAGAGTTTTCGTCATTCGTTCAGCTCATTTGTCCCCCATGCCTGTCTGCTCCAAAGCCGCCATAGAGCACGAATTCGAAAAGGTCGTTTTGGCGGCCACCTAGCTCTCAAAGCGCCTCAGCCTCCCCGAGGCGTCCAGCGAAAGCGTCGCAGCAGCCGGACTCTGCCGCAGGCTCCTCTTGGAGGGGCCGCAGAGGTTGGAGAATCCTCTGTGATCCGCGTGTCCTTGGATGGGGTTCCGGATGTGGGAGAGGGTGGGTCGCCCAGCTGGGAGTAGGGACAGAAGTGAGCGTGGAGGAGGAGGACGCAACCCAGCCAGCTCCAGCTGGAGATTCGTCCCACGTCGAAGCGGGAGGCCCACCTTGCGGTGCTGGAAGGGCCCTCGGGTGTCATGAGGGAGATGTGCAGAGACTCCCATCCCCGAGGCCACCCTCAGGTGGACGAGTCCCTTCCAGGCCAGCTCCGAGCCACCCTCACGGGGACTCAGCACCTCCTAATGACGACTGTGGGGCCAGAGCTCACCAGGGCATGTCCCTCTGGGCCCAGGCAGAGCGGGCTCTGATGCCCCACTGGGGGCAAAGGCTGGGCCCGTCTGGGTCGAACTCCTGGACAGTTAGGCTGACCCTCACGGCCTGGAGATCCCGCCTCAGCTGCGGGCGTCGCGCTCTGTCCGCCCCGTGCGAGCGTTCGGGTCAGCGCATCGGAGCCTCCCGCCACGCTGCAGGTTTCATGGACGCGGCGAAACGTGTCTTCCCTCCGCCCAGCAGCTGCTCTGATAGTACCGACAGTTCGGCTTTTCTCAAAGTGCAAAACAAGCCCTTCCATCCCTGTCCTCCTCCTCCTCCTTGTCTTCCTCCTCTTCCTCCTCCTCCTCTTCTTCTTCTTCCTCCTCCTCTTCCTTTTCTTCTTCCTCCTCTTCCTCTTCTTCCTCCTCCTTTTCCTTCTCTTCCTCTTCCTTTTCTTCCTCTTTTTCCTCCTCCTCCTCCTCCCTCCCTGCCCCCCTGCTCAGCTCTTAACTCTCCACCCCAGGCGGGGACTGGAGCTCTGGGCCAAGCCGACAGGCAGCGTCTCCCGGGACGACGCTGAGGTCAAGGGAACAGACATGAACATGTGATGGTCACGAGTTTGCTCCCTTGGGGACGTCCTTCCCTGAGCCCTGGCCAGGCGGGCTGAGGGTAGGACAAGCACCCCACCTGCTGCACTCCAGGGAGAGCCAGGCACACTCAGGGATACCCACACTGTCCTTCAGATCACAGAGGACTTTAGATCTTTTTAAAATTTACCTTAAGCCTAAAGGGAAGCCCCAGCCAAGGGCCTTGGTGGAGCCCATGGTTTTCTGCGGGTGCAGGTCCAGCCCATGGCAGCATCCATGGGTGCTGCAGGCCAGGCCCCCAGCGCCCTCCCCAGGTCCCTGACTTAGCTGCTGTGACAACGTCTCTGCCTCCTGCGGCCCTGGGCAGTCATCGTGGGGACACGGGGTATGAGGGGTTTGGGGGGAGGTCTCCACTGGAAAGAGAGGGAGCCCTCAGCCTCTGGCTCGAGATGAGTCCAGATGGATCCATCTTTAATCCGGGAACCAGTCTGAGGCCCCAAAGTCTACTGTGTGCCCGGGGGATGCGCATTCCCCTTCCCCAGCGGGGCCCCGGGATGCCGGCTCTTCCGAACTCCCTCGGTGGTGGGGGGGAAGAGAGAAGCCACGCGCTTCCCTGCCCTGGGATCCCAGCTGAGCTGTCCTTCCGAGGCGAGGGCTGCAGCACTCCAGCCTCGCCCGCAGAGCCACCCCTGAGGGCTCAGGCCCGAGGGAGGGTCCACTGCGGTCCCTCTGAGAAGACATCGTGGGGCACGTGGCAGCGAGGGCCGCTGGGGACCAGGAGAGTGGCCTCCTGCTGGGAATGCCCTGGGGCTCCAGTCCAGCTGAGCACCTGGCTGGGGAGCCTCACTCCAGCCCCGCGATTCTTCATGCACATGAGGTGAGCAAAGTCCGCTCCACGGCGCTCAGCAGTTCCCCTGTGAACCAAGCTCCAGTAGCCAGGGCGCCTGGAACCTTCTAGAAACAAGCCCTTGGCTGGCCCACGTGACCTGGGTCCCTGCAGTGGGCAGGGAGGGAGGACCGAGCCAGCCAGGGGCCTCTGCACACGCTCATGGCTGGTATCGCAGCTCAGCAGACCGACAGCAGGCGTGGGGCCCTGCAGACGGTTCTGCTAGGGTCACTGTCGCTCCAGTCTGGACCACTGTTCACGTGGGGATGGGCTGGGGGCTGGGCCACCTGTCCCAGGCTCTGACGCCCGAGGGCCCCAGCCGCTTTGGTGAAGACCTGGCTGGGTCTCCCCGAGCCAGGCCGGGCGGGCTCCTGGTGTTCCCTGGCCATTTGCAGCTCTGGCAGCGGATCCAGAGGCGGCTGCTGGGAAGGAGGAGCCGCCAGGCAGCCTAATCCCCCTCCGCCCGACCCCGCACGGCGCTCTCTGGAGCCTCCGCTGGGTGCTGGGGCTGGAACGAAGGCTGATAAATTAGTCTGGAGGGAAACAAGGCCGCTCTACTTGTAAAAGGTCACTTCGACTTTGTTCTGGGTGAGGGTTTATCTCAGCTGCCGCCGCGACAGACAATGCCTGGGGCCTAAATGGCAGAAATCTTAGCTCTGCTCGTGAAATTACAGCGCTGATAAGCCAGATGGACTTCAGAAAGATCTAAATGGGACGGGAGTGGATGTAGGTATTTTTGAACATGATTGAACAGAGACAACACAATGGGATGTACAATTAAGCTGGCATTAGCCCAGAGAGGAACTGCTGAAAGCCCGCGAGGCGGCTCCCGCGGCCCTGCTGGGGCTGGTAATCCCGCCCCTGCCCCGCGCGGCCGCCAGACGTGCCCTTGGGCGGGGGCCCAGGCTGGACGCTTGGGCGCTGCAGGTGGCTGCGCTGGAGCCTGGCACCCCCTACACGGAGGGGACAGCCACCCACTGGATGCACCGGGGCACTGACCGCACGGGCCAGGACCGGAGCTGTTCTGAGCTCTCCCGGGGAGCTCGGGACCAGCGCGGCCCCCCAGGAGACCAGGGTTGACGTCCCCTCAACAATTCACACGCGATGGGGATCCCAGTGGCCGACAGAAATCAACACTTTTAGGCCATTTTACTCGTGCATGTTTTAGACGACGAGAAAGGCCTGGCCAGGGCCACGTGCAACAAACCCCCATGACACCAAGGACGCAGGCTTGCAGCCATTCCCTGCAGGGCCTCTGCCAGGCGCTCAGACTGACCTCTCACCCCAGGCTGACCTGGTCCCCTCGACGTGGCTGCCGTAAATCAGAGCAAGCCCTTGTTGCGGTGCTCAAGGGCCCAGAGAACGCAGAGGCCTGCGTCAGCCCCGAGCCGCAGAGACAGGCGGCCTGCGGGGGGCTGTCCTGGGCTGCTGCCCCTGGGCGGGCCTGTGAGTGGCTGCGTCACCCTCATCTTTGGCTGAGGCCAAGGTGGCCCGTGACACCCTGAGAGCAATTCCAACCCGGGGACAGCCCAGCCCACAGGAATGCCCACCGCAGCAGGAGCGTTGATAAGCTGGACCTGCCGCCTGCCACTGGCCTACGGAGCACCGAGGTTCACGCCCTTGTCCCATGACCCAGGGACACCTTTTATGGACTGGAACGCCTGGGACTCTCGTCTGACCCCGTGGGGAGGGAGGGCCACATAGGAGCCGGTGGGCAGGCCATGCCAGGGCTCCCCAGGGAGCCACCAGGCCCACACTGCCCCGCCCTCGCGGGGGCCGCCCTCTGCCAACCTGCTCCCTGCTAGGAAGTTGCTCTGAACTGAAATCTCGAATATAGACGACCTACACTGCTGACTCTCCAGCCTAATGCCTGGCTGCTTCCTGCCCCCGTGAGGAAGGCCAGAGGGGGCTGGCCCACCCTTCAGCAGCAGGAGGCTAAGCCTGTGCACCCACCCCGGAGGGACCGCACAATGGGTGCAGAGTCAGAGTCTCGTCTATGCCGCGCCTGCTGGGCTCCATACGGACGCCAGGCCTCAGGGTCACCCGAGGGATGTGCGGGTCGAGTGCCCAGGCTGGGCCGGCGGCTGCCCTGACGGCCGGGGTGCGTGTACGAAGAGCGGGACCTGCCCTGCTCTCAGCCCATGCACACGTTTACACAGGGCAGAAGGACGCTGCCTGGGGGTCAGGACCCTGCCAGCTGCTCCGGCCAGCCCTGTGTGACACTTCCCTCATGAGGGCTTGCGAAACAGGGGAGAAGACGGTGACACCCCGGGTGGTCCTAGGAATGGCGAGGAGCCCCTCCCCCCGGACAAGGGTGGGGCCTCCAGGCTGCCCCTGGCACCCTCAGCACCCTGTGCCCTCCCTTCCTCCACCCCTACCTCCCGCTATCCCCCAGCCCTGACAAGGTCTGCTGTTGAGAAAGGTTCGGCTGCTACCTGCGGCGGCGGCACCTGCAGGAAAAGCCTCTCGGGCTCCCGAGGGGGAAATTTGGCGCAAGGCCCTTTCTCGAGGCTTCTCCCCTAGAGTGGGGTCCTCCACCTGCCACTCAGCAACTGCTTGCTGGAGTGCAGATTCCTGGGCCCAGGAATTCTAATCCAGTAGGTAGAGGGTGGGGCCCAGAACCCATTTCGAAAGGGCCCTGGAAGTTCGCAGCACAGCCCTTTGACAACCACAGCTCCCCGGGACACCCCACCGAGGTGAGCAAGGGGGAAAGATTCTCTTGTGAATGGGGGGGGGGTCTCAACTCTGCGCCCCACAGGCTGGCCGCCTGGGCCAGGGACCCGCATACACCTCTGTCCTCTGCAGGCCCGGCCCAGCTGGGCCCTGGGCACTCCAGGGCCACTGCCAAACGCTGACTTTGGTATGGCTGGCGGCTCTCTCTGGGCTCCGGAGAGTTCTGGTGTCATCAGCAGCCCCTGGTGGCGCGCACGACTCCCTGCCAGGCCCTCTACGCTCTGGGACCCCATTGTGGCCCACGGCGCCGGGGCTGGGACCTGCTTTGCAAACAGGAAGCCGCAGCTCCTGGGAGCAAGGGAGGTGAAGGTCACGCCGATGACACAGTGCACTGAGCAGGGCCCCAACCTCGGTGTCCCTAAATTGACCAACTCGGTTCCTTCTGCCTCCTCAGCCTCAGTTTCCTCCAGGCAAAATGAGGGTGTCCGGGTCCTGGTCACCACTGGGAGGCCCACTGAGCAGACAAGAGCCTTTTGAGGCCTGTGGCCCAGCGCAGAGCCCAGGGAGGCCTCAGGGCCTCAGCAGGCCCTCGCTGGGTCCCCTTAATGCGCAACTGTCATTTTCCTTGAGGAAGAGAGGAGAGGAAGACAGGACGGACAGGGACAGGAAGGGACCTGCCGGGCACCCTGTTCTCACAGGCAGCTTTTGGGAGCTGGGGGGCCGAGCTGGCGCTCCTAGGAGAAGTTGTCCCCCCTCCCCTGACGGCCCGACGCTGGGTCACCTCTGGGTCACAAGCAGACGGCTCTCCAGGCAGGGTGGGCCCCGCTGTCACCGGGTGTGTGAGACACAGAGGGCAAAATACCATTTAAGAAGCTGGTATTCGTGGATGTCTCCCGAATACGAAAAGAAAATATTTATTTCCTTTTTTGCTTGTGAATCAGAAGCTCTATTTAAAGAAAGTGCCCTCTGCGAGTTATTACCCCTTAAGGAAGTGGAGGAGGCCGTCGGAGGTATTCTTAGTCATTCTCCCTTTTTTCTGAAATTCCTTATATACCCGCGTCTCGGAGCTGGGCCTAAGATAGTGCAGGGCTCCGTGGCGTTCTCGGGCTAAAAATGTCTGGACCTGATGTCACGGTGCCTGGGAGAGGCGGGAAGGGTGTGCGACGCCACCCCGCGCTGCACCGTCCGCTGCGCCTGGGGACAGGGGCCAGCGGATTCCGGGGCACCTCCGGCCACGGGGGTGCGTCTCGGACCCCGCTGTACCCCAACAGGGCACTGTCTCTCCTCAAACCCTCGGAGGGTCCCTGAGCACATCACTGTGCTGTCCGGGGCTCACACGCCTTGTTTCACGGTGTGGGGCGCTTGCCGCGTGCCAGGCTTCGCCTCCAAAGACAGTGAGAAAATCACCGGGGGGAAATCCCACAATGTTCCTCGGCCTTACATGAAACTCCCCAGGCAACGAGACGGAGACTGCGGCTGCCCGGGCAGAGGCGCCCCAGCTTCCGCCCGGCTCCCCTGAGCTGCGGGTCTTGCGGCCGCGGAGTGCGCCTCCTGCGCCACGGGAGAAGGGTGGTCAAGGAGCGAGTTCTGCCTTTTAGACGGAGGCTCGGGCGCTGCGGAATCGAGCCTTCCTGTCCTCAGACCTGCCCCGCCCTCCCTCCCCGGGCTCCAGCCCACGGCCGACACCCCGCGGCGCTGCCCCTTCCCCACCGTGGGAACTAAAAGGATAAAGCGTCGTAAAGTGGTCTACGAGCTGAGCCAACAGGAGCCGGGCGCCCTCCATGGCAGGCGGGAAGGACACACGTGGCGCTCAGCTCCGGGGCGAGAGGCACGGCAGGGCCGGAGGGAGATCCCTGCCCCCGGGGGTGCCAGCAACGGGCAGCTGAGTAACTAATGCCCTCAGCGATGCTTCCTAAACCATAGTCCGTCTCCCAGCGCCAGGGTGGGCTGAACGTGCCGGAAGGCAGGAGGCGCTCCGGGGGAGACCTTTGACCCTCGCCTGCCTGCATCCTGCTCCCACCTCCCCGTGCAGGCGCAGGTGCGGGAGCTGCGAGGACGCTGCCTCTTGTCTCCAGGTTGCTGCTCTGGACCCGGGCTGTAGATTAGAATCTTCCGGGAGCCCTCACAAGCCTGTGCTCAGGGAGCTTTGCCGAAACTTTCAGTCCTCAAGAGGACACTTTTGGGCAAACGGGGCAGTTGGTTCCCTACCTGGACATAGCCCCACATCCCTGGGGTGGGCCTGGGCACCTGTACTTCTAATGCTCCCAGGTGACACCCCCGTGCAGTCAAGGTGAGACCGTGGCCGCCACCCTGCCTGCGGGTCTCAGATGCTCAGGAAAGACTGAAAGATGTTCCTGACCCTCCAGGACAAACAGACGTGGGGTGCGGGGAGGGACCCGCTTGCACATTTTCCTTGCAAACTCAGCAGACATCGCCGAGGCGGTTGGCGCCTCCTTCCCAGGCTGGGTGGCTGCACTGGCTTTCCCAGCTCACCGCCTAGGGCCACGGGTCACCCAGAGCTTGGTGGGGTCAAAAGTGCCCCGTGGCTGTCGACAGCTCCAGGGGTGCAGAGGAAGCACCAATGCTCTGCTTCTGCAGAGGGTGGTGGCTAGATGAGACACCTCGGGGTCCCCACCAGCTGCTGGCTGCCCGAGGGTTTCTCCTCCCTCAGTCTGAGAGCCCGCGGCAGCCTGGTGGTCTCCTGGGAATAGCGAAGCCGGCACTGGTGGGTGTGGCTGCCTCACCGCTGGGGCCCGGGCAGGAGCTGGAGAAGGCAGCTCGTTCTTCTTGGTGCCAGGGAACATGTGGAGACCCTCGTGCTTTCAACGAGGCCCGAGGATGACGCTTCCTGAGCTGACAGTGTGGCTGGGCCTTTGCTGTCCGGCCATCCCTCCTAAACTTCACCGTGCACATGAATCACCCGGGATCCGGCTCGAATGCACGTGGGGACCCCCATCCTCCGGGAGGGGCTGGGATTCTGCGTTGCCAACAAGCCCGCGGGTGCTGCAGCTGCCGGCCCACGGACCACACTGGGCATCGGCGGTCTTCGCGGCAACGTGTCAGCCACCGTGTCTGTCTCTGGTGGATCTTCCTGGCCGCTATGCTACAGGGACTAAGGAGACTTGAGGCGCCTTCCCAGGAGACTAGAGAATTCCATCCTGGCAGGGAGGCAGGTGCTCACTCCTGCCTGGCTCTGACCTACCCATGGCAGCAACCTGGCTCCCCGCCAGGATGCGTGGGGCCTCGTCCAGCTCCTGCGCCAGTGGCAGGGCCTGCCGTGGAGGAAACTGTGGCGAAGGGGGGTCTCGAATGCGATCTCCCGCCCCCTGGCCCACACCCGAGTCCCTCCTAAGAAGAGACACCCAATCTGGACCCGCGCATGCCAGGACGTGCCGCCCGAGGGAGGGGCGCTCGTTGCAGGAAATACTCAGGTCTGCGGGGAGGGTGGCCCCTACGGTTTCCTCTAACACCCTGAGCCCCCTAACTAACCAGAGCCTGGAAGCTTCTCTTCAGGCTCCTGCAGCTCAGAAATCCAGCCGGAACTCCCAGAAGAAACATCCCCCCGTCATGCAACACATGAGTGCCCTGAACCACTCCCCAAGCTGCCGAGCCCAGGTGGGGCGGCGACACGGATGTCCCCACCGAGGACCCCGCGTGTGCACCTTCACGCACAGCCATGCTGGGGCATGCGTGTTGGCACCTGCTGGTGGTGAGGGAGGTGTGTGACTCCCCCGCCAGCCCCGCGGGCCTGGCCATGGCCTCAGGGACTCTCCAGTGAACCCGCCACCCGTCCCTGCTGCCGTTGGACTGAACTGGGTCTCGGCCGGGGGACCCTCTAGTGCCTGCTCAGGACTTGGAGAAGCCGGTTCTTGGTGCAGCTTTTCACGACCGCCTCCCGGTACCTTGAAGGGCCATGGAGGACCTGGGCTGAGAGGTCAGAGGCTGACGTCCCCGCGCCGCACTCCTGCGACCCGGAGCAGATGTGAGACGGGGCTGGCCGCATCCTGGTCCTACCGCTCGGGGCCTCGCTCCTCACGTGCCCTGGCAGGGAGCAGATAGCACCGGTTTCCTAAAACATGCACGGCGGACACGCGTGCATGGGCAGGAGATGTGTTCCTTCCTCTCAAGCCCCCGCCTTCCTTCACAGCGGATGCTTCGGGTAATATTAATATTCACACTAAAATTTCTCAGATCCTGAGGGCTGGGCTGGCTTTGGTCGCCGGCAGCCCCAGCCCTGGCTATCAGGGAAGTGTGTGGTCCACGGGGGTGAGCAGCAGGCCCTGGTACCCGCCGAGACCCCCAGTGTCCTGGGGCCCTGGAGGTGCTGGCCTGGGGGCCTCCGGCGGTTTTCCCGTCAGCCCCAGAGCTTCCCACGGGCCCTGGGCCAGACACGGCTGTTTGTTGATTGAGCAAATGAAGATGAATATTAATATTCAGTCGCTAACGCCGGGGGATGAGACGGCCCACTTGAGTAACTTCTTCAGATAATTGAAACCCCATCGGTTCACGCTAACATTGCCCACCCGCTCCGCAGACAGAGCAGACCCGCTGCT
Organism: Propithecus coquereli; assembly: GCF_000956105.1. Classification (NCBI taxonomy): domain Eukaryota; kingdom Metazoa; phylum Chordata; class Mammalia; order Primates; family Indriidae; genus Propithecus; species Propithecus coquereli. Next base: position 445,412 of record NW_012153696.1, read on the forward strand.
GTTCAGCAGAGGACAGCCGCGCACCGATTGCGGGCTGAGCACCGGCAAGGCCGCGAGGGCCTTTCTGGGGAGACACAAGGACCGTGGGTGGGAGACGGACGGGGCCGATTCAGCCAGAAGCTGCTCCCAGGACCTGCGCCGGCGTCCCAGCCTCTCCCTCCCGGCCGCAGGCCCAGGCACGCAGCTGCAGCCTCCCAGCGCCTCCTCCAGAGCTTCTCCCTCTGGGCTGTCATCAGCAGCCACCTCTTAATTAGCAAAATAAACAGCATGATGATAAATGTCATGATTTACTCAGCAAATGATCAAGATCATTGTTTTTGCAGCCCCCAGGGCAAGAAAACGCAATCACAGGGCGATTTATTCCAGAGGGTGGGCTTTGGTGTCAGCAGGCGGGTGCGATGTTTGGGGAGAAATGCAGCCACGTCCAGATGGGGGGCTGGTCTCGGTGCCCCCAAACCCGCCCCAGCGGGGACCATGTCTGTGCACAGACACCGCCAGGTCCCGGCCGGAGCACCTGACGAGGGCGTGTTTCCTTCCGTGCCGGTGAGCGTCCCATCCTGGTGTGCCCAGCGCCCAGGAAAGGGCGTTAGATGTGGCCTGTTCCCATACGCACACGGGGTGGAGGGAGGGAGATGGCCTCCCTCCAGAGGGAGAAGGGGGTTCACGGCAAGGAACTGGGCGGGGGACGTCAGTCCCGAACACCCCGAGTTCCTGCTTTGCTAACGGAACGCCTATTCCCACAAGAAGGACGTGCAGGACGGACGCCAAAGCTGCTGCCACCTCACGTGCCGCACGACCGACCCTGCTGACCCCACCGACCCCCGGTCATGGGTCATCTTTGTCAGCGCCCACCCCCCGGGGGAGAGAAGTACTTTCACCCTGGGTGCGAGTCACCTCAAAGCCACAGGTTGCCAGGCACCGTGTCTCTCGTCACAGAGAGGAAGGGAATGGGACCTTCTCACCGCAGGTCAGTCGCGTGGTCCGAGCAAGAACACCGGCCTCAGAGTAGGAAGAGGCTGATTTCCACGTCCCCAGTGACAGTAAGATAACCAGCGTGACTTTCATTTCAAACGTGTCCTCTGAGAGTGGCCTGTCCTGAGCCTGCAGCAGCCCCCTCTGGTCTAAGCCCCTGCGGATTCGACTCCCAGCCCCCCAGGAACAACTGCGCCTGGGAGCTCAAAGCGGTCCCCAAACCCAGCTCCCGGCCACCCCTGGGGCGGCCAAACCCTTGCTGGAAGTGGATCAGATTTTACTGTCATCTTTGCTGGTTCTTTTCAGAAAATGAATATCGTATAAATTATAGTAAAATCAAATCACTCTGATCCGTGAAACTGCATCCCCAGTGTGAGAGGGAACAATTACACACATAGAAGTCAGGACCGCCGTGAGAGGACACTCGTGCCTCCCTGGGACCTGCCCTGTGGCAGGCCTGGGCCGACCCGGGTGCCCCGTGGCATGGCGCTGCGCACTGGTATTCCTGGGGCGCCGCATCCCGGCCTGCTCTGGGCTGAGCTCACTGCAGGAGCACGGGTGGTGGGGAGGGGGCCTGGGGGCTTCCTGGGGGGTCGGCAGGTGGCCCCTCCTGCCCAGAGCCAGGCAGAGGCCCCCGCCCTGGAGTCGGCCCCATCGCGGCCCTGTTCGTCGCAATCAGAAGACAAGGCCCACGTCAGGGCAAGAGCCAGGATAAGGCCCCAACAGATGGCACCTACACGTCACTTCTCCTGCCTGATCTGCCGTTCACACCCGGAGAACCCAACACACAAAGCGAAACAGCAACCGACTGCTCCAGCACACGTGTGGAAAATTCCGGTAAGGCGGCCCCCAAAGTCCCAGCGGAGACCTCAGGAGCTAGGAAGAAGCCACTTTGAGCAGCATCACTTATTTCAAGCAGAAGTGGCCACGCCCCGAGTATTCGGGCTTCCTGCTGCTCCTCTTCCTCCTGCACCGGGGAGCGCTGGCTGCCGCCCAGCTCCGCGCTGGCTCTTGGTGGCACCGACACACACACACTCCGGCCCGACGAGAGGCCACAAAACCCAGGGACAGGTCGCAAAGCCAGGTAACTGGTGCCGGAACTCGCAAGGAAAACAAGGTCAGGCGAGATAGCGTCGGGCGCGGTGGGAGCCGTGTGGGGACGCTGGGTGGAGGGCGGGCATTTCCAAGCAGCGGCATGAAAGGGAGCTGTCAGGTCACACCGGGAACAAAGCGCCCTGCAGAAACGGGCGGCGCACCGCGGAGGGAGCGCGTTCCCGCACGTACACGGAGAATAAATAATGTCACAAAGTCAACAGCACGGGCGGACGGCGGCGCGGCCAGGCCGGGCCTGGCACCAGGCGGGCCACCGTGATACGGGCGATTTCTTTAAAAAATAAATAAAAAAATAAAAGCAAATAGAAACTTGTATCAGAGCAGACAAGAACAAAGTCACCCCAAGGTCACCCGAAGTGCTACCTGTAGGGCTCGTTCACCCTCTAACATCTGAAAGCCACCTACTGATTAAACAGTCCGGGCCTTTTCGAGTGCGTCAGACAAACACCCTTAAATTCCTCTCCCGCGCAGCCCGGCGGGGGAGGCGGGACCGGCCGCTCTGCCAAAGCCAGTTCCACTTTACAGCCACAAAACTCACCGGTCACGTTTCCTGACACAGGCCCCCCTTGGCTCCAAAGCGCTCTGGGCCACGGAGCAGCACGTGACACGGCCGTGGGGGGCTGTGACTCCAGCTCTCGCCCCCTCCAGCCCCCTGGTGCTCCCTGGGCCTGACCAGCCGGTCCTGAAGGTGACCCGGACGTAAGCCCCACATGCTGCCCCACTGCCTCTGGACGGCAGGGGACACACCAGCTCCCGTGCAGCAGCTCGCCAAGCTGCGGCTCCCACCCTGTGGGACGTCATGACTCTGCTGCACCTGTCCCTTTGTCCCTTCACAGCTCTCCGCTCAGGCTCCCGTGTCCCCTGCATCTGTGACAAGGAGCCACACACAACCCTGGGAGTTACTGGGAACCTCACTCCACCCAGCTGTGGCCCCTGCTGGGACCCACCCTCTCCTTGGGGAGGGACGGGCACCCTCCACTTTGCGGGATGTGGCAGCCTCTGACCCCTGCCGTGTACAGGGCGCATCCAGGCAGCCTCGGCGTCCTTGGCAAGGGCTGCAAATGTGGTGGCCCCAGGGGAGGTGCTCAAGGGCTGCTGCGGACACGAGAGCCCCCAAGGGTGCACCTGTGCACCCTGCGTCTCTAGGGAGCAATTTCTACGGGAAGTGCGATGTTGGGAGACGACAGCGCATCGCGCACGAGAGCAAACGCACACCTGATTTCTTCCCTCGCTCTGCACAGGAAACTGAGGCACAAACAGTTTGGGGATTTTCCAGAGCCACAGAGAGGTTAGGAGAGGTGGTGGAACGAGACGCGAGACCCTGCCCCACCCCATCCCCTGCTGTTAGGGACACGGCTGCCCGGCCACTTGGGGTCCCCGGCTGTCCTTCGGCTGTTTGCTGTCCTGGAACTGACGCACTGCTCAGCACTTTGGGGGTGCAAAACCCCAGCAGGGGTCTGAGTTTGCTTTCCTGCCTTCTACCCAGGCAGGGCTTCTGCCAAAAATGCCACCGAAAAGTGGCTTGTGGGGCTGGCCGGGAGGCTGGGGCCCGTGGGGACAGATGTTCTGCGGGGCTCTTGGTCCCCACCAGACCACCTCGGCAGCCTCTGAAATCAGGGCCCGGTGACCCTTGTGGCGTGAGCAGGACACCCCAGACGCCCCAGCTCGGAGCCGGCCCAGGAACACCTTTGGAGACGTCAGCACCCTGACACCTGCCTCACCCAGCATGCGGGCTCCAGAACCCTCGGGGCTGGAGACATTTAGACAGCAAGACGTCCCTTCCAGGCAGGACGGGGCTTGTGCCCCCAACCTCGAAGCTGGGGTTCCTCTGAGCAGCTTGCTGACCAGGGCAGCTGGGCAGAGGACCGGGCATCGGTGAGCATGGGGCGTCCGCAGCAGCGTGGCCACCGGGCACGTTTTGTGGGCTGTCCCCTGCAGTGAAGCCTGGAAGGAAGCCGCCTGCTCTTGGACATCCCATTAATCTCCCTGTTCCGCCGCAACGGCAGTGTTAGCACCTACGATCCGACGCGTAGCACGGGGTATTTTAAGACATGAGCTCATGAGAGACACGTTTCTGGGCAGAGAGCAGGCACAGCCTGGGGGGCCGACAGGCACCTGCGCAGACCCCTGATGCTTTCTGAGTCACAGCACGTGAGCTGCAGGATAAAACAAGCCGGGAAATGGGACATGAGAACGCTCTCCCGACCGAGCCTCCTGCCCCGGGCAGTGACTTCACACACTGACTGAACACAGACACGCGGCCGTGACCAATCGCGCCCAGACGCAGTGCTCACCTCCCATCCGAAGTCTGTCTCTTTCAGTGCGGTCCGCGGCGCCGCCAGGAAGGGGCCAAACCTCTCCCCGACCTCCAGCTTCCTCCTGGCCCAGATGCCCAGGCCGGCGCCGGGCACGGAGGACTCTCGGAGCTCGAAGTCTGGTGGGACTGGAATGTCTTCGGGAATGTAGACCGGGGCCTCGTAGGGCGAGCCCTCCTTGGGGGTGAAGTCCTCGCTGGTGGGGACGGGTGACATGACACTGTCCTCAGTCTCGTCCTCAGCACTGTGGCCGGCCAGCAGATCCGGGTCGGGCTCATACATGTTATTTACAACGTCACCGTCACCTGAAGGAGACAATGCAGGGTCAGCCTCTGCAGCAACCCCTGCCCATGTGAGGCTCAGGGACCACCTGGGACAGGGCCCTGTGGGGACCAAGGGTGCACAGAGGCCCAGAAGGCCCCCGGCTGCCAACCCTGCCCGGGAGAGGCTGCCTCTGCTCCACCCCGCGCCAAGCTGCCCTCCCTGGATGCCAGAGGCTCCCGAGGACGAGATCCCGGCAGGCTCCTCGAGGGACCAGCGTTCGTACTGGGGCAGCACAGCCTGGTCCTCCCCACGGGCCCTGCAGCCACCCAAGGGCACTTGGATGGGTCCTGCTTTAGGAGGACCCACCTGCGCTCGCAGGCCGGCCCCGAGCCAGTGATGACATATTGCTCCTAAGCTGTTCCCATCCTCACCTATGGCCTCGGCAATCAGGGAACAGAGCAGTGTCCTGCGCTCTTAGGAGTGCTCGGAATTTAGGCTACTGTGAAATTGGCCCAGAGCTACTGGCCCGCACCCAGGCCACTCTGGGCACCACATGGGGGCCTCTGGGGCCACTATGGCCTCAGGGAGGGTCTTACGACCTCGTGGCAGGTTCGGAACAGGCCTACTGAGGTCGTGAACATGGGATTCCTGGGGCTGCAGGTCACCCGACTGAGCAAAAGAAAAGGGTCCCCAGTTTGCTGATTTGGGACGGGTCTTCCTTAGAGTCTGTCCTGAGAGAAGTTTGGTGCCAAGATAGCATGGCCTGGAACTACACCAGAGGATAGCATGCGGCACGGGGAGGGGACAGGAGGGCGAGGATGGCGTCAGACCATAAGGAAAGCAACTGTGCCCCTAGGCCTCTACCCGAAAGCACTGCACGGGGATGCCGACAGGTGAATATTTGCAATCACCAAAAGGTAGAGGCAGCCATGTGTCCATCAGCAGATGCAAAAATGAACAAGTGGTGTGAAGTCCAAATAAGAGAATCGTGTCTTCCCGCCTGGGACGGAGCCAAGCTCTGACACCTGCTACGACCCAGGTGGGCCGAACACATGACGTCCAGGGATGAAGCCACACACACAAGGCCACACACTGTCTGACTCTATTTCTACAAAATGCTCGGAGTCGGCAAATCCCTGCGGACAGGTCACAGGCTGGAGGTGGCGGGGCTGGTGGGGGAGCGGCAGGGACCGCTGTGGCGCAGGGTCTTGTGCGGGTGGTGGAGCACCCGGTGCTGGGCAGAGGTGGTGGTTGCAGGACGTGGGGAGTGTGCTAAATGCCACCGAACTGCTCACTTTAAAGTGATCACTTTTGATGTGATGTGAATTTCACCTCGATAACATTAAAAAGGGCAGGAAAGAGGGAGGAACAGGCAGGGGTGGGGATGGGGGGTGGCAGCGGTGGCCAAGTTACCCAGCACCTCCTGCTCCCATCTGGAGCTTTCCGCCCGATCCCCCTTCTGCCGCCCGTCTGAAGACCTGTGAAAGTAACCAGCCGGGTCCTCCTGGCCCTCGTGTCCGGGCCCCCTCGAGCTGCCACTGGGGGAGAGAAGCCTCTGCAGGGAGACGAGAACTTCCAGGTACAAGAAAAATGGCTTCAGATTCCTCATGCTGGTTGCAAACGGATCAGCGCAAGAAATAACAAGATGTTTTCTTTCAAAAGAAACCAAAGTCTTGGGGGGAAGAAGTCCCGGGGACAATACTTATTTAACTTAGCAGCCTTCACAGGAGTAATTATTACGTTTTAAGTGGCCGACGGTTCCTTTTTAATTGACTCGTAGGATCCTTTCAGAAAGGCAACAACAGAACCGCAGCTGTTGTTCCCTCCACCCTAAAGATCCGAGGTTGTTTAGGTTTGAAAGGAACCCCCGCCCCTCGCAAACCTTCCCGTCAACTGTGTGCCGAATAAAGGTGAATTAGGAGGGGGTCATTAACATGACGCCTTATTACTGGGAACCGGGAACTGTGGATCTCGGAGTGCGCAGAGTCAGGGTGGAAGCCGAGGCGCCCACGACGCCGCCCGTCACGCCAGGGTCGGACGCCTCTGCCCCCGGGGATGGCGAGGGAGCAGCGCCCGGTCACTCCTGAGTCCTGCTAGAGCCCAAGTGTATCTTCAGCCAGGGGCTCCTTTTTAAAAATGTTTTCTTTTTCTGTTTGAATTCTACTTCCCAAAACCCTTCACCCACTAGAGGAAAATCAGCGCTCTAAGGGCACGTTTAATTTACCGGCCGAGCGAACGGCACAGCAGACAAAGGTGGTGCTTCCTGCTGATTAAAGGCAGGTCTGCGCCCTGGGCCCCCGGTCTCCCACCCCCGGCGGTCACCGGGGTTAAGCGATTGCCTGCAGCCTCCAGGAAAGACCCGGATCTCCATCTTGCTGCCCCCTGCTGCGGAGGAGAGCTCTTTTTTCAAGGGTGGGAGGAGGGCTAGTTAGTGTGCAGAAAACATTTTGAGGAAATGGGGTGCATGGAGTAGCCTCAAATACTCTGGAGAAAGCAGAGCCTGCTGGGAGGCTCCAGGGGCACCCTGCACAAATCTCGGGGCTCCCCAGGGTCCACAGGGCGACCAGAGGTATGGGGTTTAAAGATCGGCCCCCACAGGCACGCGCTTCAGCCAGGATGCCCTCCGAGACGGCAGGCGCCTGCCCGGCCCCTCTGCCTGCTGGACGGGCTCGCTCTGGAAGCAGGCGTCGTCTCACCCAGGCCCCCGGACCCTGCCACCCAGGCCTCCATGACAGCAGGTGCGTTTTTGGCTGGCACCCTCTCGAAGGTAAGAATATAGCACCGAGACCGTGAGTTTTTCATGACTTTGGACGTATAGGCTGGGCAACAGTATGCACGGACTTGTTGGGAGACCTGGCGTCCTTTATTTGAGTTTTGCAGTGGAGTTATTCTAGGGGGTCAGGACAGAGGTCATCGTTCCTAAAATTTCTTTGGGGAGACCTACCAAAACGATAAAAGCAAGGAGGGGAGGGTGCCCAGACTCGGCCAGCAGGTGAGCTGAGCCCCTGCGCCTTGGCCAAGGCCACCACGCGGGCCCAGGAAGCACCTGCTGCCGGCGCCGGGTCCCAGACACGTCTGTTCTTGGTGAACTTTGTGCCGAGACCCCTTTTGGAGTCTTGTCACACACAGGTCCATCAACACACTCGTCGTTTGGTCTCATAATACAGGTCAGAGACGTGATAAAGCCTGCTGCTCCCCGGGCTGGGGTGGAGCTGGCTGGGAGCTCGGTGTCCTCAGCCCCTTGCCCAGCCCCAGCTCCCTCCACCCTGGTTTAGGGCTGTGTCTCTTCCAGCCTCACAAGGGGAGACCTCTGCTCCCTCTCACCCAGGCTGTAGGACAAATCCCTGAACAGGAGCCACCCCCACCATCTCCACGGAGAGCCACATTTCAAAAGCAAATCTATGGGCCGAGCGCGGTGGCTCACACCTGTGATCCCAGCACTCTGGGAGGCCGAGGCGGGAGGATCGCTTGAGCTCAGGAGATTGAGACCAGCCTGAGCAAGAGCGAGACCCCATATCTACTAAAAATAGAAAAATTAGCCGGGCATGGTGGTGCACCTGTAGTCCCAGCTACTCAGGAGGCTGAGGCAGGACGATCCCTTGAGCCCAGGAGTTGGAGGCTGCTGTGAGCTACGATGATGCCACTGCATTCTAGCCTGGGCAACAGAGTGAGACTCTGTCTCAAACAAACAAAAAAAAGCAAACCTATGGCCAGGGTTTTGGGGTCTAGAGAGAGAGAAGAGGCCGCAATCGGAAGCACTGTGCTCAACCACACAGCCAGCAGGGGGTCCCTCCCTCCCTGTCCACTCTCCATGGCAGTTATTAGCGGCATGAAGCCCGCTGGCCCCTTCCCTGAAACCCGAGCTCGTGGCTGCCGTTAGCGGGACGGGCAGGTTTAAGCCTTGATCCTCAGACAGTGGGAACGCGAGGGGATGTTTCTGCATCGATACCTGCTTTGCTGCGGTTCCCCCGTATCGTGTGGGGAGGTTTTGAGGAGAAGCCTTTAGACCCACAGGCACCACCTGCAGCAAGAAATCGTAGGGGCAGTGGCGGATGTGTGGGGTGTGGCTGGGAGTGCGCGTACAGGGGACGGGCAAGGCAACTTCGGCAGACCCCGACCACCATGTGGCCCCTGGGTGGGGAGACGCCACTGTCTTCTGCCCGTCTCAGGGTGAGGGGCCGAATCACGGGGCCCATTTGCCTTCCTTCTTTGAGCACGAGGTAGCGGGTGTCCAGGCCTGGCCAGGGTCCCCTGAAGCATCCAGATGCCTGCCTGGGGCGTCACCCTGGGTGGCCCTGTGGGGCACAGGTCGGCGGGGTACACACACCTGTCCTCAGGGCCACTGCGGGCCAGAGCCTGCGCCTCCCTCTGGGAGCTCAGAACCGCCTCTCCGGCCCACTGCCCTCCCAGGACACCAGCACCCGCTGCGGGACGGTGCTGCCCCCGTTCCTCCCTCTGGACACGGCTGCCCGGCCTCTCCAGCCCACGAGTGAGCACGCCTATGCCAGCCTGCAGGGCAGCAGGCCCCAAGCTCCCACTCCTGCCCCCCTCATCTTTTGCACCTTGACCTGAGAGGCACTGTCTGGCGTCTGCAGGGCCACCCTTGGGAATAAGAAGACAAGCCAAGTGGAGAGGGACTGGCCAAGTGGCCACCATCAGGGACAGAAAAGAGAGCACTTTGCAGAGTGTTGGGGCTGAACAGGACGACTTGAACTGTCACCGGGGCTGGGACAGCTCTGTGTCCTGAGCGTGGGGATGCGAGGACCCCCAGGGACACAGAGTGAACACACGTGAGCACCAGCCACCCGGCATCTCCCACACCCACGAGCACAGGAGCCACTGGGAGGACAAAGGGGCCTCTCTGCTGTTCCTGACACCCGCGTGCGCATCTGCGGTGATCCTGGTGACAATCTCAGCGAGAGAGAGCCCACTGCAAACAATGGCTCTTTACCTGCACACAGTGAGGCGTGACAGCGCGGGCACTGCCAGTTCACGGGAGAACACGCTTCGTGGTCCCCGTCCGGCTCAGAAGAGCTCGCCCTGGCCCGGGGGAGGGAGGAGCCACTTTAAAAAAGTGAAACAACCAAAGCAAGCGTGAGGCGACCAGAGAGGCCCGACGGCCCTAAGGAACACCAGGGAGCCGTTGCCTGTGCGGTTCCTTCGAACCTCAGATTTTAGAAAACCTCAGGCCAAGAGTGTTAGAGGGAGAGAGAAATTCCCGGGGGTAAAAGTTCCAGGCTGTAAAACCCCAGCGCTTTGTCACTAGTTAATTTCTTTATCATGCTGGGGAAAACCAGCCCGGCAGCGGCCGGGGAGGGGCTGGGGGCCCAGGACGTGGCATCCACAGCAGCGGGGTACAGCCTGCATTCCCCATCCCGAATTCCTGTGGGTCCAGCTCGTCCCCAACTCTCTGGGCTTTGGGAACCTCCTCTGTCACCAGCAGAGGTTGTGCCAGATCACCGCGGCCCGGATCACATCGTGACCTTCTACACCCTCCAAGGAGGTGCCACCACACAGAGCCGCGATGGGGCAGCCAGCGAGGGGCCCAGGACACAGCGCCCAGGCCCGAGCGCGGGCAGCCCCCACCTTTGCACCGCAGGTGCCGGCCCGCCCCTAGCGTGCCTGGCGCCAGGGGAGAGCTCTGGGGGCCTTGCTGTCCCTCACACCAGCTGACAGAGCCGTCAGGGGGCTGTGGCCTGACATGACGTGTTTCAGCTGGTTTCTGGGGGTCTGGACGGATGGGACATCTCTGGTCTCTCAGAAGACCGGCAGCTATTGGCATGAGAGGCGTGGTGGATTTAGAGATGCTAATTGTTAAAAACCCACGGGGTGCTATCCTGTGGCCGACCACCCACTATGCACGGGACCCACCGAGCCCTGACCCTGTCCTCAGGGCAGTCCCAGGCTGGGGAGGGCAGGGGCATCCCTCACCCACACCCAGATCCAGCACTTTCCTGGGAGGTTGATGGCTCTAGCTGGGCTCCTCGGGCCCCCGATCTTGATGGCGTCACCACATGGCACCTCAGGGGTGCCTGCACCCAGCCATGTGGTTGGAGCAGTGAGTGGCCTGGGAGGAGGGTGGCCCCCTCATGGAGCTGCTTCCTCCCTGGTGGGCTGCCTGCTTCACACATCAGGAGACGGGCACGGGAGTGACCCCACGGTGAGGGCAGAGCAGGCTGCAACCACACCCGGGTCCTGAGCCCACACTCTTTGCACCGGGCATCAGCCCAGCCCTGGCCTGGGAAGTCCCCCGGTCCCAGGCTGAGCCATGTGGTCAGGGTCTGCTACACATCACCCCACACCACCGGGGCCGAACAGTCCGGAACAGGAGAGAGTGTGCACCATGTGCGCCCGGTCACTTTCAACATGAAACTCTGACCGGGCCAGACGCCAGCCAGGCTCACCCCCCAAAAGCCAACACCAGGCCCCCCAACCCCCCGCCAAAAAAAACAACCCCCCCCCCCGGGGCAAGAAAAAACCCCCGCAAGAACAAACGGAAAGGGGCCCCTTGGGGGAAAAACCAAAAAAACCAGTGGTTGGGTTTCCTTTCCGGGTCAAATTTAACGGGCAAGGGTAACCCCCGGAGCCCCAAGAAAACAACAAAGGAACCCCGCCCCAACCCCCAACCAAAAACCAAAACCAAAAAGCCCCCCGCCCCGGCACAACCCCAAGGCCCAACCCCAAACCGCCGCAAGGAAAAGGGCCAAAGGAACCAAAACGCAACCGGCCCGGGGCCGGGGGGCAAGCAACCCACCAAAACGGGAACCCGGGAAGGGGCCGGGCCCCCCGAACTGGCCACCCCCCCAACGGGAAAGCAAAGGTGGGGCCCCGGCCCAAAACCGGGCCCAACAAAACCCCAAAACCCCCGGCCAACCAAAACCCCCGGAAAGAAAAAACCGGGCCGAAGAACAGTAACGAAGGCCCGGCCCCCCCGCCCCCCACCCACCTGAGGCCAAGAGCACAACCAAAGCCAACGCAGCCTCACCCTCCCATGCCCCAACACAAGAGCACAGCCCACCACCCCAACGCCACACCGCACCACCCCACCCCCCCACAACAGAAAAGACACGACAAGGCAAAGCCCATCCTATACGAGACCAGACCCGCCCGCCTGGCAGAGCTGCAGCCCAGGCCAGACGGCGCCAGACGCGGGATGCTGGGTTGGTACCGAGGGGACGCTCGTGGAGTCAGACGGGATCAGATCACATCACGCAGAGCTGGACCGGACGCTAGCGTGAGGTTGGCATTCCCAGCCGAAGAAACCAGGGAGTGTTCAGGAGACGATGCGGACGTGAAACGCGACCGAAGCACAACACCACACTGCGTGGCTTCCAGCCGTGGTCAGGCCACAGCGCCCAGGGAGTCCCACTGCTGCTGGCCCAGCCCAAGGCCGCAGAGCCTGGCGCTGAGTGACAAGTCGGGCCTGAAGTGCAAGTGGCCGGGTTCTCTGAGCATCCACATCACCTGCTAACTGACATAGGAGCATCTCTGCACACAAACCCTGCAGGTTCCCGGGAAGACAGGGGAAGGACACGGGGAGGGACACGGTGGCCCTGCACAGGCCTGAGAAAGTGTCGTCAGCGCCTTCTTTCCCGGGGAGTGTGGGCACCAGGCGGGACTACTGGGGACGCATCGTGGGGGTGCGGTAACACGCCACGTGTCAATTTGCCATTTAGCCAGAGAAAACCAGCCACGGTGCTTCCAGGAGCCCTGGTCCCTACGAGAGGGGAGTTTGGGCTTCAGTTTGTTTTTCCCGTCAGAGCACGTAAAGCAAGACACGACTGCTGAAGGAGCCACAGCTCTGCAGACCTGTCTTCCGACCTCTGCCAGCCTGGCCGGGGCCAGGCAGACGTGCGGGCCGCGGTGCGGGGTGGAGGGAAGATCCGCTGCAAGTTTCAGAAGGGCCGCGTCGGAGGCTCCCTTGGCTGTCTGTGTGGACGCGGCCTCCACGGGCTTCTGGTCTAGACCCCCACAAGCTGCTTTTTTCATTACAGGAGATTTTTACTGGGTGCAAGTGGACCAACCGCTGCCACGCTATCGTAAGTGTCCCCATCCTCTTCCGCCACGTCTCTGGCCGGGAGAGGATCTGCTCCCGACGCCGGGTTATACTTCCTGTCAACCGAGGCTCAGCCAAGCCTCTCAGAGCTGCAGTTAACTGCAGCCTCCTGCACTGGGCGGCCCCCTGTGTTCTGCAAGAGTTCCCGCCTGGCAGGGCCGAAACCTCCATCCAGCAACAACCCCAGACCTCGGCTCTCTCCCAAGGAGAGGCAGGACCGCACTCGAGACTGCGCGAGGTGCCCTCCCCAAAGGCCAGCTCAAGGCTTGAGTGCCTCAGGCAGCTCGACATTTCGCCGGGCCGACCCAGGGAAGCATTAAAACTTCCTGAGTAATTCAGCCCAACTTGTAAAATAAATGTGTTTGCAAAGGCAAGGCCAAGCTTCAGGACAGAGAACGCCTCGGCCACAACCCTGAGACTTTGAGGAAACTTGGTCCCTGGTTGACCGCACGGCCCTTCACTTCTAGAGCTGTCCCAGAAGTGGCTTGGGAAGCACCCGGAGCCAGTCACGGTCGGTCTGGTCAGAGCGCTGTCTTCTCCTTGGTCCTGCTGCCTGCGTGAGGCTGTCGGACCCTGTCACCACTGGCCGGGCCTGTGGGACAGCCACTGGCACTGGAGCTGATCTAAGTCTTGCAGCAGCCCCACGAGGAAGGCAGAGCTGTAACTGCGCCTGTTTTATACGTCAAGGACGTGAAGCTCGGAGAGTGAACAACCTGCTAAGGCCGCACAGCTAGTCAGGGCTGAGCTGGGAGCCATTCAGTCTTGATCCCAACGCCCCCAGACATCAGCCTAAGGCGCCCACAGTGTTCTCTCTGCAATGACAAAACATCTGAAAACATGTCCTGGCCTTTGGTGATGGCCATCCCGGACACCAGCAGAAGAGGTACAGGGTACGGGTGGGTGGTGGGTGAGCGGGTGTATGGATGGATGGATGAGAGGATAGATGGATGGATGGATGGGTGGAAAGATGAGTGTTGTGGGGGGTGGATGGATGGATGGATGGATGTGTGAGTGGGTGGGTGGATGGATGGAGGAATCGACAGATTAATGGATGGGTGGATGGGTGGACGGATGAGTGGATGGGTGGATGGACAGGGCTGAAGGCAACCCTGAGGACAGTTCCCACAGGAAAGGCAGACTGCAGGACTCTCACTGCCCCTCCTGCTTTTCCTTCCCCGACAGTGGAGCACCATCAGCAGGACTCTTGCAGTCCTCTCTGCCTCGACGCCCCACGTCAATCTGGAGGAACACCCGAGCTTGCCCGGCTCAGCCCCCACCCCGGGAGGGGGCCGGGTTTCTCTGCTGCTCCGTCGGGGCTGGCTGTCTGCGGCCCTCCCTGTACCCGCGTGGGGGGCCCGCCCAGCCCGGCATTCCAGGGTAGGGTGGTCCCTCACCTCCAGCTCTCTGTTTCCTTCCCGGAAGCAGGAGCAGTGCCGTGTGTGGGGTCAGGGACCCCACGAAGTTCCCCTGCCCCAGCGCCCTGCTGTGCCTAAAGAACCCGCTCACCACTGCCAGGGGACGGGGAGGCAGAGAAAGTGGCAGAGGCCCCTCAGCCAGGCTGGTCCATGAAGCTGGCTAACCAGGGAGCAAACGAGCCAGGAGGTGATTTCTGGAGAAAAATGTTCTCATTTCTTTTTGTTTGCTTTTTTTTTTTTTTTTTGACAGGGTCTCACTATGGCCCAGGCTGGAGTGCCGTGGCGTCATCACAGTTCACTGCAACTCAAACTCCTGGGCTCAAGCGATCCTCCTGCCTCAGCCTCCCGAGTAGCTGGGACTACAGGCATGTGCCACCACCCTTGGCTAATTTTTCTCATTTTAGTAGAGATGGGGTCTCACTCTTGTCCAGGCTGGTCTCAAACTCCTGGCCTCAAGCGATCCTCCCATCTCGGCCTCCCAGAGTGCTGGGATCACAGGCATGAGCCACCACACCCAGCCAGATGATTTCATTTCTAATGGAGGATTTCTGTGCAGCTACATTTCCGTGGAGGGTAACCCGGCAGGGAGAAGCCCCATTTTCAAAGCAAGCCTTCTTGAGGCCACAGAGGGGCACCTGGAGACCCGCGTCCTGAAAACGGGGTATTGGAAAGAGAAACACAGGAACTGACAGGTTCCGCCTCGTTCTCTTTCTTCTGCCCTTAACAGGCCATGGGAAACACGGAAAGTCCTGCCCAGCCTGATCTTGGCTTCGACACGGGAACAAAGCAGTTGTAACTCCAGGAAACGTCCCTGTGAGGAGCCACTGCCGCCAGGGGTCCACCTCCTGCCCAGGCCACCGGGGCCGCCACCCCAGCCCCAAGACCCCTGGCGCCATAGCTCATCGGCATTCCCCACCCGAGGTCTGAGCGGCTGCTATTAACACAGCAGATTAATAGCACCGAGAAAAGACATTTCCGCAAATACGCTAAATATTAATAATAATCAGTCGCCGTTTATATTCCCAGACCTGCGTGGGGACCTTGCCTGCAGGGACGAGGGTGGGGGACGAGCCCCAGCTGGGGGGCTGAGGACGCGGAATTGTCATTAGGGCCTGAGGGAGCCTGGGAAGGGGGGTGCTGGCCCCAGAGACTGGCTCCACCTCCCCGACAGACAGGCAGGGCTTCCCCCCATCCGCCAGCCCTGACCCGGCTGCTGTCACGCGCTCGTCCTTGTCACACGCACCGAGCTGGGGGAACAGCCCAGCAACTAGTCCGGGGTAACACAGCCGGTGGTGGCAGGTCCAGCCTCTGACCCTGAGCAGAGTCTCCGCCGGCCCCATGTCCCCCAGGATGGTGGCGGGAGCAGCTCCCAGGACTGTGGCCAGGCGAATGGCGTCGCCTGACAAGACGTGTTCAAGTCCTACCCCAAGTACCTCAGAACGTGACCTTATCTGGAAAAAACGTCTTTACGGAGGTGTGGAAGTTGACAGGTCGTCAGGGCAGGCGTGACCCCACAGGACTGGGGTCCTTAAGGAAGAGGCCGCATGACAGGGGAGGCAGAGGCTGGAGCCCCCAGAACTGAGGAGGCGGGAGAGGTCCCCTCCGAGGCCCAGAAGCAGAGCTCAGCCTGCCCACACCTTGAACGGTGACAGAATAAATTTCTGTTGTTGTAAGCCACCAGCGTGCACTAACGTGTGACAGCAGCCCCGGGACACTCACAGAAAGACCACGGCGGGAGGGTTCCGACCAAGTGCAGCAGGCTGGGGCTGCCGAGATCACTGGACCCCCCACCTGCCCCTTGGGTCTAAACCTGCTCGCAGTGCCCCAAGCAGGTTACTGGTGGACCCACGTCCCAGATGACGAAACAAGGGCACGAGGGGGACGCACAGCCCAGACATGCCTTCTGCGAGCGCGGAGCTCCAACAGCAGCGGAATCAGAGCCTGGGGTGCCGGGCACCGGCCATTCGTCCCCCTAGGGGCTGGCCCTGCGGCTCGGAGGGAGCCACAGCGACCCTGAAGGCTGGGGTGACCATCCTTGCAACCCACCGCGCCACTCCTGCAGGCGGGGGGGATCTGGGTGTGAGGGTCCGGGAGCCCACTGCCAGCAAACCACCCCCCGCTGGCCTCTGAGCTGGGTCTGGCCCTCACGCAGGGCCACGGGCCTCTGATGGGCAGCCCAGGCCACCTGGCCCTCCTCAAAGCCCATGCATTATTCTAAGACGATTACTTATCCGTGCAATGCTCCGGGGACGCCGCGTTCCTATTTCAGACCCTCACGCCTCCATCGCCCCGGGCAGGCGCTGAATGACTTGCGATGCCACTGTAATTTTTATCAAGCCTTGTTCCTGGTAAAAAGCCTCTTTGTTTCAGAGAGATGTGATTTGGCCTTTTTTCTTCCTCTCCTTAATGGTTAATACACCGCTTCCCCGAGCCCCGGGGCAGCGAGGTAGCCCAAGGATTGCTCAGATCTCAGTTCTCCTTCCGAGTCCCAGCCGGGCTCCCTGGCCCCCGTGCTAAGCACGTCTGGGCGGGGGCCTGAGCGGGGTGCCCCTCCTCGACTCCTCATTGCGCCTGCATCAGACCCCTCGAACATCGAGGGCGCACGGCTGCAGACCCCAGCTCCGTGACCCGAGATCCAGCGACACCGCGACATGCTTTAAAAACTGGCGCGGCAAAGTACGCATAACGTAAAATTCACCATCTCAGCCGTTTTTAGGTGCACAGTTCAGCGGCATTAGGACATTCGCATTGTTGTGCAGCCATGGCCACCATCCCCTCTAGAACTTTCTCATCTTCTCAAACTGAAGCTCTGTCCCCCTGAAACACTGACCCCCCCAGCCGTCCCCAGCCCCTGGCCCCACCGTTCCGCCTCCATGTCTAGGAGGGTTTACTCTGCTGCAACCTCACGTACGTGCTATCGTGAGCGTCCGTCTTTGTGACCGGCTCGTTTCACTTACTGTCCTGTCCTTACGGCTTATCACATGGTAGCAAGCGCCAAAAGTTCTTTCCTTTTTCAGGCTGAGTAATATTCCAGTGTGAGGATGGGCCACATTCTGTCTGCCCATTTGTTCACGTGCGCTTGGGCTGGGCGCACACCTTAGCTATTGCCACCAGCGCTGCGACCAACACGGTGTACGGACATCTCTGAACCCCCAGTGCGCTTTTGGCATCAACAGAACCCACAGGAAAGGGGGTTCTAACAGGCTGCTCCGCCAAAGTGCGACCAGATTCCCACCAACAGCCGCGTCCAGACCTGGAGTCTCTGGGAGGGAGGTGAGGGCCACCGTCCCCCGACCCTTGTTGGTGAGAACAAGGGTCGTCCCCGCCAGAAAGGGCAGGATCTCCTTCCCGTGTGTCCCCTTGGGCACCATGGGGCCCGGGTGACCACGCACACGTCTGGACCTCAGCCTCCTCCTCTGTAAACAGGAATAAATCCAACCTCGTCGACTCCTGGGAGTTGGAAGCCATGATGCCCCACCCCCGGCGTGTGGGTGATGCTGTTCTCGGAGCTGTCCTTACCGTGACAGCCCCCGGCAGCCACAGGGCACTGTCGACGTGTCACCCTCTCAGCCTCCCCCCATGCCCAGTGTGCTCCTTGGACAATGGGGTCCCCATTCTGCTGGTCAGCAGCCCCCACGTTAGCCAGGGTGCGCTTCCCGGGGCTGGGCCTGCCGCGGGACTTTGTGCCCAGGAGGCCCCTGAGCCGAGCTGGGCGTCAGGGGGTTCTGGTTGGTGTCAGGCCCCAGTGACCACAGACGCCGGGGTCATCTCTGCCCTCAGCCTCCTCCTGCACCCTCGGCCAGGTGGCTGGCCGTCTCCGGGTCTCGGGACCCTTCCAGAGGGAGGAAGGGAAGGTTCTAGAGCCGCCAGGAGGCAGAGGGAACAGGGCTTGCTCAGGCTGGGGGGCTCAGCGCGTGGCCAGGGCAGCTTTGGGGCAGGGCCTTCCGCCCGCAACACACGCAGCTGTGCTTCTGCAGACGCGGAAGCTCCAAGTGGGATTCGAGGACGTGGGCCACGGTGGGGAAGGCCACCTGCCCCCGGGAAGGCCACTTCTGGTCGCCTGGGGTGCAGAGGGTTTGGGGAGACGCACCCGGCGGGGGTGCCCTACGGGAGGCCGTGAGGCCACCTGAGGGCGAGAGGCTCAGAGGCACGTTCGGAGAAGAAGGCACATTTGCTGTTTCTGTTCTCTCTCCCCGTCGCTCCCTCTGCCCAGCGCAGGGAGCGGGAGCAGGTCAAACGCCGAGCGAGCGCCGCGACAACCGCCACACGCTATTTACAGACTGTTTATCTCGCTGGTGCCTACCAGCCAGGCCTGAGGCTGCCATTCACAGGCCAGAGCAAGGCACGCTGCGCCAACACGCACAGCCCCTGATGAAAATCGAGAGGCAGAGGGCGAGACCTGTGGAGTTCTGGGGCCGGGCTGCCCACACCCCGGCTTCTGCGGGGAGCCGCAGTGGCCCTGCTGGAAGGGACACCCTCAACCGAGCTTTGGGAGGCAAAGCCAGGCTCTGGAACAGCGGAGAGAACCGGGGCTCTGTATGAAGAGGGGGGCCCATGGCGAGCTCGGCCCTGCGCCCCCAGGCCCAACCTCCCTGCCCTGCCCAGCGCCCACCAACGTGGGGCTGGGGAGCGGCAGAGGCCAAGCCTCTGCATCTGGGCTGGGGGCCACCCCGGTGTTCCAGGGGGAGTGGTGCCACTTGTGCCCCAGCTCTTGGGGGCCAGGAAGACCCACCTGGGCCAGGGGTTCAGCCAGCACCAGCTCCCCCCTGACACTCGCTCAAAGGATGATGGGGCGTGGGGGGAGGTTCTGGGGATGTGAGATCAGCCCCGGGCTGTGCCACCCTCCTCTGGACCCCAGAGCGGGGCAGCTGTGGCCCCTGGGGGGGCCTCGCCCCATCAGGTCTGGGGGGCACCCTCTGCACCCGAGAAGGGCCTGCCGCTCGGCCCTGTCCCCGCCGGCCTGGCCTCTGCCCGCATCGGCCCTAATAAAGACGGTGAAGTTTCGACCATCGAATCAAGCGCTTCACCCCACCAGGCCTGCCCCCGCCAGCCCGCTGCAGCCTCATTTAGCAGGCCAGTGGCGAGAAAAAAAAGGAAGAAAGAAAAAAATTCATTAATTTTTATTAACAGAGAGAGCCATTTGTTCCCTGTGACAATATTTGACTTGTCGAAATGATTTTCACCTCTGCCACGAGGTGCGCGCTCCCCACATACATCACCCGATTACTCGGAGCGCGCCGGCCGCAGTCATTAGGCAGTGAATTAACGACAGTCCCCAGCACTATTAATCACCCTGACAAAGGCGTTAGCTCGCCACTGACCCGAGCGCGGCCCGTGGACACGCGGCCAGGGGAGAGGGCCCGTGGCGCGGGAGGACCCGGGACTGGGGGCCTGGCCCTTCCCTGACGCCCCAAGGCCCCCGGCTGCAGGCCCGGCACCTGCTTCCTTCGGGGGCTGCCTGTTTGACATCCATCTAACGCCGACCCTCGCCCCCGGCCCCGGCAGCAGGGCCTCTTACTATCTCTATTTTACAGATCAGGAAACTGAGGCCCAAGATCCCGTCCAACGAGCCCCTGCCCTTGTCTCCCCGTCCCGGCGCCCTGAAGAAGCAGAGGGGAGATGGCTCCCGCAGGGCGAAGGGGGTGTCCCCTCTCGCCCCGATAAGCTGTATGAGGGTGTGTCCTGGTCCTGCGTGTTCGGAACGGCGGGGCTGAGCCGGAGAGTCCAAGAGGGAAACAGAATCCTGACGTGTTTGGTTCCTCCTGCCGTCCCAGACCCTGGTTTTGGGTGGATAGGAGCAGTAGAAAACTCTCGCTTGGCGTCAGGGCGGCCGGGGCACGGCGAGGACAGTGTGGGCTGTCACTGGCCCTCTCGGAGGCGGGGGCAGCACATCACAGACTGTGTGTGGGATTTCCGTCCTGCAGGGAGGGGACTCACTGGCCAAGGGCCACAGTGTCCCCTGCATGGGTCCTGAACCTGCATCCCAGGTGGGGCGGGCGGTCAGCGCTGCGGGAGGGGGTGAGGGCAGCAACCGCTGGCTCTCGGAGGAGCCGGGACTTCTCCTCTGCAGAAGGGGCATGGCGTAGCCACCTGCAGGGTCCTTCTGGGGACTCCAGGAGGCCATGTCTGCAGACCACTTCCCCGGCCCGGCAGGTGGCAGGTGGCCCAGGAAACGCGGCCCGCGCCCCCTTCACCCCCTGACATACTGGAACCATTTTCTGCACACTAATCTGATTAATCGTCTCCCCGTTTTAAACCAATTTCTTTGCATTAACCCACGCATCAGGCCCGCATCTCGGGCCGCTCTGACCAGTTTGGAAGAACGGGGGATGGGGACATTTGTCTTCCTTCTCATTCTTTATGCCTCAGCAAATTTCCTGATTTTCCTCATTAGCAACTAATTTACAAGTCCCAACAATCTTCCCACCTGTTCCTCTCATGGTGGATGTTGCGAGACTGGAAACAGCCACTTGTTCACTTGTGTGAGCTGGGACTGCGTTTCCCAGAGAGCGCAGGGGGTGCCGGGGCGCAGGCGGCTGCGCAGCAGCGCGGGGAGGCACCTGCTCTGCCCTGGGCGGCTTCGCGGTGGAGACGCGGCTCACCCCGGGCGCACCTGAGCGTGAACGTGACCCCTTGGGGACCAGCACACGGACCTCCTCCCCAAACTGCCAGGGCCTTCCCGTCACCAAACGCGCTCGCCCACGCTGGCCGGGGCCTGAATTCCCCGAGAACTGGGAGCGGCTTCGGGTTTTGCCAGTGACGGATTTCAGAGCTGGCTTTGGATGAGGTCGTTTTCAGAAATTCCTCTCACGTAAAGGGCAGCTTCTGGGCTTTGTGTACGGCCAGAGGCCCAGCAGGGACGGAGGCTTCCCCCGGACTCCTCCTCCTTTATTTTTCTCTGGTTAATATAGCTGGAGAAATCAGTCTCTCTAGCTCGCTGGTGGTAGTAGTGGCGCTGTAGACCAGCACCCACTGAGCCCTCACTAGGTCTAATCTGGGTCTTTCCTTCGTTCAATCACTGAATCTCCCTAGGAGCTGTGTGTACTCGGGCAAGTGCCTTGAGGTCTCTGGGCCTCATGGCAACAGCGTCTATACAGCAGGGTAACAACAGCACCTACTTCATAGGGCCTCAGTGAGCACTGACTGAACAGGGGCAAACAGGCTTCTCACCAGCCTGGGCACGTGGCCAGCGCCCAGCTCGGGTCGGCCTCTCGATAGCTCCCCTCTACAGCGAGAACCTGGCCCAGGTCCACCTCCAGCTTCCACCCTCCCACCTGGCCCCCTCTCTGTCCCACCACCAGAACACACAGGCTAGGGAGCGACGGGCTTGGGATCAGCCTGCGGTCGGGGAGGCCGGGCCGGCGTCCACACAGGAGCAGGGATGCTCCGGTGGTGCCTGGGCACATCCCCCCCTTGAGCACCTGCTCCTTCAAGGCCCCCAGTGAGGTGCTCTCCCCGGGCCACGTCCCTGGGCAGGCCCCGTTCACAGGGAGCTCAAACCACTCTGGCTCAGCAGGGACAGCTGGTCACCCAGCACCGCTGTGAGCCGGCCGGGGTGGCCCTGGTGCCCCCTTTCCAGAATCGGCCGTGGTCAGGCGCCTCCCTGCACCCATGTGGGCATCTGAGACGTGGCCTGCACAACGCCCACTGCCAGAGCCCTGCTTCTTAGCCCAGCTCAGGGGGCTGTTTCTCATTACTCACTCACATCAATTTGATTTTCTCGGCTAAGCAGAGGGCTGTGGAAAAAGCTGGGCTTGGAAATCCATGATTTCCTGGCAGTTAATGAATTTCAGCCAAACGGAAAGCAAGGTGAGGTTCCTGCGCCACTTAGACCCGGGCACCGGAAGGACCAGGGGCTAGAAGGGGCTCGTCCGGCCACCCCGCCCCCCACCCGCTCACGGAGCCCCTTTCCCAGGGACCTGCTCAATGGGCATTTTGCTGAGCAGCGGATGACAAGAGAGCTGTGGTCACTGGGGAAGGAGGCTGGGGACCCGTCCCCGAGCCCAGGTGAGACCCCCTTCCCCAAGTCCAGGCGAGCCCCATCCCCAAGCCCAGGTGAGTCCCATCCCCAAGCCCAGGCGAGCCCCATCCCCAAGCCCAGGTGAGTCCCATCCCCAAATCCAGGTGAGTCCCACCCCCAAGCCCAGGCGAGCCCCCATCCCCAAGCCCAGGTGAGTCCCATCCCCAAGCCCAGGTGAGTCCCATCCCCAAGCCCAGGTGAGTCGTCCCATCCCCAAATCCAGGTGAGTCCCACCCCCAAGCCCAGGCGAGCCCCCATCCCTGAGCCCAGGTGAGTCCCCTGCAGGAAGAGCCAGGGCAAGGAGCCCTAGTGCTTCTGTTATGAAACCAAATAGGCCACGTCTGAGGTTTCCTGAAGTGCCAGGTCCCCTGGCACAGAGAGGTGCCAACCTGCCAATCAAAGATGACTGACGCCGGGTGGCCAGAGGCCTGGGCAGGGCAGGCTGGAGAGTGAGCCCTGCAGGTCTGGACAGGGGCCGGCCTGTCTGGCCCCCGTGGCCTGCGAGTGAGGGCTCAGGAGGAGACGCCACGGCCCCGCCCCGGGCCCACCCGACACAGCCCCCCCGGGTGGCTGCCGAGACGCCTTATCCCGTGACCGTGCGAGGCCGCGGCCTCATTTCTCTCGCGGGTTGCCTTGCCCACCCGCACCTCTTGCTGCCCCTCACCTGCCGCCGGCATTTAGCCAGCAATCCCTCAGGCGCCCGCCGCGACCCAGAAACGCTTAGCGCGGAAGTCGGACATTTTCTGTCCTCCCAGCAGCGCGTTCCGATTGCTAGCAACACCGAGGGTGAGGGAAGGGAGACCCCGAGCCAGTTTCCAATTTCTCGCTGGGCACAGCGGCCACGGCCCCGAAGCCCTGACGTCCTGGGCCCCTTGCGCCGCAAAACCGTTCCCGGAAGCTGCCAGCCCCAACCTCGCCAGCTGACATCGATCGTGTTTCTAAAAATTGGAAACGAGGGAAAATCCTTCGGTTTACAGAGCTTTGTTTTCTCATGTTGCCTAATGCACCGTTCGACAACCCCGAGACAACCCGAAATTATTTTAAATCGCTTTTCAAACCTTAGAAAACCACAAAAACAGAATGATCTCCGCCGTTTACCATACGTTATACTTAAGCTATTGGCCGAGCGTCTGCGTGGCCTGTATTTCTCGGGGCTGTGGCCTCTGGAAGTCCGCAGAAGACACAGGTGTCAGGGTGAGGCGGGCGGTGCGACAGCCACAGTACAGCCTGCCCTGCGGGGTCAGGGGCTGTCTGCCCGGGGGGCGGGGGGCACATGTCCATGCACGGCCTCCACGCACCCCGGCACCTCCTGGACCCCGGGGGCTCCCCTAGAAAGACGGTGCCGTGCAGGATGAACCCAGCCGATTACCCCTTGTCGTGGACTGAACTGTTCCCCCCAAATTCACACGTCGATGTCCTAACCCCCAGTGCCGCAGGACGGGACCTCATTTGGAAACGGGGTCACTGCAGTCATTGTACGGGGGGTGCCTAATCCAGTGTGACCGTGTCCTCATAAGGAGGGAAATTCGGACACACACAGGGAGGCCGCTGTGCGGACACAAGCGGGGATGGGGGTGATACTCCCACACACAGCGAACCACCAGAGGCCGGGGCCTTGGGCAGACCCCCCACCCCATAGCCTCGGAAGGCGCCGGCCCTGCCCACACCCTCACCTGGGACCTCTGGGACCCGTCTCTGCTGTTTCAGCCGCTCGTCTGGGGTGTTCTGTCACGAGAGCCCGGGCGCCTGCATACCCGAGTCCAGTTGACTGACTGCTTAACAGCTTCACACGGAACACCTGCTCGGGCCGGCGGTCGGGAGGCTTGCTGGGGTTGGGGGTCGTGCCGGCCTCGTGGGCTTGCACCCTCCAACGGAACACCCAGTTGGGGGTTCGGTCGTGGTGCCCAGGGACTCCGGCGAGAGGGAGGGCCCCCGCCAGGGACGTCCACACGCACCCCCTCTCCC
The DNA here is from genome assembly GCF_000956105.1 of Propithecus coquereli. Taxonomy (NCBI): domain Eukaryota; kingdom Metazoa; phylum Chordata; class Mammalia; order Primates; family Indriidae; genus Propithecus; species Propithecus coquereli. The sequence continues at coordinate 469,532 of NW_012153696.1, forward strand.
GAGACATTCTAGGTGCCCGGGGCTGCTCTGACCCTCGACCCCTGGCCTCGTCCGCCTGCATTTTTCGGGCTGCACAAGAGGGACACCTAAGTCCCCACTGCAGGGGCGACCCCGAGGGATAAATGAGAAGTGGGCGCAGCGGCGCTCCGCGGCCTGACGCCACGTTTCCTGTGTCACTCGTCGTTGTTTCTGATACACAGGAAAATCTCGCTGCTTCGGTCAGGCGCGGCCTCCTGCTTGGCCGGCTCGACGCTGTCCTCCCTGCACTGCTCCCTTCCAGGGAGCGGGGCGTTTTCTGAACCAGGCCTCTCACAGAGCGGGGAAAGGCGCCCAACAAATGCACAGCGAGGACGCTGGTGGCAGGAGACGGGGCGAGAGGGGGCAGGGTCCCGGCCCTGGGGATCTCGCAGGAGTCCAGGTCGTTTTGCTTCCCTGGGATAGCTTTTCCCTGTCGGAGACACAAGCCAGCCACAAAGACAGAAAAGTCACATCGCGGGGGCCGGGGGCTGGGGGCAGGTGTGGAGTTTTTGCTGGGGCTGATGGGAGAGTCTCAGGGGAGAGTGGGTGATGATCTTGCAACAGCTCCGAGGCGTTTAACGCCACGTACCCTCGCGGAGGGTTAAAACCACAAATGCTACGTCGTGCGTACTCCACCACAATTCAAAACAAAACCAGCCAGCCCTGGGGGAGGCTCCTGCAGTTACTTGCGCGTGGGCGCAGGGTCTTAGGGTCCGGGGACCGGAAGAGAGCGTGGGGCGCCGACCCGCCCTGGGCCCTGGAGCAGGCCGCGTGTGGGAGCAGCACAGAGGGCACCACCAAGGAAGCGATTTCAAACCCAATTGTCCCCGTGGCTTTTGTGAAGCGTGTTCAGGGCGCCTGGGAGATCCGCGCCTGCGGAGGCAGGACAGACCCGCACCGAGACGATCCGTCAGATCCCGCAAACAAGAGCGAGGTGCTGTCGGCACCTGCTCGAAAACAGGCCGGTGTCTGCGCGTAACTTCCCACCGCCACATCCACAGATGTCTGACGTTCCCAGAGAAAAGATCTGGCGGCCGCACCTCGGCCGGGCCTGCTGACCGGCTCCTCCCGCCCAGGCGGGCAGGGGGACACTTAATTGTGGAGCCGCTGGCTGGCAGGAAGCCCTGCCTCGGCCGCGGGCAGCCCGCATGGTAATGAGACAGTTTCTATGGAAATGAGCTTATAACTATTCATTTTCTCTCCATTCCCGACCCATCCACAAAGAGGTTTTCCAAAATGACCCCCATTTTCCTACCCCCAACATCTCCTCACGCCACGGCCCGGCCGCTAATCAGCTCGAGGAGAAAGGAGAGAGGAAATGCCGTCCTTTGACAAGATGTGGGAAACCACCTCGTCTGTACTTTGTGCGGCTGTGACCGGCAAACAAAGAGCCCTCGCCAGCTCCGGGGGCCAAGTTTCAAATAAACTTTTCCCTGAGCACTTTCGAGCGTGTTTTTGTGTGTTTTCTGGTGCGATCTGAAGCGCTCCTTTGCAGTCCTTTGAGAAACTTTGAAAACGGTTCTGTTCTGCCGGAACATTCCGCGTTGGCCGCCTTCCCGCTCGCCTCCCCTCACCTGTCAGCTGCCCGCGGCGAGCCTCTGTCTTCCTTGGAACGGGGGGTCGGGCAACAAAGGGTCCACTCCGGCCACCACCTCCCAGCGCGGTGACGGCGAAAGGGGACCCTGCGCGTCAGGAGGGGGTCCCCACTCTCTCCACGGTTCTCTCCCTTTTTGGGTCTCAACGGAGCGGAGCAGCATAGCCAAGGGAACGGGGAGATAAAGGAGCGAAAGCCACAGACTGACAGATCTTGCCTGAAAAACAGCCCAGGGCTCAGACCCGGGCTCAGGCTTGTACTGGCTGTGCGGCCTTGGGCAGGGAGCTTAACCTCTCTGAACCTCAGCTACCCCATCTGCAAGTACAAGTGAGAACAGACTCCCGCCCCCGCCCAAAGCTGGGGCAGGTACACAGGGCAATTCCTGCAGATTCTTGCATGGAGTCCAGAGCGGAGCCTTGCTGGGTCGGGGTCAGCCAGGGCTGCGGCCCTAGGATGGGGCTGAGGGGACCCTCCTAATTTGGAGGCCTACCCTGCACCGCATGCATAGGAACGGGGGACCCTCTCTGTTCTTCCGGCTCTGTCCCCCCTGGGGTGGCCCTCACCCTGGATGGGGGGAGGACAGTCCCCAAGGGTCACTGTCAACGCTGCTGCGCATACAGTAGGCACCCACGAATGCTTAGCGAGTTCACAGATGGGGAGGGAGGGGCGGGTGACGTGGCGTCTCAGGCGGACCCCAGCAGGCAGGGATTCTGAGACGCGCGGTGCACCTGTGACCAGGAACACCTGGGTGTGGGGTCCAAGCTGGCCACACCGGCCGGGCAAAGGTCCCGGTGCCGCCAGCAGCACGTCCTGCCTTCCCGGCCTGTCCCTGGTGCTGGGGCCTGCAGGACCCACTGGGCTCTGAGTGCCAAGAAGGAGACCTTCGGATGCAGGAGCCGGGAAGTGCCGGTGGCCAAGGCCAGCGCCTCGGAGAACCGGCAGTGACGAGGGCTGTGTGAGGTCGCCAGCCAGGTGTGGCCGGGCGGGGAAAGGAAAACACCGAACACCAAGTTAGTGTGAATTTCAGATAAACAACGGATAGTTTTAGAGTAAGTGCACCCCGTGCAATCTTTGGGACATGCTTACGCTAAAAGAGTACATGGTGCATCTGAAACTCACGTTTAACTGGTGTCCTGCGTGTCATCTGAGTTCAGAGGCCGGCCTCGCCCCAGCCACTCCGACGGCAGGTGCCTCTCACCCTCCTGGCCGGTGCAGGAGCCCCGGCAGCCCTTGGCAAGCTTTGACCTTGACCTTGCCAAGCCCCGAGCGCCGCATGAAGGCGACCTGGGCTGCGAGTCAGGGTCTTCCTCCCGCACGCTCCACCCACTGCCTGCTGACATGGGCCACTGCGTCCCTTCCAAACTCTTATCTGGAAGTCCTCGCCAAGACAGCGAAACAGGACCGTCTGGAGGGGGGTCTTTAAAGAGGCAACTAAGTGAAAATGAGGTCAGACGGGTGGGCCCTAATCCAACAGGACTGCTGTCCTCCTGAGAAGAGGAGACGGGGACACACACAGGGAGAGGACGGTGTCCGCAAGCCCAGGAGAGGCCTCAGGAGGAGCCACGACACCTTGGCCTGGGACTTCGCCCCCTAGAACGGCAGGACATAGATTCCTGTTGTTTAAGACACACGGTCTGCCGCACTTTGTCACGGTGGCCGCGCTCCCGCAAGCACAGCCACAGGATGGGGGTGGCAGGGACGCACCTCGAGGCTTGGCTCTCAGCATCTCGAGGTGCCTCTGCCTCGCGCTCCGCTCCCGGGTCCCCCAGCGCGAGATCTCTGCGCCGTCTGGGGGCTGCCCAGGGGTCGGGGCTGCAGCCTGGGGGGGCTGGCATTCTGTACCTTTTAAAGAAAAGTACAAACTAACAAACCCTAAGGCCTAGTGTCCTCTTGCCCCATAAAAGCTGG